>NW_026542600.1:54098539-54126506 GCF_028750875.1 Macrosteles quadrilineatus
CCTTGATAAACAAAATGTAATATTAAATTAACTACTATTGCATCTAATAAGTCAGTTTAAATTTTCATAAATTAGTCACTGAAATTTAGCACATTTAATGGTTGGCAGCATCTTTAAAACTAGCTACTATGGCTATAGGCAGTGTTGGTGTAGGGACCACTGTAAATCGAACTTCCAGTTGTTGATATTTCCTTTCGAGATCGTCTTCGAGCGAGCAAAATAATGAAGGCAGCAACAACCATGAGCATGAGGATAAGTCCAGCGACAGCAATGGCTATGGCGAAGTTACGTTGGGAGATGCAGATGTTATCAGGATCGTCTAAAGCCTGAACAGACAATGCAAATTACTTTTACTATCTGATTTTAACTTATTCTTATTTATTTTATATCAACCACAGTATTATTTCTAAGGGGGCGTTCAATGTCAGATCAGCAATTAGTTTTTTTTTGTTTATTTTTAGGGAGAGAGGAGGGAAAATGCTTTTACGCACACAGGTAGCCAGCCTGTAGTGTGAGACTCCTGAAATTAGACTACTCACTACAAAACCCCCTCTACTCTGTTGGACACAGACCTGGAATTGTTTGTCACATTACTTCAAGTCAGGCCAACATGTGACCTAAGCCCTCAGGGCTCGCACCGTTTCTGACATTTAGATTCTTTATGACCTACACCACATCGTGGTGTCAAGGTCGAGCTTCTTGGCGCGGAGAATACCCTGCTGGATGTAATGTGACACACAGGTCCAATTGTCTGGACACACAGGGCCTCAACAACGTCACTCTCCGTCGACACACAATCAATGTCTCGAACCTCAATTGATGTCTTGGGCTCAAGTGCACGGACGGTGCCCTGGCTTTCAACAGCTGCCTTCAGTTCGGCAGTATAAGCAGCTTGTCTTTCAACTTACCCATTTAAAGGAGAATGTCTCCATCCCGGGTTTGTCTAATCGACCGTACAATCGTATCGGTCTGCTCCGGTTTAGCTTTGGCCGTTATTACGCCCAAGACCTCGGTAAAAGATCTCCCCCCTGAGGGTTTGACAAAGATTGCCTCCGTCTTGAGCTTTTTTGGCCGCGACCTTTTCGGAGCAGGGACCGAGCCGGGCCCTGCAGTTTGGGCCACGCGTCGGTTGGCTGTGCCTTCACTGCCTCATTCTTCATAGAGGCGACCTCCGCCCGCCTCAATTGCCTCTTTTCCTTTTTTAAAGGTGTTTTTCCCACACAGCCCCAGGAGTCTCTACCACTGACCCCTTTTGGGAACTTACCTGAAGGGGGGTCGTGGGTTGCTGTGCCTGTCGGCGCCTCGCTGGAGCTACAGCTACGTCCGAAAAGGATCTGGGCACAGCAGACGAGAGGTCCGTCTGAGTCGCCTTGGCCTTTACCGTGGTTTTTTTTTTTTTGGTCTGGACGCCATCTTCTCTTTTTGGAGGACTCTTCGTTGTGGATGGCCTCCGACGTTTCTTAGAAGGCAGCGCTCTTTCATCGGGCAGGGACACCACCTTTTCGGCAATCTTTTCCATGGTCGCCTTGCTTACCAGACGGCAGGCAAAGACGAAGCCAAGATCATCCTCTAGTTTGGCCATTCCATTTTCGACCACTTGATTTACGGCTCTCTGGGTCCGGAAGGAGTCCAGCATAGCCTTAATTGTCTTTTCCATGTCACAAAGCCGGGTTTCAATGTTTCTATCTGCGTCAAGATATTCCTGACGCATAAGCACAATCTCAGAGCTTTCCGACCGCAACGTCGCTGTGAAGGTTTCCTTCGGCATCCCTACAGCAGAAATTCTCGGCAGCAGAGTTCCCGGCAATGCCAGTTCGACATCTACATCGCCAACATTTTCTGCACCGTTCCCAGCTCCACTTGCCGAAGGAGATCCTAATGGGGGGAACGTAGAGCACTTGAAAGGTGCAGGTTGCGGAGATGTCCTCACGTTTTTCGGTGGTGGCGACCTCTTAAGCTTGGAGTTTCGATCAAAGGGGTTCTGCTCCACTTCAGACGTTTCTTCTTGCTCATTGGAGCTCCTATTCAATGATGTGTTTGTAGGATTTATATTAAAACTCATCGTGTTTTCTCCAGCGCATCGTGCTACAAGGAGCGGCCCGGAATCAGTCAGGAACGGGTATACCCTCGGGGACAAAAAACCCCTACCCCGGTTCCCCGGGGCCCGACCTCCGTTTGCCCAGCACCGGATACCTGATGTGCCGGGGGTTGCCCGTCGCAATGCAGAGCACAACCTCTGCATCCATGCCGCACTCCCTGACCAAGGACCGAAGTGGCTGGCTTCTCACGACCCACTGAGAATACCCATCGGCAGTGTATAGCCCACATTAACCCCTGCAACACAACAGGGGCACTCCCAGGGACTCCCAGTGAGTTCGTCGGTCACCCTTTTAGTCGCCTCTTACGACAAGCCCGAGAAGGCTGCGGTGCTATTCTAACCCAGTACCGCACGGGGGAGATCAGCGATTAGTGGAACAAGCTTTAATCCTAGCAATGCATAGATAATACAGATGTGCTTTCTAATAAGTAATAAGTCTATTTACGTCGGAGCTGCGCTGTTATTCATTCTTGGGTCCCGACCATCGATGAGTAGATCAGTCCTTTTTCCAGTATCGAAGCTCTGAACATGGATGTTGACAATTTAATACCACTACTTTTTATGAGACAAGTGTGATAAAAATTACAACAAAAATTATTGTGTTAGACAAGTTGTGGAGTGAAATTACTCAAGAATTGAACCCACCCCCATATATTGTTAGGATTGATAGGATGTGCAAATTATTAATGTTTTTACATCCTAGTAAATAAAATTAACTGCATTTGATGCTAAAGTTAAATCTTCTTCAGAATCACTCATCACAAACTCGTTTTCAACAAAACACGGACCCACGAATCAACCTATCAGCGTGAGTGTCACGGCTCAGACTTGAACAGCTGATAGAAGCAGAGAGCTACTCCCTACTACATCAACTCTCCTCTCATCGATGCTATGATTGTTTATTGAACACACCCTAAGAATAACAAACATGGAAAGCAACATGTATGATTATAATCAAGTTAGTAAAATCAACCCAGACTCTGTACAAAATGTGATTCCTCCTGTTAAGAAACAACCAATATAAGCATTCAATATTATACGACGGTTATTCCAAAAGTAAGTTACAAAATAAAAAACGGTAAAATAAGTAAAAAGGTAATAAAAAACTCCAGAAAAACTTTGTAAAGGATATATTTTTAAAGCTACACTCAAAATCTATTTTTCTACATAGTTGCCTTGGTTTTCAATGCATTTTTGGTACCTTGGCAAAAGTTTTTTTTAAACCGGCTTCATACCAATCTGCCGCCATACTGTTTAGCCAACTTTCAACTTCTTGCTTTAGATCTTCGTTGTTTGCAAAGCGTTTTCCCCCAAAGATGTTGCTTCAGCTGTGGAAAGAGGATAGTCGCTTGGTGCGAGGTCAGGGGAATAAGGCGGATGTCCAAAAACATCCCACCGAAACTCTTTAAGCAGGTCTTGTGTTCGTCTGGCAGCATGTGGGCGAGCGTTGTCGTGGAACAAAAAAACTTTTTTTGTCAACTTCCCTCTTCTTTTGTTCTGTATTGCCCTTCGTAGGTTTTTTAACACCTCACAATAACATTCTGCGGTAATCGTGGTCCCATGAGGCAGGTAGTCAATCAGTAACACACCCTTTGAATCCCAAAAGACGGTTGCCATAACTTTTCCTGCAGATTGCACGACTTTTGCTTTTTTTGGTGCAGCCTCATCTTTTGCTTTCCACAACATGCTCTGTTTTTTTGTTTCGGGAGTCCAATGGTGAATCCATGTTTCATCTCCGGTCACTATTCGGTCAAATAAACCATCCCCTTCATCATCGAAAAAATTGCTGAAATTGCAATGCTGCATCAATTCTCTGCTCTTTGTGTTGTTCTGTGAGCAGACTTTTGAGAGGCTTAGATCTTCAGTAATTATTCGATGAAGTGAAGTACGGCTTATTTCAACATTTGGAGGCAGTTCAGTAAGGATGTCATCAAGTGTATGGCGGCGATCAGTGTCAATGACCCTTCGGACGTCTTCGGCAATGCCCGCAACTCGGGAAGTTGAAGGTCGGCCACTTCTTTGTTTATCATGTGTCGTCCATCAATGGATGATTGGCGCCAACGATGAACCATAGGCCTAGACATAACGTCATCACCGTACACACTACAAAGTTCGCGATGAATCTCAGTCGCATTTTTATTTTTAGCGGTCAAAAAACGAATGACTTGAACGAATGAGCACGCACTTCACAATCGGCGGCAGGAACCAGTGGTAACTCCATGACGGCTAGCGCCTGGCTGGCGTAGCGAGCCACGCCCAGCCTTGGGCACGTTGCACTGCTGCCACAACACCCAGACGCTAATTCCCTGCTACTCCCAGACTTCTCCCTCATACCGCACGGATTTGATAGAAAAGTGTAACTTACTTTTGGAACGACCCTTGTATAACAGAAATGATGTTTTGTTGATGTTAAAATATATATATAAATATGAAATAGCAACATTTAAATTGTGCTTATAGTAATATAAACTGTAAAATAAACAATATTCATTAAAATTACAAATACATAATCTTTGCACAGAATATTTTGTGGAATTCACTGCTTTATAGTGCTCTTTGCTGAGGCATAGTAAATTTTAGCGCTACACAGTCTTGTTTTTTTGCTTATAATATTACTCAATGCTTACCTTTTCTCTGTTCACCAAATCCAATTGATCTGGCACTCCAAGTTCGTTTGCTTCATTAACATACAAGCCACTGTAAACTTCAATGGTAGCCGGGCTACCTTCGCCATCATCATCATTACGTTTCCTTCGTCTCCTCTCGTCATTGCATGGCGGAGGCTAGCAAAAAATCACCAGTTATCCACTTATCACTTATTTATTGTACTTCTATTAATTTAAAAGTAAAGCCTTCTGCATGGTAAGAATCTTTCAAGAAATCACAAATTTGAACTTGCTTTGGAGTTAAGATATAATTAAATAAACCTTGAAGTTAGCAAATGTGGTTACGCATTACAATTTTTTATATAAAGTCCTGGTTATAAGGGAGTTCTTGTTAATTAGTATGATTTCATAGATGTATCACTATCTACAAAACAACTATTTTACACTAGACATCTGTAATAGTATATTATGCTCCAAGGCCAGAAAGTAGGGGTTAAGGTAAGAGCATAAAAGTTTCCAGCAGATTTCATGTGAATACTGATAATACCTTCCCGGGAGAGTCGTGTGAGATAATTTTCTCCACACTAACAGCAATCAAAATACAGGTAATGAAATTCCAAACTTAATTTTCAGTCAACCTGTCTTGTATATTTGCTTTAGTAGGGATTTTATAATTTCCCTGCACTCATCAATTCCTTTAAAAGTTATAAGAAAATATCTATTTACTCTCTAATATTTACAGTCTTGGCTTGATCACAGAGAAGTAAGATACAGAGGATACAAGCTTTTGGGACAAACTTGTGCTTTTAGCTCTGGTATGTTGGGGCGGAAGTGTACTAATATCGAGCAAGGAAGAGCCCAAAAAGCAATGGCCACATAGCATTACAGCAGTTGTAGCGTATATAGTCTTCTACAGTGTGAACGCTGTAGTATTTGATGGCGAGGAGGGAAAGGAGAGCAAGAGGTGACGACAAAAATAATTTGCTCTAGACTCCAGAGCCTGGTGCTAGATACCACGTAACATTGAATGTATCCTCTGTTTCTTACTTCTCTGTGGCTTGATTTTAGGGGGAACAAAATGCAATGGTATTCTCAATTCTGAGACCTATATGTCTCTGTCGAAATCCTAAGAATAAGTTATAGTTAAGCTAATGGTGTCGCTGATTTTCGTTATGCTATATCCTAACACTCCAGGAGGGGACTATGTAAGTATTGTGGAGGATTCTAATAAAAGTTTTTTATTCCTGTGAACAGCGGAGGATCGCTTTCCTTTGGAAAACAACCTGTAAACTTTTTCGAGTAGTGCATTTTCTGTTTTTCTAAGCTGGCAATGTTGGGCCATAAGTCCCAAGGCCCAGTCTTTTTAGCTCTTTGATTGACTGAACCCTAAAAATGAAAATTGTTAAATAAACATCTAAAAATAAATTGGGTAAAATAAACTTTTAAAGCTTTTTATCCAACCAAATAGATTGTTTTTAAGCACATAGTTTGTTTATTCTATTAATTCGTTCTTATATTACTTTTAGTTTTAATGAATACAATGTGATTTTGTTTATTTGTTTCGCCCAATTGTAAAAAGTCAATGTTAAATTTTATTGCCATTCCCTATTGCCATTTAAAATCAAATATTTTAAACTTAAAATTGCAAGCAAAAAGTTTGACAAAATACAAAATTGCATTTTTATTTACAGGAATAACTAAAAAAACGAATACATTTCAAATAAAAGGGAGCTGCCAGAGGGTTATAGCTGTTGAAAACACTGTCAAAAGGAGTTTGAAAGTATCAAAGGTACTCTTAAAAATTGTGAGTTGTGTGGACTTACTTGTTTTAATTACTCCTGAAGTTGTAGCTACTTTTCATAAGTATTTGATGAAACATACTTACCACATCTCCACAGCCGTCGTCAGCCTTGAGACAGAGACGGACATTGCACTGGTAGTAAACAGAGGCTGTATAGGGGAACTTGTGTGCTTGGAAGTGAACCAGAGCTGTAGTCATGTTGGAGCTGTAGTGAAACATTCCCATGATCTCCTGGTCTACTGGGCATCTATAACAACATAACATTATAACATTATAACAATATCCTAGACAGAGTATAGCAAACTTAGTACAATTTAAGTCAATTGCTTGAATACCACTTCTCGTTGGAATCATTGCAAGTTTTTTTTTTTAGAATTGACTTGTTCAGCCTTAACAAAATGCCGTCTTAAACACTTAACAGTTTTAAGCTTTTAATAAATGCTCACGTTTGTGTCCGTGGGACTGATACACAACAACTTAACTCAACCCACCGAGCATTTCTGTAAAAAAAAAACATGGCCATTGATTCCAATTCTAGGCCCAAAAACATGAACTCCATACAGTACGTGATACCATAGATTTCAGAATATAACATTCACTTTGGTCGATTTTCCATCCATTTAAAAGTTATTGGCAATAATCTAAGTGATCTCGAAATTTATAGTGGTGAGAAAATCCAGAATTAGTTATATTTTTGTTAAACTTTGTACAACTAAATCCAGACTTCTACCGGACCGATTTTGTTACTTAATGGGTCGTTGGAAAGCCTAATTTGTGTAGATTTGCAAATAATTATGAAAGTTTGATTTTATTACATATTTGAGGTAAAACAATGAAAATAAACAATATTACATTCAAAATGCCTTTTTTTCTAAGTTTATATTTCCAAGTTTATATTTGTAGCCATCTTTAGGCTGCCTTTATTGAGAATTTTCCAAAAATGCATAATGGTAATTTGTAGGAATTTTTATTCTCTATCAGAATATTACCTTCCACTTTGGTCGATTTCCTCACCATTTCAAAGTTATTTGCAAAAACGTTAAGCAACCTCCCTATTTATAATGGTGAGAAAATACTGAACTAAAGATTTTGTACAATTAAATCTACAGTTCTACTGAACCGATTTTATTAATTAATAGGTCATTGGAAAGCCTAATTCGTGTAGACTTTCAAATGATTACGAAAGTTTGATTTTTTTGATTTACTAGGTGAAACCCGTCAAAGTCTGACAGTTGCTGTTGAGGTTGCAAGAAAGACCGTTTGACTATAAATCGATGATAAAGAACTGCATTTTTTTTTTTTATTATTTGGGTTGTTCGTGATTTAGCAGTGTGCTTTAGGTACGTCCGATCTTAATAATCAATAATTAAAATGGAAGCCGGTATTTCACTGAAGGTTCTTAGGTCAAAACAAATAGAATAACGTAATTAGAATTGAGTAAATATATCTAAAACTAAATTCCATATCCAAGATATAATTATATTTATGTTTTCTGCGATTCAGGATATCTTTAACTTAACCGATTAAAACTATCAATATCTCAAGTGAAAGCCTTTGAAGTATTTTAAGACATATAAAATAACTTAAATAAAAGTTGAGTTACGTATCTTAGATTGCAGATAAGTACCTAAACGATTATAATTATTGTTGATTCATGATTCAGCAGTGTGCTTTAGGTAGGATTATTAAGATTGGAATCTTAATAATCAATAGCTCAAATGAAAGCTGGTATTTCATTAAAGGTTTTTAGACCAAAACATATAGGGTTATGTAATTAGAACTGCTGGAATACATCTTTAATTAGAGTAAAAAATCAAAAAAATCAAATTTAAATTTTTTTGTTGAGTAATACATTAGATAAATTAATAATGATGCTTGATGACAAATATATGCTTGCATAGCTTAATTTTTTAAGACCAAAATTATGAAAATCAGGCTGGTAGAAGAGCCAAACGAACTCGAACAAAAAATTTAACTCCCATAAGAAATGTACAGGGACGCATTTTGAGCATAACTCGAAATATACGTCAAAATGAATGCTGATGATTGATGGCAAATCTGTGGTGCGTCCATACCTTTAGTTTGAGGCCAAAATTATGAAAATCGGTCGGGTAGAAGACCTTTAACCCGACTCAGAAAAGAAAACCAATAATATTTATAGATGGCAATAATTTGTTTACCAGTATGCTTAATCTAAACATACGAAACATATTGTTATTTAATTGATTTTTCTTTGATTAGATGTTGTTGTTAACAATTTGCATTTGTGTTTAAAGTGAGTTCCTTATGTTAAGTATGCGATTCTAATGTTATGTGCTTAATCTGTACCATTAATATTAGTGAGTAAAGTGATGTATGGATTTCACAACCATTATTTTACTAGAGACCGTTGTATTTAACCACAACGGGCTCTGTAGCTAGTTATATTAATAAAAACTCACTTTATTACTCAAAAAAATTTAAAATGGAAAAATGTTTTGGAATTAATTTCCCTACATGGAAATGTAAACAGATTTCAATTACCATAATATGAGAAAAATTATATTTTTACAAAGTTATGACACAAATACAATAAAATGGTAAGTTTACTGATTTAGTTCTACACATTTCAAACGAAAACCAAATAAATGTTCTATCAAGAAATATAGTAAAATTACACATTTTTTGTAAAGGCTGGAGATCAAATGAATTAAGAGTTGTTCATGGAAAATGATCATTACAATAAAAATTTATATTATATAGAAACACTTTTTCATTCACACATGTATTTTATTTTTCAAACACATAAAACCCACATACCACATAGGCTATTTATAGTTATGAAGACAAATTATATTTATATTTTATAGAAACACTTTATTTATTTTATTCACACATGTATATTATTTTTCAAACACGTAAAATCCACATATCACATAGGCTATTTATAGTTATGAAGACAAATTGTTTTTTTCATGTGGTGATCAAATCGTTTGTTCATTATGATGAAATGTAAGGGGGAGCTAAATCTAATGTCCCAAACCTCAGTTTACAAACTAAAATATGTACAAATTTACAACGAATAAATATGATTTAAAGAGATAAAGTCATACCCATGATATACGTTGTTGGTAAACAGTCAATAAAGTTCACAAAAAACCTGCTAAAAATTGTGTCTCAAGTTTCTAATGTCATATTTCACTCAAAGCACAATAAATAATATCCAAATCAAACATTTACAAATACTAGTGCACCTGCTGCTCAAATTCAAGCAATTGCAAACTATTGCAGGCGTTATTTCAAAATGAATAACAGTCATAATTTACAATGACAGTCAACTTAAAGATAGTGAAATCAATCCAGTTATTGAAACTGAAAATAAACTCACTCTGAAAACTAACACTCATGTGTGTATCATGTGTTTACTATGAACAGCTGTAGTAATTAATACAACTAGAGGACCCATGCTGCCCTGTAGCGTTAAAATAAATATATTATCCGAGAAATAGCCTAATCAAATTTATGATTTTTAATTAAATAATACGGTATCTTGAGTTTAACTCATTCAAACGATTAATAGTTCAAATTGACGCCTATAATTTACTGACTATTTTGAGTCTACAACATGTAGAAAACATGAACAATACTGGAGCTGTTGATTTTCAATCATATTAAAATCTAATGAAAAATAATATGTTGGTTGTTCACCTTGCGTTTACTTGAAGCTCATCCGATTTGAATAACTAATAGCTTAAATGAAAACCAGTATTTCACTGAAGGTTCTTAGGGTAAAATATATAGGATTGTAAAATTATAACTGGTGAAGGTATGTCTTAAATTGAAGTAAGAATTAGAAAATAAATCAAATTATGTGTTTTGGTTCAGTAATACAGTAGGTAAATATCTGTCGATGCTTTATGTGAAAACTTGACGTGCATGCCTTCAATTTGAGACCTCAATCATGAAAATTGGTCGGGTAGAAGAGTCAAATGAACTTGAAAAAGAAAAACAAAATTTAACTCACATAAGAAATACATGGAAGCAAATTTCGTTAATATGTAAGCCAAGTGGGATGATAGATAAATACCTATATGCCGATGCTTGATGGCAAATCTGTGTGTGCATACCTTCAATTTAAGACCACAATCATGAAAATCGGTCTGGTAGAAGAGCCAAACGAACTCAGAAAAGAAAAACCAAACTTTTTAATTTATAAGATTATTTGTCTGTTTAATTAAACAAAATGTTTTCTTCATAAGAAATACAGGGTGGTTATAAATTATTGTACACATTTTAAGATTGAATAAATAAATAACCAATCAACTTAAGTTGATTCCCATGTTTTTAATAACATGGGAATTGTTTTATTAAATTGCAAATTTAAAACAGATACTGACTGAATATTAATAATTGTACACATTACAATAATTATAAAAAGGAGTTATAAAAAGAAAGTAAAAATGTCACTTAAACTGTGGGTGTAAGGTATGATTCTTCTTAATGACTTGTGTTGTGACATAGTCAGCTGGTCAACAATGGTTCTTTCCACACCAGCTGTTAATTACAGTTGACTAAACAAACACTAAACTAACCTCCGTATCAAAATGGCTAGTGTGCAAGAAAAAGCAAGGTGTGTTCTTTGGTTTCATGAAAGCAGATCTGTAATAACTGTTCAAAGAAGGTTTCGTTTAGAGTAATATGGCCGCAATCCTCCAAGTAACAATTCTATAAAACGCTGGTATAGGCAGTTTGAACAGACGGGAAGTGTCCAACATAGAAAAGGTCCTGGTAGACCTCCAGTTTCTGAAGGTATTGTTGATCAAGTAAGAGAATTGTTTACGAGGAGCCCTCTACTCGGCGTGCAAGTTTGGAATTAGGATTACCTCGATCAACAGTCTTAAAAATTTTGCACAAACACCTTAAGCTCCATCCATACAAAATTCAGTTATTACATGAACTAAAACCTAACGATAAACCTCAACGCTACGATTTTGCTGTTAGATTACTTGACCTCGAAGAACAAACAATAAACATTGGAGAAAGCGATTTCTTGAAAAAAGTAATTTTTTCTGATGAAGCAACCTTTCATGTTTCTGGTAAGGTGAATAGACACAATTGTAGGATTTGGGGTACTGAAAATCCTCATAATGTTCGAGAACAAGAAAGAGACAGCCCTAAAATAAACGTTTGGTGTGCATTGGCTATAGATGAAGTGATAGGACCCTTTTTCTTTGCAGAACCGACAGTCACTAAAGAGGTATACCTCGACATGCTTGAGCTTTTTGCAATACCGCAAATTGAGCATAGACAACCAAATGTTTACTGGCAGCAAGATGGTGCCCCTCCACACTGGGGTACCTAAATAACACGTTTCCTAGTCGTTGGATTGGACAGGATGGTCCAATTCCTTGGCCTCCACGTTCCCCAGACATTACACTCTTAGACATTTTTTGTGGGGCTATGTCAAGGACAGAGTCTTCGCCAAAAAAGTTCAAGATATTGAGGAGCTCACGAATAGAGTCCGAGAGGTTATTGGAAGCATAACTCCAGCAATACTCAGAAACACATGGTGTGAGGTTGAATTTAGACTACAAACTTTGCGTGCAAACCTCGGAGAGCACAAGGAATTAGTTTAGTTTCCTTGTAAAAGTATGAGTAACAGTAATCTTTTTGTCCTTCATTGGTAATAAAACTGTTTTAAATTTGCTATTTAATAAAACAATTTCCATGTTTTTAAGTTGATTGGTTATTTATTTATTCAATCTTAAAATGTGTACAATAATTTATAACCACCCTGTACATCGGGATTTTGATGGCCGAGGGCAAAGCCTGAGGACTTTTATTTTAGGAATTGGTGAAAGGGGGTGTCTACACAACAAACATTTAATTTTGACATATCATTTGTAAAAATCTGTTTATTATTAATGAAGGAGTAATGTTTTGTAGAAATCGCATTTATGTATTATATACAGGGTGTTTTTTAAAAAAACTTGCATCTTTTAGATAGAAATATGCAATTTGCGGGAATCAACTATTGACGTAGGGGGCCCAATTTTTTTTTAATTTAAGGTTACATTCACATTCCCCCCCTTCCCCTCCTGCCACCAACTTATTTTTTTTTAATAGCAAGGTACTCCTTGTGACATATCAAATGAAAGAGCACGAATAAAGAAAATGTTTGATGAAAAAAAATTGAAAATCGGTTCATAAATTTGTGAGATATTCCCCCCTCCCTCCCCGGAACTTAATTTTTTTTATAGCAAGGTACCCCTTGTGACATATCAAATGAAAGAGCATGAAAAAAGAAAATGTTTGGTGGAAAAAAATTGAAATCGGCTCATGAATTTGTAAGATAATCCCCCCCCCTTTTCTCCAACCCATAACTTTTTGTTTAATAGCAAAGTACCCCTTGTGACATATCAAATGATAAATAAATTTCACCAAACATTTTATTTTTTCATCCTCTTTCCTTTGATATGTCACAAGGGGTACCTTGCTATTAAAAATAAAAATAAGTTCCGGGGGGGATGGGGGGTATATCTCACAAATTTATGAACCGATTTTTAATTTTTTTTTCATCAAACATTTTCTTTTTTCATACTCTTTCATTTGATGTGTAACAAGGGGTACCTTGATATTAAAAAAATATAAGTTTGGGGCAGGGGGGAAAGGGGGGGAATGTGAATGTAACGTTGAATTAAAAAAAAAATGGCCCCCCTACGTCAATAGATGATTCCCGCAAATTGCATATTTCTATCTATTGCGGTTTTTACATAAATAAAGATGCAAGTTTAAAAAAAAACATCCTGTATAAGTATACACCTTATAGCCTAATCATGATGTAAACTGATAAAGTAAAATCTCACTAAAACTTGACTTTTAGTGTTGATGGTCAATACAGGGTGGCTGAAAAGTAACTTGCATCCCCCCCCCCCCCCTTAACTTTTCAACCATTTGAGATATTTGAAATCGGTTTGCGGCACCTTCTTAGAAATGAGGGGCCACAATATTTATGGCCAATTTTGAAAATTTTGCCCTTAGGGGTAGCGGGGGTAGGGGGTAAAATGGCAGCGCAAAATTACTTTGAATAACCATTGTCTCAATCATTTTTAGCTGCCATTTTGTTATTAATAGTTTGATTTCTATTTTCTTTATGCTAATTGTTATGTTTCATCAAGACCTACAAAATGATACCAAACTCAACTATACTTGCCTTTTGAAAATTTTTAGCTACCCCCTACCCCCGCTACCCCTAAGGGCAAAATTTTCAAAACTGACCATGATTATTGTAGCCCTTCATTTCCAAACAAGTTGCCTGCAAACCGATTTCAAATATCTCAAATAGTTAAAAAGTTAAAGAGGGTGCAAATTAATTTGTTTGCCACCCTTATGGTTATTTGGATTTGAAACGTTTTAGGGCGCCATTTTGTTGTTAGTGAGCCGATTTTGGTTTTCTTTATGTCAATGTTCATGTTTCGTCAAGACCTGTAAAATGATACCAAACTTGACTATACTTGTCATTTGAAAATTTTGAGCTACCCCTAAGGGCAAAATTTTCAAAATCGACCATAGTTATTGTAGCCCCTCATATCTAAGAAGGTTGCCACAAACCGATTTCAAATATCTCAAATGGTTGAAAAGTTAAGTGGGGGTGCAAGTTACTTTTCAGCCACCCTGTATAGATTGAGGTTTAGTTAGTCAGATAAATATTCATGAAAAGTATCAGCTGATAAATTCAGCACCAGTGGTGTAATTTAAAAAAATTAAATTACCAAAATGCGCAGAATTTCATGGACTTTCAAATGAGATAATTTATCATATGGATAAATATACAGGGTGTCCCGGAACTCTCTACCAATATTTTAGGGCATTGTTCCTGGGTAAGAAACATATCTAAATATCATATTTAAATTGTCCGGAAGTCCTTATTTACTCAGATAGCCGCCATTTTGTTTTTTCACTTATATTAATTTTTTTCTGAAGATTGGTTAAACATACGAAGTTGAAACTTTGCACAAACATTTATGACAACTATACAAAGCTACAAAAAAATTATGACGATTTTTCAAATTCATAAAACAAAATGGCGGCTGATTAAAATTTTGTTTCTTAAATTTCTCGAAAACCGTTGATTTTACAAAAATTTTACAAGAATAACTTTTTTAAGGCAATTTTATTAAAAATCGATCGACACTTTAATCTTTAAGATCGGACGAGTATTAACTGAGATATGGCAGTTTTAGTGATACGTGACCGCTTTCAGCATGCGCTGCAACTAATATGCGACTAAAATACTGCAAAATAAACAGTTATATTTAAACTGTAACAAAATCTATATTAGCATAAATGTTTAATGGCATGAAATATATCCAACAAATCAGTTTCATCTATTTATACAAAAATAAAATATTCTAGTGATATCTGTTTACAAAAAAATTGTATTTTTATACTACGGCATTTAAAATCTTGGACAGCAATATAATTGTCATTAAATTTCCTATCTGAATACGTATAGTATGGTACAGCTTCACTCATGTAAAATCTTGTTAATTCGACTTAAATAACAAATTTTTAAAAATCCATAAAAAGGGCCGATATTTTTACTCTTTTTATCGTAGTTAGAAGAATTATCATAAACATTTAAAGCATCCATCGATAACGGGATTAACGGGTTATTAACGGGTTTCACCTAGTTAATAATAATACAAAAATTTCGCCTAAGAATGCGTTGTTAAACAAATATTTAGTCTATATAATATGTTTAAGTATCACTATCAGTATTTTAAACCATCTATATGCTTATTAAAAATATAGGACTCTATTAAATTCAGTTGATCAAAAGTGAACACTTAACATGCTCATTGATTATTTTTATTATTTTTATTATTATCTATTATTTTTATTCTTAGCCAATTAATTCAAACTCTCTACATTTTAAGTTGGCATTATCTATTAATTCATTACTAGGAATGAAATTCTTTCAAAGATTGTCATAATACATTGGAAATTGTTACCTTTTAATGTTCCTGTAAATTGCTCTGCACTCTATATTTCACAACAACTGTCACATCTTGATTCACAACAACTGTCATATCTCCCTATGATTAACCATACTGTACATGTAAAATGATTAAAATACAAATAAAAAAATACTCAGTATTGCCTAAGAAATTTTGTTTCATCTATAGTATTGCATTTTAACTAGAAAGTGTAGAGATGAAACAGCGACCAGTTTGAGGTCATGCAATGTATCTATCAGCTGGTTCCTTATCTTTGAGTTTATCGTCATATTGAGCATAAACTTTCATTCTCTTGCTTTAGTTTGTGGTTAAAAAATACTGATGGTTTTGAATTAGACTTCTACAGATTTTGTATTTTTAATACTATTTACCAAGTTTAATAACTACCCGAAGTAGTATCGTAGTAAAAGGCTCATAAGTATATCTTTTACAAATCTAGTCAGATCTAGTATGGCCACATCATTTCCGCATAATGTATTATTCTTTAATATACTTCCTGCACTAAATGGTTTCTGACTCCTGTTAGGTGCATCATTAATATACCCATTTATTTAGTCTAAGAAAAAACTCAATCATTACAAGCAGTGTGGCATTTAAACTAGCCAATCTAAATAAGATGATTGGACACTGGTCCACTCAGGTCCTCTCTTGGTTTTTCAGTGGGATTGCAAAAAGCAAATTTTGTGTTATAGTTGATAACTGATATTAACATCTTAAAGAGTATACGAGAATGACTGCAAAAAAACAATATAATCGGTTTTATACATTTTATTATTCAAATTTACAATCAGGTAAAGCCTTCTGGTGTTCTTCTGCAGGCTTATCATCAAGACCCAAATGATCTAAGACAACACCACACTTGATGCATGAAACTGAACGCAGTTTTAATCATATCTTCAATACTCTGATATAATTTTGGCCATATAATAAACTTTTCTGTCATTATATTTTCAGTATTTTCAATAGACTTTTTGTGGTTAAAATAGTTTATGTAGTCATCTTCAGCATATTCACTAATTTTACACCTGGGATTTAATACTTTATGAAGAAAGTTCAAGTATCGTAATGATAATCTTTCACTGCCCGACTGCCAACCACACTCACAACATATTACTTGTTCATAACATTTTGTCCTCTAGAATCCTGATTTTACAAGATCCTTGTTCCGCGCATCAAAAATATCAGTAGAAGATTTCTGGGGTGATGATGAAGTTATAGATGTGACTAATGAGGAGTCCATTGATGCTGGCTGATGATTGAATCTTCTGTAAAACTCTTGATCTACATCACTGATTGATTTCTTGAATTTTGTCCACTTGTCAACATCCAGTGAAACACTCTCTCTTCAAGTTGGTGTGTATACACTAATGATTATTTTCGTTTCCAATTGGTCATTTTTGAATTGAATTTTCATATCATTTGTTATAATAAATTCTTCGTGAAATTCCATATTTACTGTTATAAACATTTACACACAGTATCAGATATCAAAGTAGACTGAAACCATACAAACTTGAAACATGGCTTTTATACCAAGAATTCTGTCTAGCCAACAAAATCCTCAATTGGTTTTCAACTATATCACTCTGGCTGTTAGTTACTTTTGAAACATGGATTGGACGATTAACAACGTTTGGGCTAGCATCACTAGATTGAGATTGAGCCCCCCGTGCGGTACCGGGTTAGAATAGGACCGCAGCCTTCTCGGGCTTGTCGTAAGAGGCGACTAAAAGGGTGACCGACGAACTCATTGGGAGTCCCTGGGAGTGCCCCTGTTGTGTTGCAGGGGTTGATGTGTGCTCTGCACTGCCGATGGGTATTCTCAGTGGGTCGTGAGAAACCAGCCACTTCGGTCCTTGGTCAGGGAGTGCGGCATGGATGCAGAGGTCGGGCTCTGCATTGCGACGGGCGACCCCCGGCACGTCAGGTATCCGGTGCTGGGCAAACGGAGGTCGGGCCCCGGGGAACCGGGGTAGGGGTTTTTGTCCCCGAGGGTATACCAGTAGTAGGGAAAAGCCGGTTCTGGATCAACCCCGACAGACCAGGGATTCTCATCTGTTTACTCTTCCACTCATCGAAAAGTTGTTTCTGCACCAACCTCCAGTAGACTAGAGATTTGCCCATTTTCAAGTTCAGCTGTCTCGTGGTGGCATGTAGTATATATATGTCTGTCCTACTTCGGGATCCAATATGGGCTCTTATGGGAGTCAAAATCGGGAGGTAACGAAGACTGATTACAACTTTTACCAGTAGTATATATATCTGTGTCCTACTCCCGGAGTTTATATGGGCTCTTATGGGAATACCTCCCCACAAAATCCGGAGGTGTTCTCCAACCGCCCCACATGGAGTATGTATGTTTGTCCTGTGCTGGGGTTTAATATAGACCTTATGGAGACAATTCCAACCCTTGCCTCATTCCTCTGGGGCAAAAATAATATTTTTTTTTGTTTTTTATTTTCTTATAGTGATCTTCTAGAAATTGTTTACAGTTGTCTAATGATGTTTCTTGAAATGTCATAACTGAATCCAGTTTCAGAGACCACGACTACGTATGCTGTTGTTCCGGCATCGGCTTGCGTGGTCGCGATAGCGTTTACGAAATCTAACTCAATCTGGATGTCACTTCTCGAGCGATCTGTGCTCATTGGGTGGAGATGAGTGTCTATCACCAACAGTGGATAATCATTCTTGAACTCTGAAGGAGATACGAACACATTGGTGTCTCCAAAGTTCACCAGACGATATCTGACTAACTGTTCGTATAACAGTCTCCATTTGCCTTCAGTGATGTGTATGTTCTGCATTTCTTGAGGATAACGTTCTCCGTTTATTTTCACTGCGACATTTTTTATGTTGCAACTATCAAAACGGGAGGGAATTTTCTTCTGGTCATTCCAACGGCTAGTTTGCAACCCCACAATGACAAATTTTGGGTTGTATACATTTCTATAAACGTTAGTGATATCGAAGTTGAACGAGGCCCCGAAAACACCTTTTTTCTCAATACACTGCCACTGGTAATAGTTGTATACCAATTTGCTATGATCACTCAAACGGGTCAACCCATCGATCAATTGAATCTTGCTGGTGGCCGTATACTCGACTAACGGAACTCGAAGAACGAAAGATTTGATTTCGACTTTTCCATCCTCTGGTATCGTGTCTGTTGCGGCTGATCCTTTCCAAACGAATAGTGCATCGTTATCTTCAGCACGGGTGAATACGACTTCGAATCCACCTTTGTACATTGGATACCGTAGATGATCGAAGAAGCCGAGACCGAGGTGGGCAAGGGTACCGATTACTTTGAAGTTGCCACCACCAGTGAATGTGGATACGAAACCACAATTTCCTAAAGAGTTCTTGTTCGAACTGGAATAGTTGAGGATTCCCTTGACCGTGCTTGTGACACCAGGATAGTCGACAGTGTCGATTGTGGTGTTGTGTTTCTTGAGTTCAATTCGAGTAAACAGAAACGGTACGAAATTGTCGATGAGTTTGATGTTTGTTTTATCAGCATAAGCAGCCCCGTCAGATTTCTTGACGACTTTACCACAAATGTGAAATTGTATTCCTGAATCGTAAAATGTGTCACCGTGATCGAGTTTAAAAACCGTGTAATTATTTGGAGTGTTGAAATTGAGTTCAGACACCGGCATGACAGAGCGGTATTCGCTCTTCACCACACCGCTTGAAAACTGATTGTATGTAGCATCCATTTGTGTTGGTTACTTAATAAAGGTCGAAAAAAATATACTATGTTAACATTACGATTTTACTCTTTAGACCTCATGCTCAGTAGCGAACTCAAGAGTCGTGTATTAAATCCATGATTACGTTCGTGTTCTTCGAGGAATTCCTTGGAGACGTTTTGATACTTTATGATGTAGTACCAATCTACGTTGCCTGCAAAATCGTGTATGAATGATTCAGACAGTGTTTGATATTTGCTGACCACATACCAGCACTCGTTAAAGTTGATAGCCATTTCCCGGAGGAAGCTCTCATCGAACTTTGTCCTCTTCAGTACGGCATACCAGTTTACACGATGGAAATACGTGCGTAACATGTCGATGCTGAAATCGTAGTTTTCGGATAGGAGACCCCAGTCGAGTTCCTTAGCGTACTTCATAACGAACTCGTCTGTGAGAACGCCCTTAGGTACTTTCGCTTCCCGAGAAAGAATCGTCCATGCGTTTTCCATGTTGTACTCTTTCTCCCACTTATATACATACAGACGTTCCTAGCCCGAGACCGAGTTTGCGCTTCATCCACATTGCACCAGTCGTACCGAGTGCGACAGCGCGTTCGTTTAGATCGGCGTCAGAAGACGTGACCCTATTCCAAGCAGCGTCTTGCAATTTCTTATCTGCCACCCATCGGTCTTCGGAACGCCTATGATCCCGATACCATATGTCATGTTTCTTGCATGCCTCGTCTAAGGGGTTGACTCCTTTGTCACCACGAGCCAGGCGATCAGATAGCTTCGTACCAGGTCCGCAATAAGTGTACGTATCAAGATTCCAATTACGTGGAGCGTGTAGCTCAAACGGTAAACTGTTGATTAAGTTGTTCAACAACCCCGATCCTTGAATAGCGTGTTCAGGTAACGCTGACAGACAGCGTATGAGATACTTCAATCCGTTTGGTCGTTCGATTAGCTCCTGCATGCGGTCGTATATGAATTTCACGACTGACAGTTTCTCATTGTGAAAGTTATTGTTTCCAGCAGCCTCCTCAGCGTGTATGAAATTGAGCCGACTGATCAGTTCGTTTAAATCCTTTATGTACCGATATTCGATTGGTGTTTTGTCACCGTACCGTTTCAACCCAGACCCAACTGTCTCTGTGGGTGTTGATGTAGTTGGGGTTGCGGATTTATTCATCTCATCCCAAATGGGTTTGATCATCTGTTTCCACTTTTGACCCTGACTTGATTTCGGTCGTCTAGTCGAGGGATCGTTCTTTTGATACAACGAGTTGGATGTCAACAGAATTTCCTTGTATGAATTCCAATCGTCAGATGTGTACTCATCAGACTTAACAAAACCTTTATTCGTCAAGAGTTTCCAAAGACCTTCACTGCCGACAAAACTTTTACCTGACATCACTATATCATCGTAATTAAAGGTGATTGGTTCTGATCCAATTTTAAAACGTTCACTCGTCACATCATAATAAATACCAAACTGTGAATCACTTGCACGAGGTAAGTATCTCGCACCAACACTGCCCAAATTGATTACATTTGAGTCCACCAACTGTCTGATTGATTTGTTCTGAACGTTTTCAGTTTCCACTTCATCTTCGTTATCGAAGGGAATTTGTTTACGATCTGGTGTACTGTATACTCTTGGTCTAAAGCGAGCAACCATTTGATTGTATTTTTGCTTTTTCAACCACTCCTTTGTCTTTTGTTCTAATAGATCATCTTTTTCTTTTTTCTCTTTTATTGCATCGGTAATGGTTTGATATTTCTTTTCCCTTTCTCGTTGTTCCTCTCTTTCTAAAATGTGTACGTTAGCAAATTGTTGTTGAAGTCTATTTTTTACATTTTCTAGTTGCTTTGCCTTGGTGACAGTCAACGGTTGTTTTTGGACATCTCTTGTAATGATTGTGGTGGATGGACTTTTTGTTGGAGACGATACAACTGATATCTCTTTAAGTTTTTGTTCACGTTGTTTTTGCTCTTCCAATTCAGCGTCATGAAACTTTTTCATCAGGTTACTCTCGATAGCTTCAAGTCGCTTAGCAGCTTTTGCATCCATCATAACCTGTGTTCACTTATATTATACAACGTCAGAAAAAACGACATATATCGTTTCTAGTATAAAATTGACATATCGTCGAAAAACGACATTTCAATCAAAAAACGTGATATAACGTTTCTAGTATAAAAACGACATATCCATCAAAAAACGATATTTCATTCAAAAAACGTGATATAACGTTTCTAGTATAAAAACGACATATCCATCAAAAAACGATATTTCATTCAAAAAACGTGATATAACGTTTCTAGTATAAAAACGACATTTCAATCAAAAAACGTTATATATCATTTCTAGCTTAAGATGTGACATTTCACATTGACGTTGTAAATATCGTTTTCTTCAGCATGCATTTATATTTTCCAGAGTGTGCTTTTTTAGTGGTATTGATGGTTACAAATCCATGGTGTTCCTGCCAACACCGACGACAGAGCTTTTCAAACTCAGATAACGACATATCGGAACCGACAAAATCCTCATGAATACGTGTCATGTAATGCTTGTTTTGTTGAAACACACACAGCAGATTTAGGTTGTTACGGATTACTTGCATATCGACACGACCATAGCTCTGACTCAGGTATATACATGATATATTTTTGTGACGACCTCTGATGTAATAGTCTTTGATTTTTGATTGCTCATCAAGTAAACAGTCATCAAACACAACCAGTGAATTTGGTTTGCATTCATCCAATGGAACCAAGTCGGAACAATCAGAGAAGAAGAACGCAATTTTGCAGCCGAGGTTTTTCTGCACTCTTTCATAGTGTTTTTGTAAATCATGGTACGCTGGTTGTTCTATTGATCGACTGAACACGTAGAGATGTTTAAAAGTGATACCATCTTTGTTGTATATGAGATTAAGCAGTAAATTCGTTTTCCCACACCCTGATGGACCAACGATCAAGCAACGAAGTGGTTTTGGGAAGACACCACCTTCCACCCTTTCACCATCTCTATAGTAGACGTTTATTTCCATTGCCTTTACTTATAATACCACTTGGTTGGTTTCATAGGAAACTCCTTGACAGCCTAATGTCTCGCTCTGTTGATTTAAACATCGACTGTTGTTGCTCTAGACCTACCAATCAAAGTTTCTACTCGGTGTAGACGTTTAGACAGCTCTAGAAGTTCAATTCCGTTAATGGCGTCATATGCACTGTTGCTGCGACTGATGCCACAGATCTTTCTACCTCCTTTGATCTGAATACAGTCTTTTGTGACTTCGAGACCTTTTAAAATACCATCAACTTTATCATTTACTTCTTCAAGCTGTTCTTTAACAACCACATCAGTCTTATCTATAGCTTTTGCAACTTTTACTATCCTTTTGTTCTTGGCACTAATATAATGTTTCTCGAACCCGACTTGTTTGTTTATAATGGAGGTCAGATCCTTTTTTAACTTATCAAACATGTTATCTACCTGAGAAATAAATTCTCTTTTCATGTTACTGATCTTTGAATCTGTATCGTGACTGCAAGTGAATTCCAACGATGAAAGTTTTTCATTTAACTTATCTGTTGAAATGCTATTTTGGTTAGCACTGCTGTCAGCCAGTTCTTCTCCGAACCGATCGAATTTAAATATAGACATCATGATGCTCTTATAATGATACCAAGTCCAAGTACACCAGGTTTTCAACATTACTATTGAGTATCGGGTTGTTATTTTGATCAAGTATGTTGATTGTTATGCAGTGAATTGTCCTCAACCCTGGTTTCAAATCAACATATAACCTTTCCTTCGGTTGTTCAGATATCTTATACCCATGTGGAACTTGAGGGAAGAACGTGTATAGCAGTTCAGTTTCCGCATGTTTGTGATCATGTGTGTCATGGTTGACGAGACTGTTATGCACTATATTGCAGTGTATCTCAATAGTATCTACTGCCCTCAACTTTGGAGGTCTTTTTCCTGTCACTGTTTGATTCTCAACATAGTATGAGCTACTGTCGGCTCTCTTCTGTTTTTCTTTTGTTGGAGGATCAAAACCAAACAACTTGCAGCATGCTTGATCCATATAGAACTTCAATGGTGAGTACACAGAAAGAAAATCACCATTTTTACTCAGTCTAAATTTAGTAGGATCAATGTTCAGATTCAAGGATTTTATGTAGTCCTTTGCAGTAACTTCCATAGACTCAATCGTCCAGTAACCTCTTGTGAAAGTGAGAGGATTCGGTATTGCATGGATGTCACTATCCCAGAAGAAAATATTCGCTTCATCACGGACGTTGTAAATATTGTTGTCTGTAAAAAACGCAACAAGTGCCATACGATGCTTCACGTTTTCCTCCAGATGGATTGGGTGTTCCAAGTGGAGAGTGACGCGAGAGCTTGTACCTCTAAGTTTTAATAGTGGCATGGTACACTTATAATTTGCTCCACCAAGATTGCCACGAGTATTTCTCATCTCTTAAAGTGTTTATGATCGAGTTCCAATTTGTATCATCGTTTGAACATCGCTTCAGAACTTCAAGGCAGAGATGACCGCAAATAGGAGGGTCTTCAAACTCCTGTACTCGCATATCATTATAAAGCAAATCACGCTCACCTAAATACTTTACAAGTTCAATTGGTGGTGGAGCGTTGCCAAATGAATCGAAATACAGCTTTTTACCATTACGCATTTTGATATAACAGGTCCAGTGTGTACCATTCGAATCCAAGTCACCGAGATTCAAAATACCACATTCCATTTCCCATGGGGATTCTGGCAAAACTTCACGCATGAAAACACCTCGAAATCCTTTCAATCCCAACACTTTGGCCCATCGTTCGAGGTCACCAAGGGTTAAGGGGCTTATCCGTTTTTTTGTAATAGTAAAGCATCCAGTTTCCTGTTGATACATCTTTTCAAACCAGCGCCCTTAGGATCCTTGTCTATTATCGTGTCCAACTCATTGTCAATCAAATGCTTCAACCATGGAATGAACCTTTCCTTCAGCATCGGTGCTAGGTGTCTTCTGACAACAGGTGAGATGAAACGTTTTCCACCAGGAACAGCACCCTCCACAAATTCCAAAACTTCTTTCAGGAGGCCTCCCTGTTTATTTTTCAATAGCTGGTCGTAGCTGAGGTTCAGCCGAATGCCTGTTTGGTTTCGTCTCGCTTTCTCAATAGCCTTATGCTGGACACTGTCTAACAGGATATGGTCCGTTCCACTACGACCTATGTCGTCACTCGTCAGTCCAATTATAGCACTTCTCCGTTTCTTATAGGCGATACGAAGCTTACGTTTCTGCCCTTCAGACAGACGAATGGTGTGCCTGTGCAATTCACTCATGTTGTGCTTATATCACTATAAGTACTCTTATTATAAACTCGAAATGGTATACATATTTTATTGTGCCAAGTGTAAAAGGAAAAACGCTTCGGCTGATGTGGAACGTATCAAGACGGTTACGAACAAGTGGCGGTTAAGAGGTCGATGTGTCGAGTGCTTACGCAAGAAGAGCACATTCACAAAAGCACTTGTACCGGGAATCACTGATGTCAAATTTGAAGAGGCACGAGAGCTACATCGACCAGTAACAAAAAAGTTTCCAAAACGTAAAATCGTCACTCTCTACATAGACGACCTGTGGGCAGCTGACTTGGTTATAATGGACAAGTTCTTCCGGGAAAACGATGGATATAAATATATGCTAAATGTGATTGATACATTTTCCAAGTATGCATGGTCTGAACCATTACTCAGGAAGAGTGGTATCGAAGTGACAAACGCGTTTGAAGCCATCATACGAAGAGCTAAGGGCAATGGTCACAAAGCACCTAACCTATTACACACTGATAAGGGTAGAGAGTTTGTCAACAAGGATTTTAAATGTCTTCTCGCCAAACATGGTATAAAGATGTATCATACTGAGAATGAAGAAAAGAGCTCCATAGTTGAAAGGTTCAATCGCACACTCAATGAACGAATGAAAGTGCATTTTGAAGCTAGGGGCTCATTCCGTTGGATAGACATACTGCAGGGTCTGTTGAGTAAGTACAACACAAGTGTACACTCCACCATTCACATGAGGCCGGTCGATGTGACTGTGAAAGTCGAACCAGAAATTCGTAGCTTGTACCTCGATCAATTTCGATCAGTTAAACGTCCACGACCTAAACTGAGAGTTGGCGATCGAGTGAGAATAGTAGCAAAGAAAGATACGTTTGCCAACAAGTACGCTCGAAACTGGCGAACAGAGATTTTCACAATATCTCACATTCAGTCTACAGCACCGGTAACATACAGAATCATCGATGGTGAAGGAGAAGAGATCCTGGGTTCGTTTTATGAAAAGGAATTGCAAAAGAGTAATTTCTAATGGTTTATTGAATAGTGACCCCAGGGGAGGGAATGGATTCCATCATCTAAAATGTATCGTTTATCATCTTGGTTCGACAACACTACTTTATTGAGTGCTATGGCATAGAGGTCGTGACTGAAACTTCTTATCATATTTATGGTTTTAGTGGTTTCCAAACCATCAAACAAACATTTTTTGTAGTCGTCAAATGTTATTTCCTTCTCGGTGACTGACTTTTTGACTCCTTTTGACTTTTTGCATACACTACCATCCTCGACTTCATGAGCATACATCTTAGATCTAAGAGCAATCTGTTCTCGCATAATCCTCCCACTCAGTTCATCTTTCATTTTACCAAGGACCTTCTTATTGACTCTAGGCATCCCATACGGATTGTTCTCAGGGTAGTCACTTGTATCAAAGTAATCTATCATGGCTTTCATATCCTGGTAAAAGTCAGAGGTGGCAATGGCATATTTCAAGGAATCGGTGTCTGTATATTGCAATCGTGCTTTGTCACCATACTTCAATTTAATCACATTATAGTGAAAATCGTAAATTAGAGTCTTTGAAACATCCAATACGCTCATACCAACATATATAGGTTTATTGAACAGGAGTTTTGTCCTTTTCATGTGCACAGCAGAGAGGTTTTCAGCAAATATTGTACGATCCTTGAATGTAGGTTGAGCAATCCATTTTACAATTTGTTTTTCCTTTGTCGCCAATCGCACATCCACTCTGTTACGTATGTTCTCCATTGTCTTCCCAAACACACCATTATTCATCAGTTTGTAAAACTCCTTTTCGAAATCGTTCTTTGCCTGAGTTCTCAGTTTTGTATTCAGGTCAATATAAGAGGCTATCCAGTTTGATTGCTTAAAGGAAATGGCTCTATGGATCTTCTTCAGTTTCAATCCAAGCTTGAGGTACAGCTTGAGATTCCTGTAATGAACAACATACTTCTCTTTGTCATAAAGTGTTGTCAATAGTTTAACCTCTTTTCCTCCTGGTGGTACTCTCTGCTCTGGGGCAAGAGGAAGATCAGAATGCAAGTCGTGGATATCTTTAGGATATTCCAAATCCACTTCAAGTATATAGCCTGTATCGGCATCGTCAGGGATTTCAGTGACATCGATGTTTGTATCACACCATTTGAAATCTCCGTATGGCATATGTTGAACCATTGCCCACCCATATAGGTTATTCGCATCCAAGTACACCAGGTACTCAGTTGGTTTGCTCGAATCGTAATCATTCATGTAGGGATTATTGGCTTTAGCATGTCGGTTAGAACTTTGCGATACACCACCTCTAATTCCCTTCTCAATCATAAGTAGCATATCATAATCTGAAATAAGTTCCAGTTCAACGTTTGTCGTTTTTAGCATAGCACTCCAAGCCAGACCAGGTGTTGTGAAAAACCATGCAGGATCTAGTTTGTACGTTGACATACACACATTTCGGAAGTTCTCCATAACGTCAGCTAGTAGGAGGACATCTGATTTGTTGTACATCAATGTGTACTCTTTCATATCCTTCATTTTAAATGAATCCCACACTCTTTTAGCATGTTCATAATCTTTAGGGTCAACATCTGTTTTAGTGAGTATGTTGTAGAATTCTTCCTGCTTAGGTAGATGAGTTAGCTCATATTTGTCCTCACTGTCCATGTAATCATATGGGTAAATACCTTTTCTCAAAACCAGGTTCAACTCGGATTCATTGAAGTATTTAGCAGTGTGTGTAAACTGATCTTTCTGAAGATTTTTGGTGAGTGCATCAAGGATACTGGACATAAACTTGAACGAATCCAAGAACCTCAGTTCGATCATGTTCTGCCTTTTAACTGTGTATGATATGTAACGTTCTTCATTGTTTGGGATCACCTCTATTTCTTCATCATTCATACCCAGCATTTTAATAAACAAATGTGTGTCGTAGCCCGAGAGGTTGTGAATGAAGACAGGAATAAACTTGGGTTTCCTGTACAGAATGTTGCATTTGTTGTGTGCAACTCCTCTGAATTGTCCTGTCAAATGGTCATGATCAAGGACCCTATCATCTTCTAAAGGTTTTTCACAAATATGGCATGTTGTTGAGTTTGATATAATACGCTGATCATCTACCGTTAAATCCATAGGTTTGATAGCCTCACTAGAATACAACTGTCTTATTTTTTCAGACTCCATCTCAAGTTGTTCCACAAAGACCCTTCCAGCATCTGCACCAAAATATGTGACAGGAGGTTTATAGTCTCCATCTTTGGAAACGATGTAATATGCAAAACTCATAGCCAAGTGTTTTTGGTAGCTTTGTGTTTGTTCAGTTTTGATGGTTCTGTTAGACTCAAGAAGACATTCAAAGTCTGCATACACCACGAAC
>NW_026542600.1:54126606-54464919 GCF_028750875.1 Macrosteles quadrilineatus
TTATTAACACTTTGTTGCTTACTAATATGGGTGTTACAAAACTGATCAGAAGTTCCAAATGGTAACAGTCAAAGAAGTGTTTTATGTTTCGGTTGGGCTGAAATTTGACAGTGGCATCCCACGAAAACATGTACTGCCTTACTGTTAACATTTCAGGGTGTCTACCGGTCACAGAAATCAAGGAAGTTGCCAATTTTACTATGAGGTCACAGAAGTCAGTGAAAAGTAACAATTTTTTTTTATTTTAAGGTCCCATAAGTCACAGAAAAAAGATCCCAGCTAAATAAGGTTTCCCGACCTGTCTTTTGTTTTGCAACTTGCTGCAGACTAAAATTCATAATGCAGAATTAGTGAGAACAAACATACTTTGGGCTTAGGTAACCAGCTTTTAGTTATGCCACAAAATATTGCATGCTCGACTGTAATGCTGTTCAATTACCATACTGAAAAGTATTGTCTAATCAGTACAAAAGGTCGTTCATTTAACACCCCCCCCCCTTAAACTAACTGAAAAAACTGAAATTTAGCACTGATTGGCTGAAATTTAGTTTAGTTTTTCAACCTGTAGGCTGAGATACCCTGCATTAGGAACTGCTGATCAGTATTGTATCAATATTGAGTGCTTAATTGTAGTCGAATGGGTAGCAGGAAAATATTTCAGTTCTGGTGGGGAGGCTGCAATTTTAGGTGGTTATAGTATACAAGTTTCTGAACCTAAAACCGCCCAGACCCCAATTTTTAAGGACCTCGGTCGTCCGTAATGACGTCATCAAGATGGCGGCCTTAAGAGGATGCTTGGTCGCCATGAATTGGCTATAATGACCGAATGCCTGAACCGCTTTTATGAAATTTGGCACACAAGTGCTTGAATACATTATCTCGGCCTAGGTTGTCAATGGTCGAATTTGATAAAGTCGTTTCAAAATGGCGGCCGTTAAAATATAAAATTTAAAAAAATCTTTCAGTGTTTTGTGTTCTCAGCTACCTCCAGAGATCTGCAGCAACCTATTCACTTTCCTTGCAATCAAAGATTGCACTACCATTTCATGGAATAGGCAAAATACCCCTCCACAGCAGTCCTTCAGATTAAGTGAGTTTCCAATTCCCTGATTTGATTTGCAATAAAATCAATTTCAATAACATTAGGTTTCATGAGTACCTATGTTTGTTGCTACAGGGAGAATACTAAAGTAAACAAATTGATATATTAATAGCTTAGTTTAATTATAAATAAATAATAAATAAATTTGCCAAGTTTCATTAAGATATAATCATAAACAAGCAAACTACAACAGTTTATGTACTCTCCGTAATAATAACATGGGAATTTTAAATTTACAATGTTTTGGATTTTCTCCGTAACCAATTACTTTATAATACCCACGCCGCAGCGAACCTGCAGACTGAGCGAATTTCCATTTGCTTGATTGAATTTACTCTAAAATATCTCATTGAAAATACCACAATTACTCCCCATTTAAATAGCATTTGTTTAACGAGTACTTAGGCTTGCTGCAACAGGGAGGGTAAAACGTGTTTTTGTTTTATGAAATGTAATAGTTTAGTATGAAATGAATACATTTTCCAAATTTGATCAAAATATGTTCATTAAAAAGCAAAATACAACAGTTTACTTATTCTCCATAAGAATAACATGGTAATTTTAAATTAAATTTTGTAAAAGAAGCGATTGTGTAAAATAAATGTTATTCCTTATTTTCTTCTTATTTTGATCCAATGAATCAATTCGTAAATTTTGTCCCTACCTTTTTTAAACACACTGTATATGTGTGTGTCCGTTAGTAAAATTATACGATCTTAATGAAATTTGGTAAAAAACGTTTAAACCTATGTTTCTTCGAACAAGTTCGCGAACCAGCGTGGTCGGACCACGCAACGGCAACGGGGTTTTTGGGGTGATTTAAGGGGTAAACATTGGGTTTTCTTATATTTGACCCTCATGTTTGACTCTCAAAACACGAAATTCCCTAATTTTTTTCTAAACTATTTTGAAGATCTTATTTAACCAAATAATTTATTGAATTTAAATGTTTTTTTAAGGTAATTGGTTACGGAGAAAATTTAAAACATTGTACATTTAAAATTCCCATGTTATTAGTACGGAAAGTACATAAACTGTTGTAGTTTGCTTGTTTATGATTATATCTTAATGAAACTTGGCCAATTTATTTATTGTAAACTAAACTATTAATATATCAATTTGCTTACTTTATTATTCTCCCTATAGCAGCAAACATAGGTACTCATGAAACCTAATGTTATTTAAATTAATTTAATTGAAAATCTAATCAGGGAATTAGAAACTAACTTAATCTGCAGGATTGCTGTGGTGGGAGTATTTTGCCTATTCCATGAAATGCAGAGACGGTAGAGCAACCTTTGATTGCAAGGAAAGTGAATAGGTTGCTGCAGATCTCTGGAGGTAGCTGAGAACACAAAACACTGAAAGATTATTTTAGCTTTTAACGGCCGCCATTTTGAAACGACTATTAAATTCGACCATTGACAGCCTAGGCCGAGATAATGTATTCAAGCACTTGTGTGTCAAATTTCATAAAAATCGGTTCAGGCATTCGGTCGTTATAGCCAATTCAAGGCGACCCAGCATCCTCTTACGGCCGCCATCTTGATGACGTCATTACGGACGACCGAGGTCCTTAAAAATTGGGGTCTGGGCGGTTTTAGGTTCAGAAACTTGTATACTATAACCACCTAAAATTGCAGCCTCCCCGCCAGAACTGAAATATTCTGCCACTATATGCAACTATACAACCCCACTTTTGGTTTATGTATATTCATTTAAATAACTTTGTGATTGTTGTTAAATTACCTGAAAGTACAAAACATACTTCAAATGATACAAATTCCTAACAAGTGTTATTTGATGTATTTCTTGTACTTTCAGATACATTTTTTTCATTTGCTTAAACAAGTTTTGTATACTGTTGTAAAAAATATAATTTTTTCTATATTATTGTGTGTCAAAAAACTTTAAAAAGTGATTTCAAAATTTTTCTCTAAAAACAAAGAAGGTTTACTCATATTAGACCAAATCACAATGTACGATTAAATCTGTTTTATATTTAACATGACACACATTTTTTTTTACTTTTTGTGTTAGAAAAAAACAATAGAGGCGTCAATTTTATATTAGAAACTTTGGTTTAACCTTTCAACGTAGTAATTAACATATGTTTTGTATCTGATATAATTAATGTATCTGATATAAGTTATCTGTTTGTAAAACTTCTTTTGCTTCGTTGTTCAGTGATTTTTGCAGGGTAGCGCAAATCATATATCAAAACTTCTTTTGCTTTGTCAATTCAGTGATTTTTACAGGGTAGCACAAATCATATGTAAAAACTTCTTTTGCTTTGTCAATTCAGTGATTTTTATAGGGTAGCACAAATTATATGTCAAAACTTCTTTTGCTTTGTTGTTTAAACATTTTTCAGGGTAGCACAAATCATATGTCAAAACTTCTTTTGCTTTGTCAATTCAGTGATTTTTACAGGGTAGCACAAATTATATGTCAAAACTTCTTTTGCTTTGGTGTTCAGTGATTTTTACAGGGTAGCATGCTTAGTTTATTTCTTATAGTCATAGATCTACACCCTTTGAGTGCCATTCCGTCTATTCTTATACGTGATTAGTAAGATAGTTTTGCTTGTTCAAGCATTGCTAATATCTTGCTTTATGAGGTCAAAACAACATTTAATTTACTGCAGTAACTTTAATACTTATTGGTTATACGGAGTATAGTACTTTTGTTCTTTGAATTTAATCAAGAAAAATTTGGAACAATAATCTAAAATGTGTCCGCAAGACCCGTATACACACTCTCTCACACTAACAGCCCAGCAATACAGTTAGGTTGGGCTTTAATTTTGTGAGAGTGTGTGAATCCCTTGACGTGCTTATTCTAACGCTATTTCTAAGGTTAGGTTAGGTAACCTAATAGGACCTTAATTATACCTTAATCAAATTTTATCAAACTGTCAATGAAACTTTAAAAATCTGGTTATGCTTTTATAGGAGTTAAAAAAGGTTTGGCGATTGTAAGAGGCGGTTCACGAATACGGGGTTTCGTGGCCTGCGGTTATCGTTGATCTCGACCAATTTTAACCGACAGCCAAAAAAATGGGTTCACGACATAGTGCGTTAGCCGAGATCAAGCTTAGCCGAGACCAACGCTGGCCGTCGCTCAACAGCAGGGATTAACTGGGAATTTTCGTTGGAAGGTTGGCAACAGCCACGTGCTAGGTCGCTGCTCGCGGTCGACGAGCCCTAAAACAATAGGATGACGTTGTGTCATAATGATTGGTTCATAAATTATCTATATAATTAATACGCTACATGAAACTTTGTCGGTTGAACTCCTCCGTCATTTCTTAACCGATTTTATCCATTGACGTCTCATTGGAAAGAACGTGTCGCGTAGATTTGCAAACTGGCCTTATATTTTTGAAAAAGTCCCTTGGGCTCTGCTCCAGTGGCTTTGAAAGTTCCCATGTTATCCTTATAGAGAACATAATTGTTTACATTTTGATCAGCTGTATAATTTAATTGCTGTTATTTATTTTTCAATTCAATGAAACACATTGAGTACATTTATTTACTATTTGAGTTTGTGTAAACATAACCCCCAAGACGGATCGTGTTAGTATGGTTGTATCATTTGTGTATTTATCTTTGTTTTGTTTTGCTATGACGGATCGTGTTAGTATGATTGTAACTTAAATTTGTGCATTTATCGTTGTTTTGTGTAGCTATAATTTGTTTATTTGTTGTTTTTTCTTTAAAATGCCTCCGACGCGACGATAACGAAACATAGACAGGAGGCGTAATCGTGATAACAACCGCAGCTACAGAACAGTGGCGCGTAATAGGCTTAACTCATCACAGTCAGCACCTGACCCTGGACAATCTCAACTATTAGGTTACAAATGCGCCCTAACACTACCCCAAAACGACTTTTTGTTCTCAATTGGCACTCTATCAATGACCTGTGTTGCCTGTTCATCGAGGCATTTTGAGAAGGAGAAAGCCGGCCGGAATGCTTCAGGTTTATCAATAACGAAGATAAACATGGACAACCTTATATGGCTATAAGTCAGGAAATGTTTGTAGAAAACATTAAAAAGCAATACCAGGTTATAAAATATGATACAATATTTACAGGAAATGTTGATTACTGTTATATACATCGTGAGTATCTCCATGAGTTACACACCGGTAATCTTTGAGTTAACTCTTTTAAACTCATTGTAAATATGACTGTTATTCGTTTTGAAATAACTCACCTGTAGTACTTAGCAATTGCTCGAATTTGAGCAACATTTACACTAGTTATAATTATACAGGGTATTTACTGATATCGTATAAAAGGTTGTGGACTTGCACTTAAATTCATTTTTTAATAAAGTTTAAAGTTACTCAATTAATCATTGAATTATGAATAATACTTAACTGAATACATTGAATCGGGAAAATACAATTTTTTTAAAATTTGTTTGAACAAATCTTGGTAATGTTTGCAAACTAAAATTATATTACCAATTATGTTCAAATATAAGACATACTTTATCAGGTTTGCTGTTTTATCCAAACGTTCAAATTATTTAGTAAAATGACTGCCCTTTTGAAAGATTTATGATTATCTTTTATGTATCAGTAATTTGTATAAAAAATAAATTTGGAGAAACAACTGGCTACTATAGGAGTCGAGATGCCTTCATACGTAACCAATAATAATATAAAACGTAAATATAAAACGGCAAACCTACAATAACATTTAACGAAAATATGACACCGAGATCTATTAAATCGGTTCACAATTGGGGCTACAAACACCAGGCCTAAGAACTAAAACCCTTGTATTTGCGCGCGCCAGACGGATAGAGCGCAGCCCTAAGCATGATTGATCGTAGATGTGAGAAAATAATATATATATTATAATTTAAAAAATATTTTTTTGTAAAACAAAGTTTAATATATTAAACTATAGAATTTATCTTTTAGCAAATTGAAGGAATTTATTGTAAATCCCGAAATGATAAATATTAAGAAATTATCAGATGAAAAGGTCTTTAACAAATATTAAATCATAAACATAATAATATTAACATATAATTTAAAACATACAAAATTAAATGTGGATACTTAATTAAAATAACCTATATTCATTCTATATTAATTTTATACAATAAAAATTCTTAGACAAACCTAACAGTGTTTGATGTAACCATTTTTATTTTGCAGTTATTCAGCTGAAATAAAAGGGTTCAAAAGTGCTGAAATAAATATAAAACAGTTACGAAATAAAATTCAATTGCAATTTAAATTTTTTAAATTTATATGAATATTTTAATCTATTAGTTATATTTTTATTTAGTAATTCATTAAAATGTCCCAACAGCAACTTTTTATGATGTTTTGCATGTTTTCGACAATAAGTAGTAAAAAAAATTAATATCATTTTGAGGGTAATGAAATTGTTCGGAATTTAATGGCGAATTCGAATATAACATTCTTTTTGCTAACAAAAAAACAATAAACGAGCAAATGAGATAATCCCGACATGATGTCAACTTAACCCTAGCAGGGTTAAGTTGAAGTCCAAAACCATTGTTATTTACGCCCGAGATTATCCAATTTGCGCTATACCATGACTCGTGAACCCGACATTTGGCCTGTGGTTTTCTCTAAATGAACTCGTGAAGCCGACTTTTTGCGCTTGGGTTTCTTCCTGTCATAATTGGATGAAGTTTAACTGTCTGCGCCCGAGGGCGGGTAACGGGTTTCGTACTCGTGAACCCGATTCCTAACTATAACTGGATTTTGCGCAAAAAAAGGCAGATTAAGTGATTGCAAACATCTATCATAAACTTACATAACCTGAATGTCCAGTACACTGTAAAAATACCAGCGCCGCAACAAACCTGCAGACTAAGTGGATTTCGATTTGTCTGGTTGTATTTTCACTGAAATATTCCCTTAACATTGTCAGATTTATTTGCTAATCAAATAACATTGATTGCTACAGAGAAGGTAATAAAGTGTGGTTTTTATTGAAAACGCCATAGCCCAAGCATGCTGGTTCGCATGAGTTTGACTCGTTAGAATAAAATGTAGGTTTGTACCGAATATTATCAAAATTAGATGATTTTTAATTGAGTCATCGTGCCAACGGACTTACTCACACATATAGATAATTAGAACGGACGGCATTTTTGGCCTCTGGGCAGATCAAAAAACAAATAAGTAAATCAGTCCCAAGTTACACCTTACCTTGAGACGGTAATAGCTAATTACCTATAAGGGAAATTCGCCTATAGGATCCCTGTACAACCAGTACATATACTAACTTCATTCATCGAAATGTCCAGTAATGTGACAATATGCCAAGGAGATGTCATTCTCTATACCGTTTGTTAATCATATATGATAATGTCCTCTACTATGATCAATAACCAAATCAATAACAAACTGTCAGGATGTCTTTGTGCCTACCTATTTGTTTTCTAATGTGTGTGTTACATATTGTCCTTGTGTGTTTTTGTTAGGCCTACTTGTGATACTATATGCCAGAAAACTTAGATTTTGCTCCTGCAAGTTTGTTGTGAATGCATGTTATTTGCAGTTAGCATGAATATGTCTAAGGTTGATAAAATTAATAGCATGAACTTAATGTTGTGTTGTTTATTCCGAATCACGTTGACAATAACATTGTCAAAAGGTAAAATACCTGTAACTGTCTTGTGATTCCTCTGCTCCTATACTGGACTATGTGCGTTTCAATGCATTTAGCATCATCATCAGGTCACAAAACTTAAAGAAACTTAATCATTCTTGAATTGGTCACGTCAAAGTTCACAAAAATTACACAAAACATTAAAAACATTTAAACATTTAGTGGAGACTCGGCACCCGTCATGTGTACACCAGTGTTTGTCCGCCTACAGTTTTTGTCCCCTTTTTAAATGTTTTTAATGTTTTGTGTAATTTTTGTGAACTTTGACGCGACCAATTCAAGAATGATTAAGTTTCTTTTAGTTTTGTGACCTGATGATGATGCTAATGCATTGAAACGCGCATAGTCCAGTATATGAGCAGAGGAATCACGAGGCAGTTACAGGTATTTTAACCGTTTTACAATATTAATAGCATGAATATGTCTTAAGGTTGATCAAATTAATAGCATGACATTACCTGAAAGGAAATTAACCTTTTTGTTTTTATCTGACAGTAAATGAGTGCGATTTGGAAACTGTTAAAGTCAGTGGTTCTCAACCTGGGGGCGTGAAAGGATTTCAAGGGGCAAGTGTGCTCCTAGAAAAATAAAAGATGAAGCAAAAATAATATAAACTTATTTGGGATTGTAGCCATATAAGTTTTTTAATTTAATCACATTGCCTTATCGAAAATAGAGTATAAATAATTAAATACACAGAGGAATCAGAATGGCCCAATTGATGATATATGAGCTTAATGGTGGGGGGGGGGGGGTGGGGGGGAGAATTGGTGGTGTAAAAGATTCAAAATTCTAAGGGGAGAATGTTGGAGCAAAATGGTTGAGAACCCCTGGTAAGTTAAGGTGTTGGGTTTTATTGAAGATCAGTCATAAACCTTCAATATTGGTGGCAAGGGGTAGTGTATTCAGTGTATGGCGCACCTGAAAATACAAATATACAACCCTGCGGAAATGTTTGCTCTAGTAATCGTTTTTAATAAACTAATTGTATATGCTTTAATGAGGAGACATTCCTCACTGGACGTCTAGCTGTTTAACGATCGGCCATTATATGGGCATTTGTTCATCAGGATTTTTGCGCAAGTCTATTCTGGGTACTCAGCTGAATGCAACCTCGTTTGTCAGATACGGCGTAATAGCATTACGATTTACCCTTGCTGAAAGGTCCTTTTGTCCTCGTAAAGGTACGACAGCTGCCAGCTTTTAAGAGTAACTAATTTCGGTTTTGTATCAACCTAGGTGATAACTTAGTTTTAGCTGATGAAAAATAACAACTTAGGAAAGTTTGAAATCAAAAACATTCTTCTGGCTTTGAAAGCCAATAGGTATACATAATAGAATACTGATTATTTAATTTTACAATATAAAAAAAATAAATACCACCCTATTAGCTGCCACTGTTGAGAAAGGCCTACTGGTTCATCCAGTGACTAGGTAAGTAGGCTTTAAACAAATTTTCAAATTTTATTCAAACATCCTTACAGTTCTTCCTATTTGTGGAACAGTTTGGACTAAAGGATAATCAAAATGGACCTCTGTTAACTGTCAATATTTGAACTGATTTATTACAAGAGTTCACTTATAAATTGTAAAAGTATTGTGATTGACATCTCATATGATTTCTCGTAACTCACAATTGACTGGATAATCCATCATTAAGGTACCATAAATGGGTAACATTAATTGGCAATTAATTGAGGTTTTTAATGATGTTCATGGCCAAACCTTAATATACTCAAAATGAGGTAAGTTTAGTAAAAGAGTAGTACTATAAAGTCCATTTTTGGAAATCATTGCTAAACTAATGAACTATCTTTATCAAGGAAAATATTTAGTGTTGGATTCTAATAATACTTTGTTTCTCTTTTTCACCTTTTTGCATATGTTGTGGAAGAAAATTATGTTCCAAACCTTCTCCTTGTTAACTCCCTTAGTTGTTTATTCTGATTGTTTTCTTTAATGATTTACTTGTCATTAAAGAAAATAGTAGTTAATCAATTTATAATTATGGCTTTGGATAAAAAATATTACTCTTCTAAGAATTCAAAATGTGAAATAGTCATTAAACCAGATAGGCCCCTCGCCCACAATCCGATTTCGGTCGACACTTTGTCGGACAACCGCATTCCAATAGTGACCATTGGATGTTATGAGCGCTCGCCCACACTCTTAACAGTCAATGACAACAATAAACTGTCAACGTGCAGTCGTCAATGCTACTGTGTGTGATCCATGACTGTCGCCCGACTCTTTGGAACACAGTGGCGTACGTGGCCAAATGGGGGCTGGCCCACACAACAATGTTTCTATGTTTTTGTCGGATGTCTTCTGTTCTCCCCAGTTGTCCTAGTTCTCGCTATGCACTTTGCATATACTGCTCTTGTATTTTTCTGAGAGAATAGTGACCATAGTGAGTTTATAATGGACTTAAATGAATTGATAATTGACAATAATATTTTGAATATTTTGATTTCATTAGTGGAAGCAAAACCAGTTCTTTGGGACAAAACTGTTGACGATTATAAGGACAGGAATGTGACAAAACTTTGGAATAGTGGGTGAATCCAGTACTTTAGCTTAATCCTGCGCTGCTTAATTCAGCGCCACAGCAGCCAAATTACACCAACACACTTGGGATTCATTGTTTTACTATTTTAGACAACTAAAGTAACCACTGTAGAGATAGTTGCGTAACGCATTCACTCACTTGTCAACGGCTACCGAGCAACTGCTTGATTACCCGATGAAAAGTCTCATAAAGTCTCGTTAAAGTCTCGTTGTGTGGGCGAGGACCGCACCAACGATATAAATATCGGACAACAACGTGTCAGACGATCAATACGATAATCAATTTGTGGGCGAGAGGCCAAAGTGTACTTGGTGTATCTAATACACAACAAAGTGTGTCATTAACAAGGTATATAATATTGTTGTCAAAACATACATATCAAAACAGACATATTGAATAAAGTAGTTTAACCTAATAAAGGCTAATTCATACAGGCAATCATTAATTAACATGCTTATAGGTTTGGTATATTTGATGGGTGAGTTTTGTGGGCTCCACTTATCTTTGTCAGGTACAAACTCCACCACTCGTCATGTACAAACTCATACAATCGTCTGAATAGTATCTGACGTGTTGCGGAATCCAAAACATCCTTTGGAGTTAAGTGTTAGACCTGTGCAGGGCAAAATTAAGTAACTTTGAGAAGGCGGTTTATTTTCAGGTCCAGCTCAATGTTAGGCCTTTCTAGTCATGAAATAGTCTTTTTTACCTCCATCCTTACTCCAGATTTCATCAACAATGGCTGAATAGTTCCGCACGTCCGCCTGAAGAGCTAGCTTTATTGAGATTTTATATTGGCACACGATTGATTTGATATAGCATTATTGGCATATTGACCCATGATAGTAATTAGAATTTTAATGGGGAACCTAAATGTTACATAATTTATGTGAGATGTCAATTTGAGCTTTCATTAGAAAAAAGTAAATTTACTACTGAAGGTCATTGTGATCCGCCCCCGCATCTTTTTTTGTGCATTTGATGAGGCGGTTCTACACTACATCTATTGTTTGGATGTCTCTAACCTTAAATATAACAGCTGACTTTGCTGGGTGTCACAAGTGTCTAGGACGATTATGTGTTTGTGTGCAAGTCGTCGTCGTATACTTGTGAGTCAGGTAATAGATAAACATATGATAAAGGTAAAAGGAGTCCACTAAATTCACTCGCTTATCGTCTTAACTGTCAATAAAATGTAATGGGTTGTCACTTCTTCCTGAGACAGAATTGTTAGATCGCTCAGTAAATGATATTTTTCATTTTATATGTTACACTAAAAAATGGTCAAACATAAAAATACCAAACTGACGTTTCACATACTACTGTTTGTGTTCTGTTATTTAATATGCCTGTTTAATGTTAAAAAGTGTGTGAAGTAATACATTTTTGTCTTTACTCTATGCAATGTCAATACATATATTTAAGTAAGTTCGAGTTTGTATATAAGGTGGTGATTATGGTAAAAGATATGTTTACAGCAAATAATTATGTGAAAAGTTTATTATAACTCGCAATTAATTGGTTGTTTTCATTTTCCAAAATGTGTTTCTTATCCATCAAAAATATATAATATAAATCAAGTAATTCTCAAACCTTTTTCAAAATCCTTCACTTATTACCATGTATAGAATTTGTCCAACATGTTAAAAATATCTTTGGTGTTTTCTGATTCAAATAATTTAATTGCGGTATCCAAACCACCTCTGCCCTATTTCCTATGAGTAGTTGACCAAGTTTTGTATTTACCATCTTATATACAATACAGGGTTAGTCTAAATAATGTCTGTTAATTTTAACACGCATGTTACTGAAACATGACTGTTTAACATGTCTCAAAAAAGAAAAAACTCAACAAATTCTTTATGTCTGTCTATGTTTATTTCAATTTGTATTTGTGTGTGATAAGTACACAGGGTGATTTTTTTTAACTGTGCCACCATTGGGATCTTGTAAACGATACATCTTTCAGTATACTTTAATGGGGAACATTCCCTTGTTTTTAAAGAGGTTTAAAAATAAGTAAAAAAAATTTTTGTAAATGGCCGCCATTTTCCAATATGGCGGTCAACTTAGTTTTCCTTATGGAATACCCTGTATTTAAGGTGTTTTTGGGTGGTAAATGAAAATTTAAGACTTTTATTTTTCTTAGGAAATTTTGATATACTCAACCGTTTACGAGCTAGAGAGAGATAACGTTTTAATTTAGTCTCTCTTACCAGCTGTTATTATTAAATAGAAAAGCAATAAAACTAGACAACTTAAAAACCACAAGAAATTATAAATAAATGGCACGGTGAACGAAAACTATTCCCAGACTGCAAGTTACACAGGCTAGTGATTATTGTTTATTATTGCAACAATGCTAGCAAACAGCTGGCAATGGAAATGGTCAATAGATTAATAACAGCTGTTAAGAGAGACTAAATTAAATCTCTCTGTAGCTCGTAAAGAGTTGAGTATATCAAAATTTACTCAAGAATGAAAAAGTCTTAAATTTTCATTTACTATCCGAAAACACCATAAAATACAGGATATTCTATAAGAAAAAACCGCCATATTGGAAAATGGCGGCCATTTACAAAGAATTTGTTGAGTTTTCCCCTTATTCTATTGATTGTGTAAAAATAAGACGAAGATTTACTTTGGTTCACCTTTAAAAAATATTAACATGATTTCGACCAGCCCTGAATATTTTATGTTTTAAGTTCAATTTAGTATAACTGTAATCTCAAACTTTTATTAGACATTTTAATTTACAATCTGTGATACCAGTAACAGTTCTGTGTTTAGCACTTGAAGTTAAATTTTCATACATTCAGTAAAACACCACAACTTTTTATGCGACTGAAGTCTAAAATCAAACCAACAATCTTGGTCATGAATTTATATTAAAATGTAAATTTATTACTTCTAATAAATGTTTTTTTTTACAATTAATTAAGATATTATTCTAAAGGTATACTGTATATATATATATATTTTGATATATTTCATATACACCAATAAATTCTTTGAGATTTTAAAGTCTATTTCTATTAGCAAATGTATAAATTACACATTTTCTTCGAAATCAGATGAATTTGATTTTGTGACAAATTTATTGTTCATAATATGATTGATATTGAATAACTGAAAAAAATTATCATATGTTAACTTGCTTTGGGTTAGATATGCCGAGGAAAACCCCTTCAAGAAAGCGCAGACGAAACCGTGGGAAAAAAAAAGTCAGCCAACGAAGTAATGAAGGTAAAGCCTGCTTTTAAAAATTAAGTCAGCAGATGTCTATTTAAAATCCTTCAATCTAATTTAATTAAGTTTGACACTTTATTCATCCTCTTCTGTCTGTCCTTTTTATGCAATAAATTTTTATAAAATGTTAATAAATAAGTTCCTACTAGATTTAAGTTTATAGTTTAGGTTTCATCACTCATTGGCATACAACGTTTTATTCACGCAGAATAGCATTAGTACGAAAACCCATTCAAAATAGCAACAACAAACTTGCGAAGGCTTTTAAGAAAGTAAGGAATGTTTTAGTTTGTCGCTGCTAGGTGAACATTGGACGCACACTCTCAAATAAAATAAGTTCACCTCTTTAACTTGACTACTGTAATTCCTTTGACTATTTGGTTACTCTGTAATTGGCTGCCCAGCCTGGTGAAATAGGTTTCCCTTCATACTGATCTGTGTATAAATTATTTGTAAGTTCCTTCTGGGTGTGATAAACTGTCCATTTTTAACCTTTGGCTACTAATCTTTTCTTTCCAATGGCAAGGCGACATTTTAGCGACGCAAGCGATCCCTAGTTGGCTTTGTTGAAACTCCCATGTGACATACAACAACACCATGCCAGAGTGAACTTCATAAATGTGTAGAGAAATGTTCATAAATGTTCATAAATAGGTAGAAAGTGATTATATTATTATACCTCTAAGTCGCGAGAAAACTGTGTAATGTAAAACATTTACATTACATTATTTATGGGGTGAGTATAGCAGACTCTTAAACTATGCATGTAATAGGATATTATGTTACCAGCCTGGTAAGTGGTGTTTTACCGTGCTCGCACAACAGTTCACTCGGTTACGCCTCGCGCGGGATTTTTGTACAAGTAGGAGATTACCAGGCGAGTAATGTACGATACTTTACATCATAATACACAGAATAATTAGTTCATTTTAAATGCCTTACTCAATTTATTTAGGACATAACATAAATTATAATATTTTTATATTACAGAAAATAAAATAGGCCGTTGCAGTTAGCTGTTTATTTCATCAGCTGACTAAGTGCACGGTAAAATTACATAACGTTATTTTTCTGTGTTTAGGCACGGTAAAGGGTAAATTTCCAGCCTATCAATACGGATGGAAAAGTACTTGTTTCTGTGTAGTATGATGTAAAAAACATTTTTTAGAAAAATGCATCTGTAGTTACATTGCCTGTAGGTGTACTTTGTATTAATTTTTTACTTCGTTTCAGGAATGAAAATTACTGTTTTTCAGTAACACATCTGTAACATTTTCCCCTGGCCAAAAACAGGTTACTGCATCCTGTTGTCTAAGCAACGTTTCTGAGGATCCGTTTTTAGCGTAATTGGCATTCATGTTAGCCAAAGTTTGTTCTCGTCAGCCTGATTGAGTCCTGGTCATTCCACCCTTGACATTATCCAGGAGGTGATAGAAGTGGTGTGAAGAGCAGATGGTCATAGCCACTGGTTGTGGCTCATTGTCAACCTCGCCACGCTTCACAAGTAGAATGCTTTTAACTTCGCTAGGTGAAGTGATTGAGCATACATTCCACGTACCTCCCTACCTCCTCAGAATGATCAGAACAGATTGTGTCCTGCTGTATGACACCAGTCAAGGTCAGCAGCGAGCCTCTTAGCGTAAATAAAAACATAAAACTAAATTTTATGTTTTTAGTGTCCAAAAAGGGGAAAACCAATTATTATCCTATAAAACCCCCCATAAACCCCCGTTCCCAAAGTTCAATCATACTGTTTCGCGAACTCAAACAGACGGTGTTTTTGGCCTCTGGGGACCTCAAAACAAAAACGTAATCGGTAATCGGTCCTGGGTCCAAGTCTTGCTATGAGACCAATGGTAATAGCTTATTCCCTACTTGGCAAACTCGCTAAAAGGCAAAACAAACCATTCTTTTGCCTATTAAGTAGGCTTATTATTTAATGAAGTGTAGATTATCAATACAAATATGCAACAAAGAAGCACCTTGCGGGATTGCATTCATTAATACTTTAAAACCTAAGCCCGAGAATAGCTTGAATTAGTTTGTTGAATCTCACTTGCGAGTGCTAATGTGCTTATAGCGGTACTTGTCATGTTCGGCCGACGGTAGCATAGTAGCTCAGTTGAATATGGCGTTGCATTGATGAGTGTAGCGTTGAGGTCTTTCTATGTGCGCGGGTTCAAATCCCTATGTGCAATCCATATCAAGCTCAGTAATGAGTAGATTAGCTGGTAGGAAAGGCCCACCTTAAATCAACGGTTTGGGAGGAAGTTGACAGCATTATTGAGTTTAATAGGATTGCACACAAAACTTTTTTTACTTCTTTTTACATTGGTATAGAGGAGTAATACACCGATTTTTCATTTTTGCTTTTATTCTAATTAAATATGGTCATATCTTGTATAAATATATTATAAAAGACATAAAATGACATAACCAGAGCCGGTTTAACCCATATGCGAACTACGCGGTCGCATATGGCGCCACGAAAAAGTGGCGCCAACGGGACACATTTTTTTTTTCAGAAGACAAAATTGGAAACAAATTTACTGACAAGTGAGCAATTTTTCAAGCATCCAAAGAACCACACCAAAAGGCATTTATTCTGTTTTGTACCAACAGCAATAGAAAAATGCGTATACTTATACAACACTTCAACTCAAGGACTCGAGTATATCTAGTGCGGCCTTGACTCAAGGCATTGATTTGCACTATTTGTGATTTTGCACTCGGCAGCATACAGCTCGGCGCCTGTGGGTTTCATTTCATGACTCATGCTAGTCATGTTCGAGATAAGCGTGCAGCGCCACTTGTCACAACAAGAAACTTCCCCCTCCCTTCTTCCCCTGATCACTTTCCCCTGTTTTTCATTGTAATATGCTTTATAAAAACTTATATCGTATCCAAGTTATCCTGTAAAAATTGATTTCACATTTAGAAATAAATTGTTAACTTTGGGTTTTGCTAAAGTGTATATGATGAGTAACTTCTTGATCAGCATCGTACGTGTTATTAAATTTACGGAAAGTTATTTACTTTCCGTATATGATGAGTAAAAGTGTAACAATTTTGAATTTCTGTGAGTAATAAACAGTAGTTGAAATTAGTTATTTGTGTAACTAGTGGTGACAGTGGCACTTTGCTGCACACGAGAGCAATCGGAATGATCTTGAGTGCAGCAAAGGCCTTTTTCACTCGCGTTACACATTATATTTTTCCTACAGTCACTATAAAGCATATAAATAATTAGTCTTTCAAACACTATACAACACGTTTTTAGGTTCAGCTGGCAACACAAATGGTGCCCTAGAGAAAGTAGTACCCGCAGCTCGTATCACTCCGCTATTTTTCCTCGGCAAGAAATGTGCTCCGCGTTTTGAGAATATAGTTCCGTATGTTTTTGTAATTTGAAGTGGTTTCCGCGCCTAAAAAAATGCTTTAAAGGTATTTTCTTGTTTATTAAGATCGTAGGAATGTTTTAAAAACGTTTAAAAGAAAAGTCCAGAAAGTTCAGAAATACCGAAACCATAAACACGAAATCACACAGAGGTAAAAATTCACAAATATGGTTAAGTTATGTTCATGGGGGGTGTGGTGGGGGGGGATTCTAGGTGGCGCTGATTCGGGTGTTCACTTATCTCTGAAAAATTCCAAGAACCGGCCCTGAACATAACCTAAACAAATAACAGAGAAATGTAAAAAATAGGCTTATATGGCTTATATAGTGTTTAGTTATTTCAAATCCCACGCAACAAATTTAAAACAGTGCAACAATGATTAAGTAGGTTTTCGTCAGAACTAGTGGATTTTTTTAGAAGTGACAATTAACAGTCCTGCTCAGTGTTTTCCCAGCAAAGGTTTTTACCAAAATAACAGGGTAAAAATTTTAATTTACTTTTTTTAGTTGTAAGAAGTTATTATATAAAACACTAAAAGTTTTCAAAATTGCACAAAACTCTTAGGAATTGATAATGATTAATTCTTATCCAGAGGTTAAAATAGTAAAATTCAAAAGTTTAAAATAACAAGATTGCTATAAGAATTTTACATTTCACTTTGTTTCATTCCAAAATGGTTGGCACCATCTAGCAGATAAGCCAAATTATATCAGGTAAGAGGTCTTGACTCAGTGGCACTCAAAGGGTTATTTTAATCTTTATTTATTATTAATATCACACAGATGTTCAAGCTCAATTTTGATTCCCCACAGCTTTTTTTACTTTGTGAATCAGTTTTAGTATAAGATTGTTTTGCTTTAGTTCCTGTTCCGGGAAAAGTTGGAGGGAGCAGAAGAAGCTCAGCTTCTCGGAAAAAACCTTATGAGCTGGACACCTATGGACTGGTCCCACTACCCGCGAAAGTATGCTATTACTGTAAGAAGTAAGTTATTCCACACAACTAAATTGATTGTATACATAGATTTTTATTTACCCTAACGCATAAGCGATGCCAATGTGTGTAGAAGGAGTTACCACAAGTCACAAAAATAATTAAATCTAAGGCTTACCTTACGATCCAATTTACTTTATAGCGGAGACCTAAGTTTCTACGTCGAAACGTCGTCAGTCCTTTGTCTCATAGGTTAGCTAAACTTTTTGTTTGCCATCTCTTACTTGAGATATTGTGGGGGGTTTTTTTAAATGCGGGCATGTACTTACTGCTAATTTTATTGTAACGGAAATAATTGTGTATCTTCTTAATATATTATTGTTCATGCACAGTTAGAAATTCTCCATTTTTACACTTAAAAGAGACAAAACAATATGCATTACTTTAAAAATCTTATAGAAGACTTAACTGTTGCATGTTATAAAGCAATGTAATTACCATACAAATGCTTTTTCTTTGACTTTTTAAATGTCTAGCCATTACTGATGCTCATTACAAAAACATTTCTGTGTTTTAGTCATGTAACCAATAGGAGACACACATAAGTACTAAATGATCATTAAATAATTAGTGAAACGAAGACAAGAACTTAACATTGCGGCCCAGTGGTGAGTCGGCTACATGCTGGCTAAGAGCTCTTTCTCTCTCTCCCTTGGTCTGTCTCGTACATTAGGGATATATGATAACTATCAGTCTGCCCACGGCCGGGCTCCAATAACCATCTATCTAAAAGATTTTCGAATATTTGTAATCTACAAGGTTAGGGATGATAAAATTATTCGGTAACTTTTAAAACCGTCTTTGAAGGAGGATTAGAGTCATGAAGCTTGTTTTGACTTAATCAATTGAGGTCTTGTAAATTTATCCCGGCCATAACTGAATTTAAATATATTCTATTTACTTATTTATTTTGTAGATGAAAGAATGTCTACACTCATTGGACCAAACCACAGACCACATTTAATAAATGTAGCATTAGCTTTAAAAATAACCTGGTTTTTGTGACCAATTTGTTTTTTGCGATGAATACTGTTAATTCTCTAATATTGCTTATCGACTGAATGTTGATGTCACAAGAATTACTTCCGAACTTTGAAATCACAGTATAAAGCAATTAATTTACATCATGTGGACTTTGCCCCGATTATAAAAACTATACATCGTGAGAAAATACTATTCTTTTATAAAATTAAACGTTTGTTAATTGCATGAGTTTGATATTTCTAAATTCTTATACACCTGCAAAGTCGGATTCCTTTTTGAACTAACTTTGTGGGCTAGAACAGTGATGAAAATCTAGAAATAGAAATGCTTAAGTTTGAAATGTGATTAAATGTGTTGATTTTCAGAAGCTGTGCAAAGGGAATACTCCTAGCGTGTGACTATTGTCCGCTACTCTATCATTTAGACTGTCTCGACCCACCTCTAACTTTCGTGCCAACTGGAATTTGGATGTGTCCTAACCATCCCCAACATTTAATTGTGAGTTGGTTGCCATCAGATCTGTTGTCAGTTTATAATTGTAAAACAGAAACAGTTTACAGGGTTGGTACGGTCAGGGAAAGCCTGGAAAAGTCAGGGAATTTTGTTGGTCTAAGTCAGGGAATTAGGAAAAAAATCTGGAATTTCTCCTGAAAGACTACCCTTTTACAGATATGCTACATTTTGCTCTAAACATGTTTTTGTCAGGGTGATGACTAATGGCAAAAAGAAAGACATAAACAATGATGCTAATTTTTATATCGATAGTTATTTATCGTTACAGGGTGAAGAATCAATATGTTTATAGTTTGAAACAAGTTTTGTATTTGGGAGTGATTTGATGCTCGTTCACTCAGCACCAGTATTTGTATGCGATCTGGTGAATGGAGGAAGTCAGTGGGTGCGTTCAAAGCAAGCTGAGCGGTCATTCACCTGCCACCAAACCTAGGCTTGGATTTTAGTAAGCGAGCTATTCGATCACCCTCTGATCACTGGCTTTTAACGTACCCAGTACCGCAATGTGTGGAAGGATAGGCCTACATTCATCGTTTCGATTTCAAAACGACACTGAATACAATTCCTCATTGAATTTATACCAATACTGATTAAACCTTTGATAAATCTAAAAAAACTTACATCACTTGTAGGAGTATTTAAAAAATATTTATCCTGTGAATTGAAACAGTTAATAGTTTAGTTTGGTACTACTTTTTGTTTCCAGTACAAGCATGATAGTTATTTTTCAAACATCACTATAAACCAAATTATAAGTATCGATATCTATCAGTATCGGAAGCATCGCATCGTATGTCTGTCAGTGTCAAGGCCAAGTAGAACATAATAGAGGTTAGTTGGTACTCTTACTTTTCCAGACGTTTAATTCTTTTCTCATTGACTTTAAAAGTGAGACATGGAGTGATTTTACTTTAAATAACTTAAATAACTATTAAATCTCAAATAAGTTAAACATTTACATTTTTCTAATATTTCTTGATTTTGATTAGTCAATATCAACTTACGTATACCTGGAAAATGTATAATATCAGTCTGGAAAACCTGGAAAAGTCAGGAAATTTTATTTTCCAAATTTAGTACTAACCCTGGTTTAGTATTTCTTGCTATAGTATGTCTTTTAAGATATACGGTAAAACCTCACTAACTTGACACCCGGTAGCTCGACAGTCAACAGCTGACAAGGTGCACGCAGAAAAAAGCAATTCCTCAGAACATTTAGTTAGTTGTTAAATATTCAACTCTTCTTTGAAGATTGTTTTTTCAGTATCTACAAATACTAACACAAGTTATAAATAGGCCTATATGTAAAAATTAGTCAGTTATGAGGCTCTTTCAAAGTACCTGGTTTGTATGTGAATATAACGTTTTGAATTAGAGGTGGGTATTTGAGTGTTGAATAATTACTTGTTTTTTTTTTAGTTTTTGGAATTACTTGACTTTTGACAAATACTCAGGTTAAAGTCGAGTAGTTCAAACAACTCAAAAAACAAGCCAAGCAACTTGGTTGTGATAATTAATATATTTCCTCAGGGTATACAAATATATTTCTCTTGATGCAATATTTCAAAACTGATTGTAAAATGGATTCAATATATTTTTAAATCAATTTATAGTAAAATGATGCAACATTTCTTTTACCGGTAGAATACCAAATTCAACATTGTCAAATACTTATTTATAGTTTTCAAACCAGGAAAATATTTAAGGGTCAACATCCATTTTGAATTCAACAAAATGTAAAATTTTTTAATCTACATTGAATGTTATAGGACGAAGTACTTTGGAATGGGACAGGATTTTCAGAAAGAGTCGCACTGTGGGAGAAATATGGAAACAATCAAGTTGACGAACATAAAGTGAAGATTGACTTTTTGAGGAAAGTCCACTCACGAAAATATCATCCGTTCCGTGTCAAAACCAACAACACCTTGTCCATTCAGGTACATAAAACTTTGATAGCCTAACTTTCAAAATATTTAATAATTTTTTTAGCTTGTTTTTAATGAATTTTACTGTGTTGATCTGCTGCGTTCGGCAACTCCTTACCAGTAATTGCTAGTTTGATTCCGACCACCTGTCTTATCTAATCACTGTAGTCCACTTTGGCTCGACCAAGTTGACTAAACTGTATTTATAGTTTACTATGTTTAGATTATTGTACGGACCAGTAGGTCAATGGGGCATCTAGATGAAAATTACATAAACCTGTGTTCAAGGTTTTTCATATCTTGACCTTTTTACGTTCTCCCCCTATACATAGTAAAACCTCTTTATATATATATTATATTATATATTCTAATAAAATCTCCATTTTTATAAAAAACATATGGAGAAAGTATTGTTTTTGTCAAAATTTTCGAGTTTGAGTTTTAAGTGGATATATCCGTTTTGGGTACCCCTGAACCCAAAAAAGTGGTTTTCGAGGTGAGTGTGTGTGTGTGGATGTGTACAGAGCTACAGACCACACCTGTAGTCCGGTTTTGATGAAATTTGGAATGTAGCTACTAATCTATGGTATCTCCCAAGTGTGTTTTAAATTTTTTCAAAATTTTGATTTGTAATGGTGATTTTCCCCCCAAAAAAACCATAAAAAACGTAAAAATCAGATTTTCTCAAAAATGCCTCGAACAATTTTGATAAAAATGTAGTAGGCCTATGTTATAGTCCTTTAGACTCTGAACAAAATGGTACAAATCCCATTTACGTAAAAATTACGGTTAAAAAGTTATTGTTATTTTCTCATTAAAAAATCCCATAAAATAACAAAAAATCGGATTTTGGAAAAAAAGCTGGTTTTGATTAAAATTAATGTGTTATGGTCCTTATAATTTTAAACAAAATAATGCAACCCCCTATTGCTGTGAAAATTAGAGTTCAAAAGTTATTGCAACTTTTGTGATTTTTCCCTACAAAATTATCATAGTTACTCCCACCCCATGATAATGGTTGTTGACAAGCTTATGGGAGAAAGTATGTGTCAGATTGCTGATACCGTTTGTTTTATATACTTGCTGTGTTTTTGTGTTTGCTGTTGTGTTGTTATGTGTACTTGCTGTTTGTGTACTTGTGTTGTTTTATATATTTGTTGTATAATAACCTCATCTTCTACGCCTGATTTTTTTAGCCTATATTTTTATTAAAAAATATTAAGTAATCATAAAAAAAAAACATTTTTCTTTGGTTTTAGGTTCCAGAATATGTAAAGGAGGCTTACAAAAATCCAATGCCGAAAGAGTTTTCACCTAGAGATCTATTAAGAGCCTCCATAATTTATCAAAGAGAAGTCGAAAACATGAAAATTGAAAAAAAGAAAAAGGAGCATCTTGCCACCCCTGAAGAGCAGGAGTTGGTAAGAACCTCTGACCATGAATTATTGTTTGAATCCTTGCAGGTTGCTTTCCGTCCGTCGTAAATGACTCAATATCACATGGGTTATCGAAAATTATTGATGTCTCCATCGAGCTCCTGTCGCAGCCATTGAGCTAGTTCAAATATGAGAGACCAAGTTAGCTTTCCTTACTTCATTCACTACTGTTATAGCCAGTTCCCGCACTTGTGGGACGATTAGTCTGGTCATAGTACTAAACAAATGTGAAAGAAAATTGATGTTCCTGCCAAAATCAATTCTCGTTCTGTGATTACTTTTCCGTGGTCTGAGTCGTGAACCACTACTGTAGTCCATCACCTATTGTAGTCGTTCACGTACATGAATGCCTACTGTGTTCCTTGCTTTACCTACTACTATTCTAGCTGGTTCCCAGCAATATATAGGACAATAACCCCTTTCATAGTAGCCTATTTAAAAAAAAAACTGAAAGAAAATTAACGTGCCCGCCAAGTACAGGGTGATAACCGGCATTCATGCCTACTGTGTTCCTTGCTTTACCTACTACTATTCTAGCTGGTTCCCAGCAATATATAGGACAATAACCGCTTTCATAGTACGGTAGCCTATTTAAAAAAAAAAACTGAAAGAAAATGAACGTGCCCGCCAAGTACAGGGTGATAACCGGCAGAAACAGGACGTTTTTATTTTTAAATAAGCATTACTAAATTTTGTTGTTGTCAATTATAACTTTTATTACATTATAATGTTCGTAAACTCAACCATTTAAGAAAGAACACTATTTACCAATCATAGTTGGCTATGGCTACACTTGTCAAATGCCCACTTTCATTCATGCAGATTTCTATAATTTTCTTAAATTCTTTTGTTACATGTCTCAGAATTTCACGACCACCAAAGTCGTCACTTCCTGGTTGATTGCGTCCTTAAGATCCATTACAGTTCGGGGTTTATAAGCAGACTCAAAATTTAAGAACACCCCAATGAAAAAATTCACAAACGCTCAAATCTGGTGACCTTATAGCCACAAAATATCATGAAAAAGTGAAATAACCCTTCCTCTAAACATAATATACACCACGGTCATTGAATCCTGCACAGTGATTTATTTAGTTGGAAATAAACATATGTATCGTTCATCAAACGTTGCTACGTCACTTACATAAAAAAAGTGCTAGAGCATATCAACACTTAGAAAATTTGTTTTAACCAAAGCTTGACAAACGGTTTCAATATTTACAGCGTCCTAACAGTATTTGTCGGCCAAGCCTTCTTTTTTCTTTAGAATCGTATTTTGGATGGAAATGATTACCTAGCGTCTAAGATGAGAGGGAACTAACAAAAATTTGCTACACTACTGTGATAGGTTCGCCATTTAGTACTCATCAAAGGCAAACGTACGGTTTTACCGTCTAATGCTCAATTGCTTTTAAAATGGCATAACATACAGCAAAGAATGACAAAAGAATGAAAAGCAAAGTTATTGACCTCCCTCCTCATGAGTCATGACAATAACTGTCATGCGTTTACTATCTGTTTGAAAAACGTTTTTGTTCTTGTCGGTCATCCTGTATAATTCTTGTTGTGTGATTATAATTCGATGATCTCAGTACATTGCCAGTTTACGAATAAGAGTAAAATGTTTGGAAAATGTGTGCAAAGGGTGACGGGAGGTTGAAGGTGGTCTTAAGCATTTGCACGATGTTTTACATGGTGTAGACTGACTGATGTTGTTTATTAGTATCATTTGCCCAAAGTTAGAGGATTTCTGCTTGAGGATCGTTGTGTGATTGAACAAGGGAGGTTATCAAGTTCAATCGTTGTAACGATATGAAAAGAGATGAATACATACATGCTGCCTGCCTTGTTTTGCGAATATGTAAGGGCTTCTACACTCCCCAAGCCATTAAAGCACATAATCTCTGATACACATCTGTCTACTGGCAACAGAACACCAGGGATTGACACCTTCCCTACTGAACAAGATTCATACTAGGCGGGTGTGTCAATTTTCTCACAACGTTTTTTACTATAACGAGACTAATCGTTCCGTAAAGGTGAGAACCAGAATAGTAGTGAATTAAGTAAGGAACACGTTTGTTTTGGTTTTCAACTAGCTAGCTTGATTGTGACGGAAGCTCGATAAAGACCTTAATTTACAAACAACCATCTAATATATAGAGCGTTATCTCTTGTCACGATGTTCTGTACAACATATTTTTGTTCCAGTTGGCTTCAAAGTGTTGAGCAGACACAAATTATTTGTATAAACTCGCCACAATGTATGTTTATTGTTTATTTGCATTTACACATAATTTCATTGTTATTTCTTGTATACAATACTTAAATACTTTCTTATTAAATGGCGACCATACAAAGTAGGTATTTTAAGCCAAGTATGAATGGAGATAATTGTAGGATGAGTGGCGCGATCTTGTAGTCTTGTTAGTGACTAAGGCCGACATTCCTTAGAAACAGCTGTTAATAGCCCATACAGCTAATGGCAACCTAAGGGACCTACAGTTTATTGTGGAATCCGAACCACATTTTTGCCTTGGTATATACGAATTGGTTTAATTATCAGGATAGTACTGCGGATAGTTGTAGTACTCACTCGTGTGGACGTTAATCCACACCAGGGAGTATCACATCCACAGTACATGCCTATAAATATCCACAATTCGCGACCTCCTAGTAGCTGGATTACAGGACGACGCCACCCGTTCCAGTCATATAATACATATAATGCACATCATTTCATTGTTGTTATTTCTTATATACGATACATGTAATGTCGCTATTTCTGAATAAAATTTATTAGATTTGTTTCAAACCTTAGAGACACTGAACAGCCGATAGTGTTATAAAAATAAAACTTCCATGAAATTCATCTGTTTTGCATTTAATTTTTCTTATAAATTATTTTATTATCAATTAACTATGTAGTTGCTTTGTATTAGGTTTGTTTTTTGCGCTCAATGAGTAGGAACTAGGCAGGACAGCTAACTAATGTCAACTTCTGCTTCTGGGCTTTCCTACTTTAGGAGAAAACTATTTAAAAACTAAACTACTGTAGTGTAATAGGCTTGATCTTCCATAGAACGGAACAAATGAGGATCGAACAATTTTCTTTCCAAGCACTTTCAAGCTATCTTTTCACATGGTATAATTTTACTTTTAATATTATAAATAAAATGTCTCTATTTGCAAGATATGCTATTGCAACTATAACATCACCATAATAATTAAAAGTACAATTTTACAGGCAATAAATATGGCTATACAAATGAACTTGGATGCCCTTGTCAACCTACGGAAAAATGAAAAAAGTAAAAAAGCTACATCAACAAGTAGCAAAGAGACTCTAGAATCCAGAAATGGTCTGGAAGAACCATGCGAGAAAATGATCAATGGAAATGACAAAACTTACCAGGAGGATGCTGCTACAACTGATCAAAAAACTTCTCTTAGACAAATAAAAGATCCGGTACTCCTTCTAGACGAACTCACCGCCTTTGTTAACAATGAACTCAAGACTTATGGTGATCATAATGGCGAGATAGATACAAGCTCAGAGATAGATGAGTACAGGTTGGACCAAATAAACTACGAAAAACTGTGAGTAACATATTAAGCATCTTTCCAATGTCAAATAGGTATATGTCAATGCGAGTAAATCTCAATCATCCGATTATTTGTTTGTTGCTTCAGAAATATTAATTATTTGTTAAAACTTTTTAAACTTTAAAATAAAGATTGAGAGGAAAAAAAAAAACAAACAACAACAACAAAAAAACATTATCTCTATCGATTGTTCTATGTTTGTTTTCTGTTACTTTAATTTGCATTTGATTTATTAAATTGTTATTTTCAGCAACTCCATCAAAGTTGAGAAAGCAAAGTGTAAAGCTGATAAAAAGGATGAAAATGAAACCACAAAAAGTAATGGTAAGTTACAGAGTTTTTTTTTATCTCTTCACATTTAAAACTACACAAATTTCAAATCTGCAAGTGTCAGTACCATCTTTTCATAGTCGTTACTGCCACAGCATCACAAATTCTTGACAATATACCAATAAAATAATATTATCGTTATATAAAATAACATGATATAAAAATAATATTAATTTTGTTTATTGCCTTCCAGATCTTTTATAATTTTTATCTACAAGAGGCTAAATTAATTATGTTACTGTCCAAGCAATCCTGAAATAGTTTGCTAGTGACCGGTTTCGACATCTAACTTATGGTGTCATTTTCAAGTGGAAAGACAAACATTATTCACTCGTAGGAGGTTGTCATAATTATTATAAAACACACACTGTTATAAAATGATATGTTGTATCTACCAGTTGTGTAACTTAAAATTATGCATAGGAATCGTACCTTTGGTAAAATGAACACGGCTTCAATTTCAAATTTTAAAGTAAGTTCCTTTAACACAATTGGTGTTGTGAAACGAATCGTTAATCTCTTGATTATATTCTTTCAGCTCAAGAAAGAAGTACCCCCGAAGAATCTGCTAGTATTAAAAATGTTAAAGAGCCAAAAGAGAAACAAGATAACAAAGAAAATCTAGAGTCAAGAGATGATCTAGACAAGCTTGGTATGCTTACAATTTCTCTACTTGTGTTGTTTATGATTTGTGTTCGCTACTAATTATTTGTGACTGAAATTGATATTAAATCAAGTCCATACAAATAATGCCGATAATTTTTTGGGATTTTCTAGCTATAATTGGAAGACAAAAATAATGATATAGCCTAAGTGGTATATAATGGAATAACAAATATAATGGAATAACAAAAAGATGAAAGGGGGAGATGCAGTTTTTAACGTTTAACCTCCACTTTCATTATACAAGTTGTCCTGCTAAATGCAGACCCAGATTGCACATTTTTGCATCCAAACTATTCAAACGAATCACGAAAAAGTTTGCAAGACGCCCAGTATGTATCAAAATAATTAAATAACTTCTGCTTAAAATTACAGTATCAAAATAAAAGTAAAAATCTCAACTTTTGATAGGAGAGGTTATGAAATTGATTTTCATCAACAGCAGCAGTTTGTTAATGCAGTTCTTGCTTTACATAGTTTTTTTTTTTTGTTTTTGGGACTAATTTACCATAGTGAGAAAGCTTGTACAAATGTAAACATCAGAAAGTAGGTCCTGTTTGAAATAATTTGGCCTAATGTTTTTCTCACCCAAATATGAAATAAATTAAAACCCATTATGAGAAATAAACCTAAAAAAGTGAAAGTACAAAGTGAATACAGTGGACAGGTTACACATAATCATAACCATAATCCATTGATCCACACATGAAAACAGGGGTTTTATTTTTTCTTTTTTAATTTTCATTAAAATATTAGCTCTTTGTTTCTTTCCCTCTTGAAATTTAACTCATTTCAAGAGTTGTGATATTCATAAACTAGCTGCTTAGGAAAGACTTGTTTTCAAGAGAATAGAAAATAAGAATAGGCAACTAAACAAACACATTCCAGGACACTCATTATGGCCTCATTTTATAATGCCAAGAGTTTGGCTGACACAAATTAATAGTCAATAAATATTTAAAGGAGGTAAACGCTTGTGGAATTGGTAATTAAAAACTGTACCATCCTCCCTATATTTTATTCTGTATTTGCAGCTGTAGAAGACTACGAGGAGATCATAGAATCCTTGGACATTAAGGTCTTAAAGTATCTAGCTGCAAAACAGCTTAGACAGCAGCTCAACGATAGTAAAGAAGATTCCTCCAAGATCTCAGTCGACGATTCCTCCAAGATGTCAGTCGACGATTCCTCAAAGATCTCCGAGAAGAAAGGAGATAATTCCTCAAAGATCTCCATCGATGATTCATCAAAGATCTCCGTAATCACAAATGGTACCGCTGAGATGGAAATTGAAGAAGGGCCAAAGACAAATGAAAAGCCTGTTGAGTCGACATCAAACATCCCTGGCCATAACAAAGCTGCTGAGGTGAACCTGTCCCAGGAGACTCTTAGGCCACGACTCCCGCTAGACATTCTCCTGACGGATCGTCCAAGGAATATCAACTTAGAAGTAAGTTCACCAACTTGAAACTTGATGGAATAGTAACACCAATAATTAGAGTTTAAAAAATAGTGTGATCACAATTAGCTACCATAGCTGTATAAAAAAATACATGTAGGCCTACATCATTGAAATGTATCCATAAAAATCTGTTTATTTTTCTTCAACATCTTGATATGATTTTGCCGCCCATAAATATATTCGTAGAAATATAGAAACCCAAAATTATGTATTTTGCAAAAATTCATTTGCCTAAAGCACTGAAGGTTTATAGTTAGCACGATAACACGGGTGAAAAAGGTCAATTTTTATAAAATTGTGTACATAAGTGTAAACCTATGTATATTAACACGTTCCCTGCGGCCCACCAATGGCAGGCGTAGCCTCGGTGTGGTAGAGAGTTGAGCAAACCCTTTTAGCTTGAAAATATTTCAGTCTGACGAATAGCAAATGTCGTGCAGTGATGTGCTGTGTTATGACGAAAGTCATCGTAGTTTGCTGAAACATTCAATAGCAGCACTGTCTGGAACTATTCGGTCCCTTTGTATTGCCAATTGAAGGGAGAAAGACGGAACAACAAGTTGATTTCTAAGCTTGTCAGAAGGGGATTTTACAGGGAAATATACTACCAGCCTACACCACAATAAAGCAGCACCCATTCCTAGCTAAACGCAGACATATAAATGTCCATTATTTCCGATGTACTGCTGCGGAGAAATTAAATGGAATCGATGCCGGCACTCACAGGTGAGAGTTCAGAGTGGCAGAAAGGAACTAGAGCACTCACTGGTGAGTGGCCCTCAACGTGTTAAACGGATTCCCAAACCAGCTTGATCAAACTATGAGAATTGGAGTATATTAGGCGAAAAAGGGGTTTATTTGCATTTATGATTGTTTAACCATTTCCCAGCTTGTAATAAATTGTGTTTTTGTATTTCTAGGCACGTATTAGATCCAGAACGCAGGGTGTGCTTCTTACTCTCCCTCACCTCAACTTTAAAGTAGAGGTGCCTTCAAATGGAAATCATGTGGTGATAGGAAAAGGTACTGATCATAGAGAATTTTTCAACAAAAACTTACCAACAACCTAGTTTTTAGTGAGTGAATAGGTAATATTTTCAAGTCCCCAAAGGCTAACATATCGCTCATCAAGAGTTGTATGACAGCCAACATATCGGCCCTCAAGGGTTATGTAACAAAAACTACATGATTCTATTTGGGCTCGAGTAACTCAATGAAAATAGCCAAAAACTGGGCCAGGTATGTGCTTCAACCTGGGAGAAAAGTTTTGTTTTCAGTTTATCACGATTATCAGTGTGGTAGACAAAATAGTCTGATCAGTAGCCAGATGGTCAAGAGAGCTATCTTCCGAGCTAGGAAACATCACTAAAGTCAAAAGTTTTAATGGGACACAAGTTCTAGAATGCAAGTTTGAGATCTCGCCTGTGTTTCAGAGCCCATGCATAATAAACAGCGAATACATAGTTAAAGTACTGTAGTAGTAGTATTGGCTAAAACTAATATTAGATAAAGAAGTTTAAACGAGGGTTGTCTGTAAATTAAGCTCTTCATCCAGCTCTCGCCATAGTCAATTATACAATAAAAGGTTAAATTACCTGTGTCCGCCAGTCGATCCTTATGTGCTGTGTCCTATTACAGGAGATGCATTTCGGCAGAATAAATTGCCATCATCAGTCCTAATATAAGATCTTGATCTTCCCCATTGGGTGCGTCTTGAAGTTTTGAAACATGTACACGAACTTTACACTTTTATACATTACGAATAAAACAACAAACAAATACACAGTAGGCCTACTTTTATTTTAGTTAATACGGACATGTAGATGCGCGTCGGTCGTGTGTCGAGTCGATAGGTAGGCCTACCGTGTATTTGTTTGTTTTATTCGTAATGTATATAAGTCTAAAGTTGGTGTACGTGTTTCAAAACTTCAAGACGCACCCAATGGGGAAGATCAAGATCTTATATTAGGACTGATGATGGCAATTTATTCTGCCAAAATGCATCTCCTGTAATAGGACACAGCACATAAGGATCGACTGGCGGACACAGGTAATTTAACCTTTTATTGTTTGTCATACCGATCCGGAACAACAACAAACAACATAAAATGAAATAGTCAATTAGGTTAGCTCAAATCTGAAATCAATGCTGTGTTCCTCCCTTCATCTACTACTACTACTCCAGCCCGTTCCCACCCCCATGGCAAGATTAGTCTTGTCTTTGTATCCAAAAACGTTGTAAATGATACAAGATACAAGAACTTTATTGTTAGTCAAATACATAATGTGGTAAATTAGTATCTCCTAACTCACCAATTAATCCTAAATCTAAACTTAAACAATAAAATCAACACCACCAAATATGGAATAGTTCAGTGATTACAGTTGTCTGTTAAAAGAGGGTAAATTCCTCTTGATTACTGTTACCAGTTGACAGAAGTGTCTAAAATAAGCTTTGAAGAAAATCCATTAGTGTCTTAGTGAGTTTGCAAAAGGCCGAAAACATTTGCTTAACGGGGGTATTAGCAGCAAGTGTTCATCAGTTCGCATTAAGACAGATGGAATCTGAGGAAACGTTCTTACTGATTGGTGTGTTTCAGACTTCCAAGGCTGTCTGTAGCCCCTATTAGTTCACCAATCTTTCTCGCTCAATCATACAAAAACCCTTGTATATCTGATTTTAGAATAGTTTAAATAGAAAGATTTAAAATATAACATTTTAGTTTTTTAACCTTTACTGCTGTGCAAATAATTTCATTCTATTTCAGATTATCGTCTCGCTAACCCCCTCTTTCTGTCTCTTGCTGGATCGAGTTGTACGCGTATATCTAATGCGCATGCTTCAGTATTTTTCTGTAAGGTAAGTTATGACTAATAGTTGAAGATGACTTTCAGTTTGAAAATTGTTTATTGAAATTTAAAATATCTTAGTAACAAATCTATCGAAACATAGTGTAATTTAATTATTTTCCCAAATAAATATAAACTCGGAGACTGAAGTTTTACCATTATTAAGAATAGCATTTTTTATGGTTTTGCTTTCTTTTATGCTCGTCTGGTGGTATTGAAATGCAAAAACATATAATTAAATTATTTTTTTATTATATTAGAAGTGAAACTTATTCTTACAATGCCTTTTAAACACAGAGTGTAATTTTTTTCAGAACACAAGGAAATACTGGCTTAAAAACTACAGCCATTTTGGCACTGTGGTCGATCACATCATGTGTGGCTTAAACATGAAACCAAACAGAAAGTCGGAAGAACCTAGCGAATTGAGGAAGGAAGTTGAGGCCATCAAGAGTATTAGAAATAAACGGAAGGCTTTAGCGACGCAGATAAAGCCGGTGAACATCCACGTACCAGAAGATGTTGCTGTACCCTCAACATCTACTGCCAACCCTACGACAGTTGTAAGTAGACAATATATTTATTTTAAAAACAAAGTATTGAAAATTCCGATAGACTTCTTCTAATCTGTAGACTCGGTTGTCAAGGAAATCATATCCTGTCACAGAGTACTCTGGCAAAAGGTTTTCTAAACTTGGCCAACTTGGATTTTATTTTAGACAGTGGCAGTACAGTTTTTGGTGTTTAAATCATTCCTGGACAGGTGGGTTACTTGGCCTAGACCAGTAAGAAATTTGGTAAATGGACTTACTAATAACATTCTGGTATTCTATATCTGTCCAGGAGAGCTGTGATAAATCTAGTTGTCTGTATCGTCTACAAGAGACTTGTTACTGAGGCACTGCAGTATTTAAAAGAAAAACTGAAAGCGAGGTCAGCCGTGAGAGGGTGGAGAACTAGACAGGACTTTTTGCTTGACATACCAAGGGTTGTTCTTGAGGCTGGTAGAAGGGGGTTTTCTTACTACGGGCCGGCTCAGTACAATGTACACTTCCTTGTACACTAAAAGCACTGTCTTACAAAAAATTTAAAACTCACCTAAAGAATTCGTAATTAAATCTTATTTGTTTGGTAGTGTTAAGAATTTTTGTTTGGCTAAGTCCTGACTTGAGTCAATTTGTAAAACAGTACTGACACTGAAATTCGCTCATGAATAAAGACGTTATTTATTTTTATTTATTTATTTTGTTTTCTACTTTTTGAACAGATACAAGCTAATGTTATAATAGACGGGTTGTTTTAATGGGTGCAAGGCCCGCTGTATACTTTTCCAAAGAAACAAACCTGTTCAACTGGGACTTGTTAATTTTGACTCGTGATATGTTAATTCAAAGAGGAGTAAGGAACAGAGGATACACTCCATGGTACACTGCAGTGGTGTCTAGCACTAGTGCTGGTAACAACACCCCCTCACCCTCGTGTACTACAACGCTCACTATGTAGGAAGACACTCTGTGTCCTGTGCGATAGGAATTTCCACACAGTACTAGCCATTCGGGCTCTTCCTTGCTCGTCACAAGTATATTTCCGCACAACATACAGGAAGAAAGCACACGGTTGTCCCATAAGCGTATCCTTATGTTTAAATATCACACTATTCCCATGTCTACTGGTCTCATATTTTCCCAGAGCTATCAACATCTATGTAACTGATTCCTTGTAATAGTTTATCTTTATTTCACAGCCTCGACAGTGTAAATGCTTCATATACCAGCCACAGGCAGGTTACGAAGGTATGATCGCCTTGACACATGGATGCTGCATAAAAATAGGATGCGTGGAACTCACATTTATGTACCTGAACCAAGTAGACCAAGTTCCTTCAAATGGTGGGCCGCCCGCTAAAAAGAGAAAGCTTGAATAAAGTCTTCATATTGTTTAGAAAAGACTAGCACACAATTGTGCCTTACAAAGTTCATTTTGCCTATTTGGAGGACAGTTTTTTACCTTAGAACTTTGATGTGTTGTAATTTTTATTGCCTCTATGAGGAGTATTTGTAAACATTGTTTTATTAGTGGAGGATTGTGTATAGATGATTTCCAAGAGACAATTTTTTACCTCAACTGTATTTTATTAGATATCTCAAAACACTGTACGTGTACACTTTCTGTATGTTTACAGAACTCGTGTTTTTTAAATCCTCCATTAGTTTTATGTGTTAAGTTTTTACCTGCTAACCCATTTGCGTCTTATGTACATAAACACTAAACAGTTGTTTTTAATGGAAGATATTTTGACTTGAGTCAGTCTAAACTTTATTTTAATTTTGTTGTTCGAAGTATAAATGAATGAAATCTTCATTCCAGCAAGGCAAATGACAAAATTGCACAAAACACACTTATTCAAAAGTATACCTCTGCAAAAGTATTAGACGTTGTAAAACTGTTTTAAATAAACGGATAAGAGATTAAATACTCACCACGCTGATGGTTAAAGTAAAGAAAAGCTTTTTAATTGGACCCAAATCTAACACTTGCATAACAAAATACAAAGATTAATGTCAAGAACAACAGTTCCCCAAAATCGAGGGATTTGAATTGGTTGTATAAGTTAGTGCCAACTTAACTACTGTATTAAAAAAAATAATTTCACTCGGGAACAATAATGTTCAATTATTTATTTAGATGTTTCAAATTTCACAGAAGTAAATGGGTTAGCACAGTTTCATGTTACTTAGGTTTTTATGTTGTATCATATTTTTTTACTTAGTGGTTCCCAACCCTTTCTTCACATTACTTGATTTTTTAGTTTGTTTTACATATCACATTTAAATTTTTGTAAATTTAAAGGGAAACAGTTCAAATAGAAAAATTTAGTTTTAAGGGTAAATTTTGCAATATTGAAAAAGTACAAAAATTAATAAAAACTTGTAAAATGTTAGCAATAAACCACACTGCCGCTATAATGTAAAAAACAATCCATCTAGTTCTGAAGAAAAACTAAATTTCTAAGAAGTGAGGTTGTAGTTAGCAATCAAACGTTTGCACAAGTTGGGAACCGCTGGAGAAACAAATTAATTTGGAGTTTACACTACCTTTTAGTTTAAACAGTTTCTTACCTATTTTACCAGTTTTCCTTGCAATTTGTTTTTGTGCAAAGGTGAATTAAAGATCAATGAACATATGTTTGTTTTGTTCTCAAGTGCAGTGTAAAAGCTAATGTTTGACTATGAACTGTCAACTTAAGCAGCTTTATAAAAATTGTCTCTATTGCTGTACAAATTATATTTATTTAATGTTACTGTTAAGTTTTGTGATATTTTTATAAATATTAGAAATTTGTCAGTCCGGTTTTTGAATAGTCCTACGTCTTGGACTGTTAATGCTAGATATTACGCATTATGCTTCCTTTATAAGATACAATATCAGGACTCTTGACTTACTATTGCTCGCCTCAAACTTATAATGTCAATCAAACCTACTCAGTATTCAATGATTCAAGTTTTGCAGTAATTCTCACCTACCATAAGTCCCCTAGGTATCGAGAATTACATTTTTTTACCTAACTTTTCTTATACAATTTAAGTTTCAGTTAAATTTTAATTTATTACTTTCTGTTTGGCATTGATCATTGTTCTATCTGTTCTGTTTTTATCGTTTGATTCCTCATACTGTTTTAAGCGATTTCCACAATCATCCTGAAAATCACTCAAAAGGATCAATTTACAAATTGCAACATTGTTTCCAATGTTATTACTCTATGCCCCCATTAATTAACGAAAGATCTTCCCATTTTTATTATAATGTGTTGTAAACTAGGGTATATTGAGAATCTATAATCTTATTTATTATAATTGGTATTTCGTGTCTATACACGAAAACAAGCATAGGCTGTGATGTATCAATTAAGTAATTTAAATGTAAATTAAGAGCGTACATACAACAGTCAAGTGAATGCTTGATTGAGGGTATATAGATTTTGTCTAGACCAAATATTAACTACCCAGCCGTTTTGATAACATCAAAATTATTTTTTCAATTCACAATCTGCATGAAATGCAACATAATGCAACATATAGAAGAAGTAAAAACAATCAAATTCCTAGAACTTATTATTTAATAGACCAAAAATTAAATTTCAACTCACATATTGAGCATTTATGTAAAAAAACTTTCCTAAATTATTTTTATACTAAGAAGATTGTCTATGTTCTGTAGTGAAGACGCATTACTCACTGTATATCATTCGCTAATTATTTCCAATATTAGATATGCAATACCTATATGGGGCTCAACTTCATCAAAAACTAAACAAATATTTAAATTACTAAAGTCTGCATTAAGAATTATTTTCAAATTAAAAATTAAAAAACCACGCCAATCCTGTAAAAAAATATTTAAAAATTACCAATTTATGACCTTTTACTCAATTTATATTTATGAAACATTACTATTTTTAAAGAACAACTTTGAGAAATTCTGGAAAAATGATGAATTTTGTGAGAAGAATTTTATGAAAAACATCTTTACTACAATGGAAGAAAATTATTTAACAAACTATCAACTAATATTGGAAACTTAAAATTAAAAGAATAAAAAAAACTAAAAGAAATCCTTACTGAAAATCCAATCTACTCTATTGAAGACTTCAATGAAAAATGCATCCAAATTTAAAGAGTTTGATTTAATATTAAATCTAATTGTACTGTCGATACAATTTATATTGTCAAGACAATCAAGTAATTATTTACTTTATTTTATTTATGCTAATATCAAAAGGAATTATTCTGCAACAGCCAAAAATGTGTGCCCTCTACTTCAATATGCTATGCAGTAAAATTATTTGAAAATAATATTACCACTTTATAAGCACTTTTTTAAGATATTGCAGTGAATTTCGACAGCCTTTGAAAATAATTGTTTGTTCCAAAAAACATTTTACGGCTAAATGAGTTTTTAACTCTTAAACATTGTTGAGTCCAGTTGGACTGATAAAAAGCTCATCTATTGTGGCGTGGAGGTAAATAGTCTTTAACTTAACTCTTAAACGTTGTTGAGTCCAGTTAGACTGTTAAAAAACTTATCTATCGTGACTTGGAGGTAAATAGTCTTGAACGTTGTTGAGTCCAGTTAGACTGTTAAAAAACGTATCTATCGTGGCTTTGAAGTAAATAGTCTTGAACTTAACTCTTGAACGTTGTTGAGTCCAGTTAGACTGTTAAAAAACGTATCTATTGTGGCTTGGAAGTAAATAGTCTTGAACTTAACTCTTGAACGTTGTTCGAGTCCAGTTAGACAGTTAAAAGACTTTATCTATCACAGCTTGGAGGTAAATATTCTCATCCAAATATTTCAATATTTTTTTGTCCAAATATAAAAACCTTATATGAGAATTTTACTTAAGTGATTTTACGTTTTTCGAGCATGTAGCAAATCTTTTTCATCCTTAAAAACATCCCCAGTCCTCTTAAACACTCAATAACTTCAATCTTTTATCTATAACTTAAAACTAACTACCGTACCATATATGAGTACAAGGACCCTACTATTACGGTGCTTCACTTCCCCAAACACATTGATTGATGGTGAATATCAGAACGGCTGGCAAATCTAGTTTGTGCCACTGCTCAATGTCGGGTGACACTGCTATTTTTGTTACCATCGGACTCTCTTAAGTAGTTTTGAATTCTGTATTCAAGTTTATTTAGTTATTTCACAGCAGAAGAGAATATTGCTAAGTAATAAATATAAAATTTTTTTATTTTTCCAACATCTTGCATCGTTTAAGATTTGTGCCATGTTTACGGTTGTTTTCACGACTGTCTCTCGTTTCGTTAGTTTAGTAATTTACAGTTAATGTTTCATTTTTCTATATAAGTAAGTTCAAACAATACTAAAACTTGTGTTATGACTTGATGTGGATACAAGCTTAATGTTAAGACAAGCTTGATACTTTGGGTGATAAAATAATTGTAATCTTATTTTTTGGTACTTTTTTGTTTATTTGAAACTAAATTACAGCTGGAAATATTTAAATTGAGTCGTAAAATCAAAATAGTACGTAAAGTATGTAATATGTAAAGTAATTCAAGAACAAACATTCAATTTCACGTGATCAGTATTACAACTTAAAAATATATAATATGTTTTGTATTTGCGATTGATAGATTTAAGCTTCACAATTAAAATGCCAAACTGTTTTGGTTACCATTAAATGGATTCAGAAAATTGTTTATGAAAAATGTACTTGTAAAATTTAAAAAAATTTGATCCCATAGTTGCTAGTCTTGTCTTTTATAATAAGGAGTGTATTTTTCTATTTTTCTATGGCCTACTGTTTATAGGTGAATCACTGGTAATTCAAAGTGAGTTTCAAAAGTAAGCCTGGAGACCACCAGTAAAATATTCTTGTTTAGAGAGTTTGGCTCCTTTTTATAAATTTATATATAACCACATTGTATTAGATAGTGTAAGAAAGTTGTAAAAATTGTTTAAAGTTTCTAAAAACAATATATTTCAGTGGTGATAAACATCACATTTATATACTTGAGTGTATTTTTAATATCCCCACTTAAGAGAACAGTTCTCTCCCTATACCTGGGATAAACAAAATCAAATAAGTTAGTTAAATAGTAACTTCTTGAATTATTTATACACAACTTGATAATTTGCATTAATGTTGTCAATTATTTGAGTTTTGTTTACACATTTTTTTTAATGTTATTGGTATGAAAATTATAACAGACTCTCTTATAGTAGCTGTGATGTCAACATTTTTGTAGTAAATGTTGACATCATAGCTACTTTAAATTCTCAAGCTGCATAACACTAAAATTCAATTAACAGTTCATCGCTCATATTTTCTTCAGTGTCATATGGAATTCTTGTTAGGGGAAATTCGTGCAACAGGAAAAAAGATGTTAGGGCTTTAAAAGAAAGCAATCAGAATCATAGTATAAAAGTACACACAAGGTCATGTAAAACAATCCTCCAGGAATTTCAAGTTTTTTTTTATGAGTATATTTTAAAGACAGTACCTATTTTAAATTGCCCATTTTCAGGGAGAGACACACATCATGTATCCAACACTAGGCATAAGAACTGGTTGCCTACCGATAGATAACGATACAAAGAATGAACTGATATACAAATTAAAAAAAAATACAAATCAACAACACATTTGATGAAAAGGTAAAGGACGCATGGTCAATAGGACATAGTCATTAGGTTGATTTGACAGTAACAAAATATTTTTTTTTTACCTTACAATATCCTTGTTTGGTGTTGGTAGGCAACTACATGTTTCGTGGCAAGTGCCACATCATCATGTTAACCTCTTCTCAGGTTCGTCATAAACTTAAAATACAAAACACTGAACACACGTAAAAAGATTTATTAGGTATTTAATTGATTATTTTATTAATATAAAGCAATATCAAGAAGTAGGATGATGAATTCTGATTTGATAGTGAGTGAATGACAGATCAAATTGTTAAAGCTTGTAGGAAATGTATCTAGAATTTTAATATTCATACCTTTGTAAATGAAAGCAAAAAACAATATTAACAAACAATTCAGTAAAATATTTTGTCTGGTCTAGTGGTAGATAAAGTGTTCTACGGGGTTCCCTATTTGGATATCTAAATATATAAAAGGCAAAGCCCTCACTGACTGTCTCACTCACTCACTCATCACTAATTCTCCCACTTCCCATTTACCTAGGAGGCTGAAATTCTGTACACCGATTCTTTGGGCATTAAATAGGAAAACTAAGTAGTTTTTATTCTGATCGGGCTTTCGGGCTCCGCCCCAGTGGCTCTGGAGTTTCCCATATTAACCTTATGATTTTTCATATTTAAAAGGAATGAATGAATCTATCAGCTGTTTCAATTAAACAAGTTGATTCTGTTCTATGATGTTCAATAGCATTAAAGTTACAAGGATTACCAACAGGGTGCAGCATTAATATTTTTTTAAATTTATGACTGCAGCCAATTTGCAACCAAAAGGTGAGTGAGCGTAGCGAACGAACTTCGACCTGGAAGCGAGTTAGCGTAGCGAACGAGCTAACCTGAAGGCAAGTGAGCGGAGCGAACGAGCTCCAATCTAAAGGTGGTGAACTTCAACCAGGACGTGATTGAACCACGCAAACAAGCTCACTTGTGAAGTTAAACAGGGCAAAGCCCGCGGGTACAGCTAGTTTATTATATTTGTTCATACAAAGAAAATTCAATATCCCACTGATTCTCATTCAAAATTTGAAACTGGACCTCTGTACCATGGAATTAAAAATCAATAATGATTTACTTCATCCTTACAGAACATAATCAAAATAAATTTACATCCAAACTAAAAGAGGCATAGAGCCAAACAGCTTATTATGAAAACCATACTTTTTAAAGTTAAAGTTCCTGTCACAAGCTGTAGAAATAGTATTTAGAAATCTTTGTTCTAGAAAGAAGAAAAAAAAGATGTAAACTTTTTCCTTGTTAGCCTTCTTATGCATCAGTTGGACCTTGCTGACAGGTTTTTTTTTTAACTTAGTGAGGCCAAGCTGTTGAAATTTCTATAATAAATATATTTGAAATGTACTTGAATTAAAGACAAATGTTTAAGGCTTTACACACGAGAACTTGGTAAGGGCACTTGGGAACCTGCTGGTATGTATGTTTGTACCTGACAAGCTTGGGAATTACTTTTGTAATAATTCTGTGTCAGATATTGGGAATCACTTTTGTAATTACTGAGTCGGGTGTTTGTGTGGAACAAATAATTGTCTAATGTCAGAGTTGAAACAGGATCCAGTAACTATGGTGCTCATTCATTTATCTGATAATGATCTTCACACTATGGACATTGGCTCAAAACTGAACAGGAATAGTCATATGTAGACCAAGTATGCACAAAATTAGCAAAAGTGATACTGCCTTCTATGGAAGTTGAAGGCTGAAGCTACTTTATTGACACACTTGAATACCTGTTGGTCATCTAAACTACCCTATTCCATCGCCACATAACATACAAAATCTTCTTACGGGGATATAATTTCAAATTTTAAGAATCTTATATGCCGGAGAAAGCTGTGAGAATGATGACTCAACAAGTCAACAACGATCATATTGTCGTACACTTTTGGCATTCAAACCCTCTTTGGCAATTTCTTCTCAGCTACATTCTCCACTTGCCCATTGAAAATTTTTCAATAGATTTTCGGGTGAAGTGTGTAATTAACAATTGAAAACAAGACTTTTCAGCCTGGATTTTGAAGAAAAGTTTTGGCTCTCTAAAGAATTCTTTGAGGGCCCATTCTTTAGGCTTATAACGGTAAAAAGGTATACCTATTTAATTTGCAGCTCAATGAAAATTATTTTGAATATTGTATTTCTTATTTGTGTGAGTGAGAAGTAAGGACGTATTTTACAAGATGATCTTTCCACATAATGGTGCGAAGGATTGCTATGTGAGGATATAAAGGTAGGTATTGAACTTTTGCTTCAGTTTTTTTAGTACTCAAGACCACCCTTTTCAATTATTCAATTATTTCAAAAGTTTGTTGGACAAAACTCTATGATAAATTCTCCCCCCCCCCCCCTATTTTGTTAGTGTCTCCCTTGGGTATTATTAACATTTGTAAACACGTTCTTAGTGGCTTGCCTGAGTTTATGATCATAACACTCACCAGCCAACCAATAAGATTTATAGGTTTGGTGGGTGCGTTAATTTCCCTTCTATACATTTTAAATACTATGCCGAGATTAATCAATCGTCCTATGAGTGGGTGGAAATCAGCTATAATAATAGTAGATCTCAGATTTGAACTATACCGTATTGTTGTTTTGCTTGGCTGTGAGTTGGCTGCAACCGAAGCTGAAAGGAGACTATTATTTACGGACAACCCTGGTATTGTGAAACATAACTGTATCGACTCCAAAGTCATCCCGTTTTGCCGACTCAATTAATGAATGATTAAATTCAAAGTTGGGATTGGTTGGACATTGGTCAAATGTTTACACAAATAAAAACTGTTGATCAGAGGTCATCATAATTAGAGAGAATTTGGCTGGAGTAGTAATCACAATGGAATAAGCTCTAGTTAGTGTTGCTGTTGCATGTTGCAACAATGATCGATCTGTTCCGGCTGTTTGCCACCCCCCCCCCCATTAGAAAATTTCCTGCTCACCCCGCACTGGTAGGGACGGGGATCAATGAATGAGATAGAGTAAAACAACGAGATTACATTGGATGGATGATGTGACAGAATAGTGATTCACCCATTCACCGTTTAAAAAAGCTGTGTGTTTTAAGAATTATATTCCCACTATAATACTCATTTATCAAAAGCTAGGTGGCAACATTTAAAGCCTTTATAGAAAGAAGAGTGATTATTTTATATTACGTTTATTTGTATTATTAAGTTGTACGCGCATTTATAAAATTATAAGCTGCATCTCAAAGTACACATTACATGATATACAAGTGATATGTTAACTAGTTGTAATGGTTACACTATTAAGCGTTTGCCAACCTGTTCAATATTATTCTTTTTCTTTCTATAATTCCCTAGCAATCTGATCCAATATGATGATTTGTCTTCTGCTTCTGTCTCTCTGCTGATCCAGCTCACCTCTGGCACACAGCCCATCAAGCTTTAACAAAATCCGTGCAGTTAATTTTATACATAAACATGTTTTCTAGATTTGTGAAACCTCAAGTTATTTCTGTTGTGTTTAACAATGCTAAAAACCTATCCACCTCAAGCCAGGTAATTGAATATTTGTTTAATCTAGATATATAAGAGACCTTGATTTGAAGGTTATATATCCCATGATATCTTTAACCAAACTAGACCCATATCTCAATTTGGTAATTAAGACTTCTAAATTTAATCCTTTAGGCCTAGATACAAACTCATGGATTAGATGTATAAAAGAGTTTGATTTGAAATAGGTGCTATATTCTAGGACATTGAACATTCCATTATTTCATATAACATTTAACCTAAGTTTTTAATTGGATATTGAATTCCTAACCCTAGGCTAGTTACGAATTTTTTCATTAGTTGAAACCATACTGATATAAAATTTGGTATTTTTCTGTTAGTTCACTGCAACGTTTCATTTTTATTTGATTCTTATAATTTTCATTATTCAGGTTAGGAGTAGGTTAGGTTACAAACTTTGATTAATAGCTTACAAATTAATTTTAGTCTGTTGAGATGCACAGCTAAGTTAGTTCTTTAAAATGTTATTTATCTACTAGAACAGAAAATTAGAATTAGGCCTAGTCTAGGCCATTCACTTTTTGTGCAAGAGGTTTAGGCTAGCTGCTGGCAAAGCGCTCCCTCCAGTTATTAATAATACTGGTACTGTGTATTTTATAGGTAAAAAAACAAAAAAAAAACACTGAAAGTAATATTTGACATGTTTTTTTCTAACACTGACATTTAAATTTATCTTGTGTAACTGTGTGTATGCACAAAATATGAAACTTGTAACAAGAATTTTATTAGTGCCATAACCGACCAAACCCAAACTCCAAATTAAAACACAAACAATTATTAATTGAAATTACACCTCATCAAGTTACAAACCATGACCATAATATAATATAGGCCTTGATTACACGGATTACGTTACACTTGTGTCCAGCAAAATTACAGCACAAATTTTACATTTCATAAAACTAATCTAAAGAAGCAAGAAAATTCCAAATCTTATATTTCGTAAATGCATCTGTTTGTGATTATTAATTCTTATTAGGCTATCGATATCCTTTTGCTAAACACAAAAATCCAAATAAATTTATGAAGTTTCCATTTAAGGTTGAAATTTCATTCTTTTTCAGGTGGTTTTAAATTTGACTATTGGTGTGTTAGCTCAGAAGCGCACGCACTAAATGGCATAGGCCTATTTTCCACGAAACCAGAAAAAATGCTTTAAAATATTGTTGAAAATAGATCATAAATCTTGATTGGGATGATTTTTTCAGACCTCATTTCTGAAATGTTGGGTTAAATGAAATTAAATTATACACCAACTGGCAAATAATGAAAATGCAAACATTATGCTACACCAAATTTTCGTAGGGGTAGGGGTTAGCTCAAAATTTTCAATTGGGAAGTATAATTGAGTTTGTTACAATTTTACAGGTCTTTATGAAACCAAACAATTGACCTTAATGAAAATAAAAATCGGTCCACTAATAATAAAATGTCATCCTAAAACGGAGCTAGAGATTACTGATAACAGCAATAATTATGGGGAATTGGGGACTTTCCGGACACTGTTATTAACCACGCAGAGATTTTCATTAATTAGTTTAAGTTGAATGATGATATTAGCAATGATATGAACTAAAAAAAAATTTGCCTTGATACAAATTAAAAGTTAATAAAATAGGCTGATAATAATTGTTTTACAACCACAGTGCTCTTAGAAATATGCCTACAATGTTTTACAAGGAGGTTATTAAAAGTGATATTTAGTTGTCATTTTGTTATTAGTGGTCAAATTTTCATTTTCTTTATGTCAATTGTTTAGTTTCATCAAGACTTGTAAAATGATAGCAAAGTTGACTAATATAACATATCCCATTTAATAATGTTAGGCTAACCCTACCCCCACTTCCCCTAGGGCAAAATTTTCAAAACCAACCATCATTAATTGTAGCCCCCCAATCTAAGAAGGTTGCCGCAAATTGATTTCAAATATCTCAAAAGGTTAAAAAGTGTTAAAGGGGGGTGCAAGTTACTTTTTTTCAACTACTCTGTATTTCAAGCATCTGTTCATGGAAAATTGTAACACCTTGTATAAAAGGTTTGCAAATAGTAAGGCTTTAAAAATGAACTAAATAATAATAGACCTCAAGCCAACAATATGTTTAAAAAATTGTATTTAACACTTTTCAATATAAAATGCTGGACCCCTACCCAAAATACCCTGTAGCTTACATTTAATTATATTTTACAATTTTAAAGACCATTCAGATAATTAAGCTACAAATATCCAAATTCAACTATATTATTGTTGGAATCCCTAATCTGTTCTTTAGAAATAGGTATGCTGTAAATTTACTGCAAATACTTGTATGGAACACAATTTTGAATTTTAGGTGATGTAATTTCTAAATTATTATTTGAATGAATGTTATGGTTCACAAACTATGTTATGGTTTATACAAACTAGAAGTTACATAATTTAGAGACACATTACGAAGCATATTTATGAAGGCCTTTGCTTGTCAGTTATTTAAAATTTTATCAGATAAACTTTCAAATCAATCATGATATGTTCTTTGTTTGTTGTGATGTAAAAACAACTGAAATATTTGTCGGGTATGACTATAGCAAAACTTTCTACCATTTTCCATTCAACCAATGGATATCACCAGACATTTGAACAAGGTTGAAAATTATTTCAAGAATGGGGCTTCAGGTACATTTAACATTTAAAAATTAGATACCTACGTTGGACAAGCTAAGATTCTATTGGTTGTATTTACTATTACTTTAGGTCTAATTTAATCTTGGTTTGTCTATTTTTTTTTTGGTTTTACACTTACATTCAATCAAATAGGTATATATTACAATTGTAAATCTATAACCCTAATTCTAATTTACTTTAATCAAATATTGACTTTAAGATTGTAATTTAAAATTACAATAGTAGGCTATAAAAAGTCATTTTTGGGTTATGTAAAACATCCAGCCTTTTCAATTGTGCTACATATTTATTATCATCAATAAAATTCACAAATTGGCTTATACGAGTGTAAACCCCTACAAAAACACAGTGCAATGCAATGACTTAACGTTCAAATTCTTGAATAAATTGTGTTTATTAACTGTAGACTCTTAAGTAAGAATAAAGGTCCAATTACTATCCTGCGACTGTTACGACTCTAGTTGCGTGGCTACAGTCGCGCATCTAGTGCCGTACGGCTCGAGACGCTTGTCTTAATTTCCATGCCGCGACTCCTGTGACTCCCACGACTAGTGACTAGTGCAATTTCAATCTTGGCCGTCATGGAATAAGCACAGTTGGTAGCAATTTTATACAACTTATACAAATTTATACAATTTTATTTATGTGAATGTTTGGTTTTTGCCAATCTGTGCTGCAATATATCTATTTTATCCCTACCTCTTGTATAGTGGTTGTGTATGTCTTTTCTGAAAGAGAATTGATCTAAGTTTGACTTTGTATATATATTAGAATTTGGAATATATAAAGATTTACTATGGTTCGTATACTGAAATTAATGGAAAGAGGTTTACAGCGTGCAGCTGAGCATTCTCCTGCAATGCTTCGAACCGCCTTTTTTTGGAGTAAAAGGATATCATATGTGGAGAGTGGCCCCACAAAATAAGATCAGTATAGTATGTGTTGATGAAAGAGTCCAAAATACGCCAATCTGAAACATTCTTGACTAACAAAATCTTTATGTTTCCACAGCAAGCACCTCACTCTTGAAATTTTGTTACAAACAGATTTTATGTGTGATGACCAATTTAATTTTGAATCCAAATTAAATCCTAAAAGTTTAACTTATTCAAATTTTACCTCTGTTTTGAGACTGTTATAATATTGTGATTTATCAGAATTACAAGATAGTCTGATTGCAGAAAACCAATCATATGCTCTCAGTTCAGCCTCTTGACTAATCAAGCGCAGGGTAGTTGACATACAGGGTGAATAAAAAGTCAAGACCCCCCCCCCCTCTAGGGGGACACTTAAAAATTTTAAATATAAACCCCCATCAAGTGACACCTCATTTTGAAGTGTTTACAAAAACTTAAAGATTGGTGAAAACCAGAGTTTGCTATCTCTTCTCTATCCAAAATGGTAGCCAATATTACCATTACGAACCAATTTTACCATTGATTTTCCACAACATTTGACGGGATACCATTTTGTATAGAGAAGAGATAGCGACCTAGTTGGTATAACTCAGGGCAGGTTAAATAAAGAATTTGTCATTTGTCATTTGTCTAGTTTTCACCATTCTGTAAGTTTTTGTAAACACTTCAAAATGAGGTGTCACTTGAAGGGGGTTACATTTAAAATAATTGAATTGCCCCCCAAATCCCCCCTTTTGGGGGACACTCAAAAATATCAAAATCATAAAATGAAACTTCCTGCTAAGATTGGACGACCACCAAAAGGATATCTCTGTATATTTACTTGGAAAAATATTAGAGGGGGGGTCTTGACTTTTTATTCACCCTGTGTATAATAACTGATTATTGCAGAAGAATGTGAAGGTTGTCATATTACGATTGCTTTTTTCAGAACAATGTGAAGGTTGATATTACGATTGCTTGTTTCAGAACAATCTGAAGGTTGTCATATTACGATTGCTTGTTTCTGAACCATGTGAAGGTTGACATATTACGATTGTTTATTTCAGAACAATGTGAAGGTAGTCATATTACGATTGCTTGTCTCAGAACAATGTGAAGGTTGAAATATTACGATTGCTTGTTTCAGAACAATGTGAAGGTTGTCATATTACAATTGCTTGTTTCAGAACCATGCGAAGGTTGACATATTACGATTGATTGTTTTCAAATGAGAAGGTTAATATTACGATTGCTTGTTTAAGAACAATCTGAAGGTTGTCATATCACGATTGCTTGTTTCAGAACAATGTGAAGGTTAACATATTATGATTGCTTGTTTCAGAACAATCTGAAGGTGAACATATTACGATTGCTTGTTTCAGAACAATGTGAAGGTTGCGGTGTGTGGTGCCAGTGGAGGTATTGGCCAACCTCTGTCACTTCTTCTGAAGGAGTCCCCTCTAGTCACTGAACTGTCTCTATATGACATTGTCCACACTCCAGGAGTAGCTGCTGACCTTAGTCATATTGAGACAAAGTCCAAGGTCACAGGATTCGTAGGCCCAGACCAAGTTAAGGTATGTTTTGTACTATGTAAATCAACATATTGATCCAAGGGAATTAAACCTTTGAGCCCCATGGATTTCCATTGATTGAGTTTTTGACTAAGTTTATATTATGTTTAATACTTTATTTAATGAACACAAAGAAAACAAACTAGTTGTTGGTGTAACCTCACTAAGCAAGGGTCGGTAAAAAGTAGCAACATTTATGATTTGATATGTAATTCTTAAAAAAATCCATTCACGCCAATTCAATCTGAGCTGTCCACTATTTGTTGTGGGTCTCTCAAATTTGTATATGTATTGCGATTGTGAGCTCTAATGGGGCTGTAACATATTTTTTTGATTTTTTTTCATTGTTAATATCTATGTGTTTTTTTAAAGGAGTTTGATCCAAGGAGATTTTCTAAGGTTAATTTGGTTTGCACTCTTTCATAGTTCTCACAAAAATTATTTTCACTTGACATGTTGTTTGTCTGTAGGCTTACATTAAAACTTGTGTAAAAAGTTACCTAAGCAACATTAAAGACACATTTTCAATACAATAGTTCATTATATCAATATAAATTATATTTTGATGTGCTCAAAAATTTTATAAAATAATAATTCCATCTGTTAAATCCTTGCACGTCATATCTTGTGGATATTTTATAACTAAATTCATAATTATATTTTGTAATATAGCCTACTCAAATCTTTTGTAATCTGGCTCTTTAACCCTTATTATATCTGGTTACAAATTTTGTTTTCCTAAGTTTTTGACACAATTAACTAAAAAGTACTTCCTTAATTAGTGTATATATGTTAATTAGCTTGATTAGTGCTGTATTAAAAATTCTAATGATATCTTGTTATTTGTGTAAGAACTTCCCTATGTTCAAAGGATAAATAATTATTGCTGAAGATACTTATTATGCAATAATATTCTAATTAGTCATCATAATTAGAAAACTAATCAATACATGTATTAATTAAAATTAATTGTTGCTAACATTTCCATTTAGTGTAATAATTGAGTACCTATATTTATAACAATGTGAGATAACCCTTATAATACTAGTGAGAAGTCTCTGAAAATAATAACAAAAAAATCAAGGCCGAAAGATAATCAGTAGTTTTTGAAATTATTGATGAAACTGATTAACTAACCAACCATCTCATTAAGATTTTGTTTTGAAATTGATATATGCAATATCTAATTTGTGTTTTCATTATATTCACCCTCAGTGTTGAAATGTTTAAAATAAATAATTCTGTTTTAAATTGTAGTACTTGCTATTGTGAGTACTTGTTACTTATTCGAACAAATACATCAAAAGACTTTTGATGGTTAATATTGTTTTTCATAATTCAGTAGGCCTAATTTTTTTTATTGATTTTTTATACTTTTTAAATTTTTAATAGAGTATTTTTAGATTGTAGTCATATGGGTTTTTTGTGTTTACACCAATAGCATTTTGAAAGAAGGTAATACAAATGCTTTTAGGAAAAACAGGCTAAACACATTTTTAAAGGTTTTTTGTATATGTTGGGAATTGAATCCGTCCCTCCCGCACTGAATTCTTGGGCACTAACCCAATAGGCCAGTAGCAACACACCCAACCCAATTTAAATGTAACTTAATGTTTTATATACAGGGTGTCCCACGAAGAGGTTTAAACGTTTGAGTGTATATTACTTGCCCATTTATCCATTGAAAATTTAGGAAATTTTCATATTTTACGAATTAGATTTTTAAAATATGCTGGGAAAATTTCAGCGCCTTAACCCTTATAGAAACAAAATTGTGGCATATTGAAAAATGGTACTTAAAAATGATGATTAAAAATTGTGTTTTTGGTTTAGTAAAACTATTTTTATTGTCACATTATAGTGAGATAAGGCTTTTTAATCAGGAAACTAGAAGATAGCCTGGTGAAAAACTAAAAGTAGGGTTCAAAATGTTTCACACTGTGATCCATCCACAGCAACACACTGATAACATCGCTTAACAAATGAATCGTAAGCTCTTACAAAGGAATTCTGCGGTATCTGGAGAAGGTCCTCTTCAATTGATCATTTTAGTTCCTCATCATTATTTTGTTTTTTTTTATTTATAAAAAAAAATACAAATTTACAAAACATACAATTTAGCTACAAAAGCCATTTATGGCTTGTCTGCAGCGCTCAATTATTATAATTTTTGTTATTTCACAGTGCTTTCATTCAATCAGTCTTTTGTTTCCCTTGTTTTTCTGTAAGTAAACTATACCATGATACAGAATTAAATAATATACCAAAGCAATCATAGAATTTAAAGTAGTCAGATTGTAACAATTATTGATAAACAATGAAAAAAGTAACAGTAATAAACAATAAACGGATTTAACAATTAATAAACTATTATAAAAGTCATTGGGACACCAACACAAATTAGCGACGTCAGTCTATTTTAATATATGACAGCAGTCTATGGTTATAAACCGGCCATTTAATAACCAACTAATAACTCTGTATGAACTTTTATTACAGCCAATGGATTTAATTTTGTGATGTTTTGACAAGATAGAAGGTTTTATTACTAATGTCTGTTCTACATTAATAATTCTATTCTATTAATGTAATTTACTAGCATGTAGGTTCATGGACATGTTGGGGAAGGTGCTGGTCTAGTGGTAGAGGGCAGGACTTGGGTCCCTGAGGTCCCTGGTTTAAATCCAACTAGATCCAATGGATTTTATCTAAATGATAAAGCCATACCCCTAGGTCTAGCCTGAATTAATGCAAAGGGCTAGAACCAGGGTCGTTGGAATCCTAGGACAAAAAAACATGCTGGGTACTCTCCAAAATTAAAAAAAATTGGTTGGTTTATTGGTTTATAGTTTGAACAACTAACTTGATTGTTATAACCTCCAATTACCACTTTGTAATGATTTGTCAGGAGAATGTTTTGTTTCACATTTCTCCCTTGTGTCGTAGGATTCCCTGAAGGGAGCTCAGGTGATCATCATCCCTGCTGGCGTACCTCGTAAACCTGGCATGACCCGAGATGACCTCTTCAACACCAACGCTTCTATCGTGCGTGATTTGGTACAGGCTGCAGCAGAAGTCGCACCCAAGGCTCTCATCGGAATCATCTCAAATCCCGTAAGTTCAAACAACATTGTTGCATGTTATTTGAATTTCTTTGTCATGTACGCTTGTCTAGAATTATTATTTTTTTTTACATGAAAGTAAAACACATACAGTAAAAGATGAATTGTCAGTTGTAAAGCAGTTTGTTAGATAGTTGCAAATACTGTTTCCGTATTAAGTTTGACACATTTTAATTTTGTTAACAAAGTTAACCAAAAGGAGCTTTGAATAGTTTTTTTTTTAATAAACAATTTTAAGATATTGTTCTGAATGCCATTTTACAAATTAAAACACAATTCTACAACAAGACATAAAAACAAATTTAATTTGTTAATATCCAGAACATGTTTAAGCAATCTAGGCTGCATATTTAACCAACTACCAACTGGATTGCAGTTCAAAATGGCGGACGACGGTATTAAAATCAAATGTCTGCCATTTTTAACTGAGGTTGATTTGGTTCAAAGATGTCAGCATATACTGCTAAAATACACAATGAGGATGTAACAATAAACAATTTTAAGTCATAAAAATGCATTTAATCTATGGCATCAACATCATGATATTTTTCTTACTTTTAAAGTAACTTACACCCCATGTTTAGTTGTTTTCACAAATTGTATTTTCAGGTCCTTCTAAGATTGACACATTTGTCGGTAGGTTTATTTGTTCAGTGTCCTCGTAATGGTGGTTTCACCGAATGTTGGCATGACTCTCATGTAAATAACTCAATTAGTTAGTCTTGTATTAATCCTGAATTAAGATTAGATTTAGCAAAGAATAGTTTAAAATCATCTCATGGTAGGTACTTGGAAACAGTTGATTCACTTTGTTTGTAATAACTGTTTCATTGTGAATATAGTTCAAGAGTTTGTGTTATTTTGGTTTTTGTCCATCCCACAAAGCTAGACAAAGTTTTACGAATTTGTATTTCCCCATTAGATTAGTTATGGTTCTTTGCAATAGAAATTCAATCGGGGTTTCCAGTTGGTTAAGCTAACTCAAGTAGAATACTGTATTTGAACTAATACTCTCTAATTATCAGCTCTAAATATCCAGAATAAAACTATAGGCCTTCTCAATGCTTGTATTTTTGTACGTTTATCTTCGTTTTGTCATTTGGCACTGTTATTAAGTAATCATTCTGTAAAATATACAGGGACGCGTGGGTAAATTAATAAAACCCTCCACCTCTCTATTGAGGAATTAACCTGAGCAAACTGAAGAGAACCCTGTGTAATTAGTCAATCCCATCCTTACTACCTGTCCACTAACCATACCAACCATGAAACCAAAACCCCCATTCATAACATGATTCACCCCTACAATTTGATGATTCTTAATAAATTAACTTTGTAGATTAGTGTATATATTATGTATTAAAATATTGCCAAAATATTTTTAAACCACAAACTTGAGCTGAATAAAGTGTATAGAAATCATTATTTCTTATTTAAAATTCATTCTTATGTTTTTATGCAAAGATTCAATGAATGTTATAATTTAATGTGACTCTGGGAAGAACTTTCCTTTGACAGTTTGCAGGAGTTTAAAAACCCGATTTTACATGTTTTGTGTTTTATTATTTATTTAACCTACACACTTTTTTAAACTAGCTTTTTCAATTCAATTTTTAGAATAAAAAACTCGCCAAAGCTCGTGCTTTAACGTGATTGTTGCGTAAACTACTATATCTAAATGCATAAGGTTTTTTTACATTTCATCTGAATAACCTTAATATGGATAAAAGTTAATGCAGTATAAGTCTTGCAAAAATCATCATTAGAATACTGGAGATCTTGTCCGAAACACTCAGGGTTATATTTCTCAGATTCAAGACTCGCACAAGAGTTCAACCCTTGGACTTAAGCCTCTCTATAATTTGATTGTGATGTTAAACAGAAGTAACCTTATTTTAAATCGATACCACATTCACAGTTGAAGCCATTTTGTACCTAGTAAGTCAAAGGGTAAATATCTTGAATTATTTTGGGACGTTTCTGCACCAAAACTATCCCTGTAAGTTAAATGGTGGTGAAATGAGCTGGTCGCTCAGTCGGTAGAGCGGCGAACTTTCAAACTAATACAACGATTTCTTAAGTTCACGTCCCAGCGCCGCCACTTTAAATTCATCAGTACAGATCAACAGGGACATATTTCTGAATAAGCGGACTAGGCACCCGCCTAGGTCGGCAAATTTAGGGGGGGGGGCAAAATTTTAGGGGCTAAAAAATAAAAAAGGAGGTTTTAATCTAAAAAAAATGTTTAGCAAATAATTTTGGGAACAGAAAAACAGCCATTTGAAATAATTTGATTAAGTATAAAATTATTTCAGAACGCATTAAAGTCAAACAAAAGTCAATAGTTTATTACACAGCTGTGCTGAGTTTTCCGTGCTGTCCTATTGGTCTGATGGACACGCGCGCTGCGGAAGCGGGTTTGGCGAACAAAGAAAACACTTCCCCCTGTTTACTTCATACGCCTCAAAAAGTGAACATCCGATTTTCTTGAGAGTCTTCATCAGTGGTAGCCATATTGGATTTTAGTCCCATAAGAGCAATGTAAAAATTGACAGAACATACCATCATTTGAAGCAGTATGCCGGTGTTATTTATAAAGATATAGTTTTGAAAATTTATAATTAGGTCTATAGAGTTATAACATAGAGTAGGCCTTCTAGGCTTAATTAATGACCACTAACTTATTAAGTCAAGTGAAAATGGCAAAACTAAAATCTTCACTCCCTAAAGGACCACTAACCCTTAATTTTAACACCTCAATCATTATTTTATCACAACACGTAACAGAAATTCTGTCACAAAGTTAACATCACTCTTATGGGACTTAAAATCCAATATGGCTACCACTGATGAAGACTCTTAAGAAAATCGGATGTTCACTTTTTGAGGTTAATAATAGACAAGAGGATTATCTTTTGTGTAAACCTCACGCAGAAATTATCTAACCTTAATAGTAAAAAATAATACTTGTGTGTAGGTGTGCCATAGTAGTAGGTAGTAAACATTTGTTTAATTTCAAAGCCAATAGCACATCTCATTGTGGATCTGACTAAAAAGTGTTCAATGAAAAGCGTTATAAGAACCCTTGTATATGGTTTTGTGTGCCATTTCACGCCGCAAAACGTGATTATAATTACTGATTGGATAGAAATAAAGTCCCTTAAAAGGGCTAAAAAAGTTATTAAATTTGTTGATGCAGCATGCAATATTGCCGATTACATTTGTACAAAATCAGCTGACAGGGCATGTATTGGCCATTGGGGTGATATTAGTGAGGTCGGGGAGTGCGCTGACAAGCTGTGGAGGGGGGGGGGGGCGGTGGCAAACTTTGTTGCCTAGAGGCGGCAGATACTTAAATACGTCCCTGCAGTTCAATTCTTGTAATGTATAGTAGAACCCGTCATATCTGGTTTCCATGGGACTGAGCCCCTGACGGGATAACAATTTTGCCAGATAAACCAACCTTTTAATAAAACGATAGTTTATACTTAATAATAATGTATAACCAATAAATCTAAACGAAAATCCCTTTTGCGATTATCTTTTGCGAAATACCAGTACATATGTTTGAAAAACCAACAAAAAAAATTATTCATAGAGTAATTTGGTTAAGTAATGAACAGACATGAAGAACATGTTATTAATTGTGAAAACAACATGAAGATTCTATATTAGGCAATAGAAGACAATCTAAAGACCATTAGAATCAACCATCTGAAAACCATAGGCTAAACCTTTTATAGGCCTACCTGCCATACCAGATTCCCTTTAATCCAAAATAATCTAGACCAGACCTGTTTAGTTTACCAAATTGTTTGAATAAGCTTTATAGTAAAATTGCATTAATAATTGAAATGTTGTACTTATATGACTGTGAATAGACATACATTGTTACATTGTGTACAAAACACTATTTCTCCCACGTTCACTGCAATATAGTAGTATTTTTTTGTAATAATGGCAAGCTGTGATCTTCTTCCGCAATCATGAAAATATCTGTGGTAATTTACCTCTATGTGGCAACACTCATAGTCATATCCTGCGTTAATGGTCTTTTAACTTCCCGACAATCTTAAAAGATAACCGATGGAACCCTGGTAATGAATGGATGCTCGGCCATAGGCTATTGACCATTATTTCAAATTTCCCGGTTCCATTCAAGATTCACGTACAATTCACAGACTTATTCCCGGTCATGCAAATGCACGTACATTCGTAATATTCCTACTTAGCTGGACACCCTGGTTAGTATCTCAGAACTTGTAGCTTTGTTTTTAATTTAAATACCGTAATATCTTTCTCCCAGGTCAGACATAGTCAGGCATTCAGATTAGCGTAACTTTGATCCTGATGTATATGTATTTTAAATATCTTTACCCATCAAACTTTTTGTTTTTTAAAGACATTTATTTGTTCAACCTGTTACAGTATATGCAGGTTTATGCTTATGAGTGCTTGGATTTAGAATGGGAATTCTCCTTATTCAAATCATACACCACTAATAACAGCCTTTATTCAATAAAAGATATTTGTAACTTTATCAAAATGTATATACGAGTTTTGCACTTTTTCTTGGTCATTGGAGCAATGTGTTGTGTTTGGCATTGTAGATAGCTTTTGGTGATTTAGAAAATACTTCACAGCCAAAATTGTTTTATAATTTAATGCAACAACAAGAAGAAGTAACAGTTTTAATAATTTTAAGACTCTTTAAATTAATACTTTAAATTTCAAGGATTGTCTGACGAGGTAGGTTAGCCATTATTTGTCATGAAAATGCAATTCTGGGCAAAGAAAATGAATTATACAGTAATTTAAATTTCAAACATTGTGTACACCGTCTGCTAAAACTTCTCTCTTCTAATGTTTCAATTAGCCTATTTAATTTTTGAATTTTAAACTATGAACATTGTGCATTTGCATGAAACTATACATCTAAGAATAATAATTTAATATATCTTTTTAAAAAAAAAAAAAAAAGAGGTTGGCGGCCTCTTTTAACCTTGCATTTGCCCGTCCACATAGACTACAGATCTGTGCGTGAAACGTACGTGAGCTTTAGCCACCATTTACCTATTTGAGGTTTTAAGTATCAATCCTCAGTAGAGGGGTAGACATCCTTTACCTCACCTGACTATGAGAGGTAAAGGCATATATGAATTTGTAACAAGTCAAGTTTCTTTTCTGTTAGGGTAAATGTTAAAAACTATTTTTTGTAAAAGAAGAATGTCCACAGTAATATCCTTAAATGTAAATTATCTTAAAAAAGTAATTGACATATGCTATGAAAAATTCCATAATTTTAAGTAAATTAAAATTAAATGTTCTATAAAAGATAAATAAACTCTCTACGCAATATATTAAGAAATATACTTACTTACTTACTCCCAGGGCCATGCATATCTAAGAAGATATTTGGCCGCACCAACAAAGCCTCTCCATCTCTCCATATCTCAATTAAGAAATATGCATCAAATAAATACCCTAATCAAAATTTAATAATATGATAACTTAGCATTTAACTGTTATCACTAATGTAAAACTCCCCTTGACAACAACTGAAAAATAGTGTTATTTGTCTTGTAGATTGAAACCATGCTGATCCTTAAAAATTGTGAACCTTCCATGTGAATTTCATCAAAAACTAACAAGTTGTTTTTTAAGTTTTTAGGTAACACTAAAATCTATTGCTAGATATGTATTAGACTATTAGGCCTTATGAATGTTTTTGGGTTTCCGTTACTCTAAATAGTGCCTTATAGACTTTTAAGGATTTCAAATATAGGCTTAATATGAAAAGGAATGTTTTACAAGCCATGAATACAATTCATCGGAAGAAAATCTTTTCCATAAAAAAATAAGCCAGGATGTTGGGTTGGTAACTTATTATAAAAATGACCTAAATAATCATGGTAACTTTTTATTTTGGTTTGTCTACATTTTGGCAACCGAGGTACATGTATGCAATATGACTCTTTTAGGCAACAATATATAACTTTCCTTGACATCAAATCATTACATATAGATTAAACAAAGTTAAGTCATCAGCTTGTACAACAAATTGTCAAAAATGTTTCAACGGTTTACATTCATGTATATTCTAACTGCATTTTTCTATAAGATAAAAATAGTTTTTTCTTCATTAAAAAACAATTCATCAGCTTCAATCCAAGGACGATTATTTCCTCTGGCAAATATTTTAGGTGTATTATACTTACTATACATACTTTACTACTTAAATTTAAATAGAGAGGTATCACAATATGAAGGTGATGTAGGTTTATGATAGAATGTTTGTAAAATTTTCCCATTCTAGGCACATAATGGTTGTAAATTATTTCTTTAATGTATCAAGATAAGTTTTATCTCAGTTTCTAGCATTGATGAGACTCAGTTTCCATTTGATTGCTCTGGACTTGTTTACAGCTGAGTTGTTTACATCAGAGTAATTTATCACGTCACAGTATGTGGTTCAATACTCACTTAGTTACCAATCAATTACTGGTCAGGTTAAACAATCATAAATGTTAACCAGGTTTTATTATTCATTGTGTCTTGTAAGTAAACAAACAAACTCCGGGTTCTATAGGTCAAAATAAAAGTGAATCAAGAATGAAAATTTGTCCAAAAATGGTTTTTTATAATAATGAACAAGGTAAAATGAGGTGCAACATTACTAGCTTAGCCTTATTCTACCCCATTTTACTACGTAAAATCGTAATATTTCAACTACGGTATCTTTTATTCAATCATTTTGTACTTGGTGTCATTTGATAGGAAATTTTAAATGTAAAATAAAAGTGTTCTTTAACATTTTTCTTAAAATCATCCATGTTGAGTAATTTAAATTGGAAAAATTAAATTGTCCCGTCATTTTGACATTTTAAATCGGGCCGAGTTATTTTTTCCATAACATGGGTCTCTCCTACCTTAACACACATACCAAGTTTCATAAAGATTGGTTAGAACAATCCTAAGATAAAAATAAAAATGATCATGTGAAAAATACAAAATAGCTACTAACAAAATACTATCTGGTTAACGAAGCGATTTTGGAAAAGGTTTCATCGTGGATTTTTCTCTCTATTATGACCCATAGATCTATTTCCTGCATAAATCTTGTATCTTTGCTTTTTAGAGAAATTTAATCTGGTATGATTTGACAATTGTGTAAACACATACCTCTCATTTATATTAGAAGTCTTTCCAAAAATCAATTCAAATTCTTTATTAACTCATCACATCTTATAATGCACAAGGTACAAAAGATTGGAGTGTCGTCACAATATGAACTAAAACTAAACTAAAACTAATAAAGTTGACAGAAGTAAAATATCTCATAAATAACCAGAAAAGACCTTATCATTCAGCGTATCATTTTACAAAGTATCATTAAAAAACTCTTCTACAGTATAGTATGGTTTTTGTAGGAGAAGTTTGTGTAAAGATGTTAGGGCTAAGTTCTTGGAATTATTGTTGTTGGAATTATTGTTGTTGGAATTATTGTTGGAATTATGCTGTACAATTTATTATAAACTTTTACTGCCATGTATTTTGGAGTTTTCATAGAATGAAAGCCTATGCCGAGGAAATTTCAATTTGTTCTGATGTCGTGTTGGATAGGTATGGTTGAATTTACAGTCATCAAAAATTGTATTATCATTAAACATTAGTTTAACAATTTCAATTATGTAAAGATTTGTAAGTGTTAAGATACCAATATCTTTAAATAAAGATCTGCAGCTTTTTCTTCTTTTAACTCGAGCCATAGTCCTCACTATTGATTTTTGAGCATTAAAAAGAATTTTAGTTTGGGGCTGAAAGCCCCAAAGTACTATTCCTTACCTAATTATTGATTCGATGTAGGCGTGGTATACCATTTTACATACATCCATTGATGTTGTATTACTAATTACACTTAGTGCAAACCTAAACGAATTTAACTTTTTTGATATTGAATATGATTTTCCCATTTTAGTTTATAACCAAAGTGTATTCCTAGAACCTTGTGGGTATTGATTGATTTTAGCTCTCCACAAGATAAATTCTCCATCTTGTTTTTTCACAGTTTCTAATTTTAAAGTAGTTTTTCAATATTTACCAAGTGCTGGTGTTATTTTTATCCAAACAAGGAACGAACAATAATTTGAAAACTTAATTTGTAAGTTTGACAAAACTATTAAGTCCCCTAATAATTCTCCCATAAATGTTATATGGTTGGTAGGCTATTCGTGCCTTTCTTTAAAATTTGTTTGCCCTATTTTGTTGAAACACAAAGAACACATTGTTGCTTTTTCCCATCAAGATTTTTCTAAATCAACAGCTACCTAACTTAAAACTTTAAGTTGTTTTACATTTGACTAATTACAGTTTTAGCCTACTAACATTTATGATCTATTATAAAATAATTGTTGTAAAATTATAATTTATAGCCACGATAAGAGCTTGATCCAATTAGTGTGTTCGTCTATCTTTTAATAGCATTTGACCATATCGTAAGAAAGATACCTTGAACCTATTACTATTAATTATGCCATTTTAAAACATCCTCTCCCTCTGTTATACTAAATAACCTGTTTAAGATTAGTATCACAATAAAAAATCAAATCATGTGTATGTGACAAAGTCAAAAATAAAAAATACCGCTATAATCAGTAATTTGACACAATTCTGATTATATCTTAAAACTATCAAAACGTATTATTCAAATGTTGAGTAAAAAAATTAAAAAATATGTTTATAAACATTGAAGTAAAAAATAAAGGAAGAATTGTTTGAACTATGATACACTTCATTGTTATTTGTATCTGCCCTACATTTTGTACATATTTGTAACAATACATATGCTGAAGGGCTTAGGATACTCGTTTTTGCTACAGCTATTTAGGCATATGGCAGCTTAGCAAAATTTATGAAAGCATGCTTAGTATGTTCACCAAATGTTTGGTAGTTGCACCATTAGGCATAACTGGTGCTGGTTTTTACCACTTTGTTGACAAACATACTTATATTGTACTGGAGTACGGTGATTAGTCAAGTAGATTACTTTATGAGATTTTTTTCCAAGCTCTAGTCGAGTCAGTTTCTAATTGGTGGTTGCGATAAATAATCGCTTAAAATTATTTGCTTACTCATTGGAGTCAAGTTGCTTTGTTAATTCAAACCTTGAACAGATAATATTATATATTTATATGACGTATGTAGGTTAAGAGTAAGAAGTAAGAGTTTGCCTGTTGAAATAAAGGATTTTAATTTAATTTCATAATATTTGGAAGATGAACTACTCAGAAACATGACTTGACTTAACTCTATTTTATACATAAGCACAATTTAAGGCTGGGAGAAAGAGTAAATAAATTTTACAAAAGATCTAATTAAAAAAGAATTAAAACAATCCTAGTGTCACTAAAAACTTTAATTAGCCTACTGAATCCAGACATTCAAACAATTTTATTTGTCATACGAGACCTGTTCAAAAAGTATTCAACCTTATATTTTATCTAGTAATCCAACAAACGCATTAAGCTGCACCCTGGTACGTAGCTCGAGGCAACTGTAAAGCACGTCGCGTGCCCTTGACACGCTTGATTGGCTTCAGTTCGTTGTCGGCCGCCGAACGTGAACTGCATTAAATTTGGCCAAAAACTGGGTGATGCCCAAGCTCAAACAATTCTTAAGATTCAGCTAGCCTTTGGAGAACACACTATGGGTGTAAGACAGATAAAGGGTGGCACAACAGATTCAAAGATTGCCGCACTTAAGTGGACAGTGAACCTTGTGCTGGGAGACATATAACTGTTCCTGAACTACCTACAGAAGTTGGAATCGGTATTGGTTCAGTTCATTCAATTTTAACGGAAGCTTTGGCTATGCGCAGAGTTGCTTCAAAATTTGTTTCAAACAACTTGACTGATGAACAAAAGGAATTGCGGCTTGAAGTTGCTCAAGACATCCTGGAATGCATTCAGAATGACCAAAACTTTCTCAAAACAGTTATAACTTGTGATTAGTTGTGGGTGTATACGTATGTTCCCGAAACCAATGCGCAGTCTTCTCAGTGGAAACGCTCAAAATCGCCATGGCCAAAACAAAAAAGTATAGGCCTACCAAGTTCAAAGCAAAATCAAAGTCATGATGACTGTTTTTTTTTCCGACTACAATGAAGTAGTTTATCATAAGTACGCACCTGAGGGACAAAACTTTATTAAATAGTATTACTTAGAAGTGCAGCGTGTCGGGTTAGCACATTTTTCCAATTTTGTGCAAGACTTCTTGGCAAAACATGGCATTCCTGTGCTATGCCAGGCCCCATACTCGCCGGATATGGCACCGTGTCACTTCCGGCTGTTCCCTACCTTGAAGAGGTTCTTTACCTGATTTCAGAGCAGAAATGAGATAATGCAAACTGCGACAGTTCATCTGAAGTCCATTAAGAAGGAATGTTTTCAAAAATGGCAGGAGTGCTGGAATAAATGTCTGAAGTCCCAAGGTGACCATTTTGAAGGTGATTACATGTTAAAACAAATTGATCAATAAATTACGATTTTCCTGCAAAAGGGTGGATACTTTTTTAACAGACTTCGTACAAAACCTGTATCACACAAACTTTATTAAATCTTTATATCTTTATTGTGTTCAAAATAAGATATATTCCTTGTACACATTTCCTAACAAAATGTTTTCTGAGTATTATTTGTTGAAATGGTTTAATTTTTCCAGGTAAACAGCACAGTGCCTATTGCTGCCGAAGTGCTCAAGAAGGCTGGAGTCTACGACCCTAACAGGCTGTTTGGAGTCACTACCTTGGACATCGTTCGAGCCAACACTTTCATTGCCGAAGCTAAGGTGAGCTATGTTATATTCGTCAAGAAAATTATCAATCTTGTGATGGCTAAATAAATAAATTAGAGTCTCGACTAGCTATACCAGCTAATAAAACATTTAACTAGCCGTGCCAAGGTTAGATAGCAAAAGGTTGGAAAAAAGAGAAAATCAATGAAAACCCATCGTAACATGTTAAAAATCAACAAATCAATTCAAGTTTCTCCAATGTCAAATCTATTCAAGGCTTTAAAATTTCTCTTCAGTGGAACTACTGATGTTTTCTGTTTGCAAGTCAACATCACAACATGTTCTACACTCATCATCCACTTGTATTCAGGTTATATGCATCATTGTATGCACGTTGTATGTTAAAACATAAGTAGAGGATAATTTTCTAATTGGCTCTCTACTGTAGAAAAATACATTAAATTTAGTAGAACAAGACTTTAATGAAATACATTATTCTAGAATATATTTATCTGTAATTTTTTTCCCATGGAATTCCAAGCGAATTTAATAATTGATATTAAGGCCTTACCTTAGCAATCCTATTTTTTAAAAGCTGTATTTTATAAAATAGGATTGCTTAGGTAAGGCCTAAAATATTAATTAATATATAGGCCTAAGCAATCCGGATGCTAAAACGACTGATGAATTTAATAACCTGGTTCTGTACTTGTGTGGGACAAGTAAAACAACCAAGGTTTTCATTTAGACCTAGATGAACCTGGGGGCATTGTCTATATACTTTTGGGATGGTTAAAATTGCCTAACTACTGTGGGACAACTGTGCTATTACCAAATCATTCTATTAATATACTGCTAGGCTAACTCTATTTTTACTGTAAGTCATATTTTAGCATAAAAGGTTATTGCTTTTTGTTTAGAGGAACTTTTACAATGAGTAATTTTTGTTGTAATGGCTTACTCAGTTTGCTTGTAAGTCACTACCGCAAACTGATATAAAACACTCTCGCATTAACGAGGATAAAATTACCTATTATGTTGTGACATAAGTAAGTCTGGTCTAAGCAAGCTACGTACGCGTCTTCCCGCCCTACACATAAGTTTCACTGATTCTTAGCTGTAAATTTGTGTGGGCAGAGTCACTTTTACAGTTGATCAATAAACGTAACTGTTTTGCAGGGTCTGGACCCCAAGGCTGTGAATGTGCCTGTGGTTGGTGGTCACTCTGGGGTGACCATCATCCCTCTCATTTCTCAATGCACCCCTGCTGTGTCCTTCCCCCAGGACAAGTTGGAAGCGCTCACCCTCAGGATCCAGGTACAAACACACTCCTAGATTTACTCATGTTAATCAATTGCGCGTTTAGTCACAGTTGTTGAAAAATATTTCACCTACGGCTGTTTTTTTAAACTAGCCTTCTCAATTCAATTTTTACCACATTGTTTACTTGCTTTGCAGCACTGGTGTGGTAAATTTACAGCCCAATAAGGTACAACAATTGAAAGAAAAGAAGTAAAATTATGTTTCGAATGCCAACTTATCAACTAGTAACAACCAATTCAATTGTTGATCAGCCGACTTCTGCTGGAAACTCACACTTTCTTTCCTTAACCTAATATAAGATTAACTAAACGATTTGCCAACCAGGAAGTTGTTGAAAGGTTTATTGAAAGATTTTGAAAATATCAGATTACAATCTATTAAAAAATGGTTGTAGGTTGTAGGTAATGTATTGTAAGCAACTCTTGTAATTAGCCTTTACAACACCCGTAGTAGTTTTTAAGGCAATCACTAAAGCTTGTGCCTTAAATTTCCGCTTGTGTCGTAAAAACTATCTCAACACGGTTTTGCATTAAGTACTACACTAGTATTCGTGCACCACATAAAAATTAAAATACTTAAGAGTATATTTTATTTGACTATTTTATATTGAACCTGGTTGTCATTGTGTTAGTTGTGGTAAGTCAGTTGCTACTGGTGGGAACCCTATTGATTGCACAACATTTGTTGTTACTTGTATTCAAGTTTGCAAATCAAGCCATTACCAGGTCCCTTGTTCACAGCAAAAATGAACAGCTACAATAGTTTTACTGCATAACCTACTATCAGGTAGAAGCATAATGACTTAAGACTGAACTCTACATTCTGATGATGAAAACCAAAAGGTTGACTAGATAGAAAACTGTTAATTACATATATAATTTTGTTTGATAAAAACAAAAACCCCAATTTTGAAAAATATAAAGACTACCTTGGGCTTGCCTGTTACCCATGACCAAAGGCTTTCACTACTAACAGGACCCTGTCTACCAAGAACTCCACCCTGCTGCCACACAGATCATGCACACTTAACTACATAAAGCCTTCTGTAGCTCAGCCCAAGTTATTGTATCACAACGCTTCCAGCCTATTTGGATAGAATGGCCAAATACATCCTCTTTCCAATTTGACTCCTCTTATTATTTCTTATTGTTGTGAGCATACTCTGCCAAGTGCTGGTAAAAAAAGTTACAAAATTGAAATTGTAATAAATAATTTAATAGCTTGAATCTACATCCTTTGAATTTTTTTACGTTTAAATAACAAATTAAGCAATTAAAAATATTTTAAATATTTTTAAGTAGTTTATGGAAACAACTTTTATTAACTGCTCCATATGGGTTGTCACAATTTTTAAAACTTTGAATACAGGATGCTGGAACAGAAGTAGTGAAGGCTAAGGCTGGTGCTGGTTCAGCCACTCTCTCCATGGCCTATGCCGGTGCTCGGTTTGCATTCGCCCTCTGCCGAGCAATCAACGGAGAATCAAACATTGTTGAGTGTGCGTACGTCCAATCAGACGTCACAGAATCCAAGTTCTTCTCTACACCCATTCTTCTTGGGGTAAGTGTCCATTATAAACTTTCAAAGTTAATGTTGTGTGCATTAATTAACTAGTTTCATCAAGATTATTATTTTTTTAACAAATAATTACGTGCAGTTGATTCTGTTAGTTACTTTTTTTTACCAAGCACATAATTATGCTCAATATGTACTAGGCTTGTCTGTAAATTATGGTCTTTATCAAGATCCCATCACGACCAGGCGACCTAGATCAAATCAGTTATGAACGCCTTGTTCTTTACTTTTTGCACTACTATTTCAGCCAGTCCATACCAGAGATTAGTCTTCTCATAGTAGCGAAAATGATATGAAGAAAAATCTATGCTTCCACCAAGTACATATTGTGTTTTGTGATTAGATTTGTGTGGTTTGAAGGGTCAGCCACTACTCTTGCCAGTTAACAGATGTGTGCGTGCTGAAAAATTTTATGATGTAGAACATTTGCTGGAGCTTAGAAGGTATGCGGAAGGCGGTACACATTTGTACAATGAGTACAGCAGCAGATGATCACCAGTTTCTATCAAGACCGAGACAGTGATTAATGTTGGTCAAAAACCTTGTTTGCTGATCAGGATTTTTAAGACAGGGTTTACCAATTTCCTTGATATTTTATAGAAACGTCCAGTCTCATAAAGATGTCCCTTATCAGTTCAGCAAACTTTATTTCAGTCATACCACGGTCTGCATGAAAATTTCCTCTAAATTTTCTCTCTGCCTCAAACGAGACAGAAGAATGACCGCATCCAGCCTACATGAAAAAATCCACCTCCGAACCCCCTCCACCCCCATTATTGCAAATTGTCTACATCCAAACACTTAAACACCATGTCTGTCAACAATCGACTTAAAAGATTGTTGACACCCAAGGCCACAGGATCCCTCCACATCACTTTCAGCTACAAAGATGAGACTAATCATTGCATAGGAGAGCAAACCAACTACAATAGTAGTGGATGAAGTAAAGGACATGGAGTTTGTCTCAAATTTGAACCAGCAGTGACAGGAGCTCATTTGAGACCTCTAATATGTGAAGTCTTTCGTTTCCATTTATGATTGTAATTTGGGGGCTGCAAAACCCCATAGGCTTAGGAGTGCATCAAATATAAATTCGGCCCTCTATAAAGCCGCAGTATGTTATCTTTTGTGCAATGCTGAAAACCAGGTTATCACTTGTGTCATATTATATAGACTATTTACATTAAAATAGTTATGTATGCATATATTTTTTAAATTCTGTATACCAAATGTTTAATATATTTATAACCCAATTTTTATCCATTTTGCAGCCAAATGGTCTCCAGAAAAACCTTGGGCTTGGTAAACTATCAGACTATGAGAACCAACTTCTCAAGGCAGCCATTCCTGAATTGAAGAAAAACATCCAGAAGGGAGAAGATTTTGTGCACAAGAATTGAGTTGCCATCAACAGGAATTAGAAGTACAACTAAACATAATAAAAACTAGTCTTTGTCCGTTATACTGAACCATAAAATGTTTACCTTTAGTATCGCTTTAAAAACTTGAATCACTTAATTTGTTATTTGATCAATTAGAAATGAATCATCGTGAGAGTAGTCTTTCGAAGTAAGTGTTTAATGCAATTTATTTAATATATTTACATATTTAGTAAAAATCCAAATGATATTATTTTTACTTTTGTACTGTACAAACACATGGTTTGACCACAGTTATTTTTTTGCACTTGTTTGAACCTATACACTATTCTATTGATATACAACTGTTGGGCTGTTTGACATGTTTTAAATGTAGTTAAGGCTCGACTTCAGGAGGCTAAGCATCTGTCAGGTCAGTTGAGATTTAGGCTGGTTCTCAATACTATTTGTTTTCAACAATGACTAGTTTCACCAAATAGACTGCATCAATACAGTATTCTATATACTTTTTCGTACAGTTTTATTTTTTCATAGATTTTGCCTCTACTCATTTTCTCTTTATACTTATACAATGTAGTTTTTATACTTTGTTTTCTTTCAAAGCAGTTCTCTCCTTAATGCTCCTTTATCTCTTTTCCTTAATTTTTGTGTTAGGTTTGCCAATTTACATTTGTACGCTGTTTTGCTTTATATAATGGTAGGACTAACACTTGTGTAAGTTTTAAGTGAAAATGCCCTTGAAAAACATTTTGGAATTGAATAACTGAGGTTGAACTATGTTCCAATTTGCATAGAATTTTGGTTGTGTTTCCTGTTACCTACTTTTACTGATTATCAATTATTTTATAGACCTACTTGTAAGTTTTTGGAAGTTTGATTGTAAATAATTTCACAATTCCATTTTTAATCATTCCGTTTTGAGGGTTGAAAAGGCAGTGTCTTAGGTACATAATAATTGTCATTTCATTTTGACAAAAAGTGATAACATTCATACTCAGGAACAAACTGTTCTAACCTTATGAAACAAGTGTAAACAAATCAAACCAAAATTGGGTTTCGGTCTGTAAAATATTTGTGAATAAAGGTTATTTTCTGTTACATCGTTTTTACTTTTTACCCTACATTTTTACATGTTTATTTTATTAGTTGTCCCAATAGTTTCTACAACTTTACCAAGTTTTTTAGATAAACTTCCTTTCTAGGATATTTATAATTTTATCTGGTCTGTTAAATCTGTTTCGTCATTCTGCAGCAAAAGTAGCCATTTACCTTGTGAATCTAAAGTAGCTCTTTCTCTCCCTAGGGAGTAAAAGTCAGCTATTGTTAACTCAGTTGTGAACTTCAATTATGATCAATCGCATGTATCGAAACTTCAAAAGTATTTATAGATTGTTTTAATCGGTATTAGCTAATTGTTGCATTCTCATCAATAATTCGACATATCGATGATATAATGTATACTAACACTCGTAATAGCAAAAATTATCGAATCATTTACTAAAAATCTGAGTTGTTTGAATTAGAAAAATTGATAGCATGCTGGAAGTTGTTTTGAGAGGTTATCTTTACATGAATAGTTTTTACATTTTCTATTTGATTTTTTAGTTTGCTTAGATAATGGTGCAATATGACAAAAAATATAGTTCATCACATTGGCAAAAAGTGTTTTTTACCCTCAATCATTTTCTAAGTGTCATTTTCCATCAGTTTAAAGTAAAACTTAAGCTCGGGTCGAAAAGAGTCACTTTGTGCCCTAGTGATGAAATATGCTATTTTGTACTGGCATTTTATCAATTAAAGAATACATTTTTTACAATCAACAAATGTTTTTTATATTTTTTATTGACAATTGCTTATTATTAAGTTCTTAAATTCTAATGAAGAATATGTATACCAGTTAATTAATAGTTTACTACGGACGCGTTGCAGAAAGTCAACAGTCCCGGAAGGTCAAATAATTTATACCTGTGCCGCTAGGTCAAAAACTACAATGTTTGCAGTGTCTGTAGATCAAAAATCCCAGTAAGTCAAATAGTACAGTCCGAGCTAAAAACGTGGTCTATGTTAAAGCAATTGACTTATTGGGAATTTGACCTAATGCAACAGCAGTTTTAACATAACGAAATAAGATAAAATATAAGTTCAGTTTCGCTGAGTCAACAGTGCCGGAAGGTCAAAAGTAGAATCTGTTAAAAACAACGATAGTCCTCTCGACGCATGACTTCAATAATATCGTGTTTTGGTGTACTTAAAGTTGTGCTAAAATTTTGAAAATTGGCACAGAGCTTCTTGGTTAGTCCTACTCGATGACTATTTTGTTGGAACTTTAAACTATTTACCGATCTAATTAATAAAAATTGATATGTAAGGTGAAATAGTTTTAAATCGTGATTTCTAACATGAAAAAGTTAGCATGCGAGATTTCTTTTTGTTTTTGGGTTAGAGAGGTTTCGTCAGTGGCAAAGTTGTAGCCAAAAGTGTGATGCGTAAAATATATTTTTTTGAATTTTTTACAATCAGTGGTTCAATAGATAACTTGGGTTGAAGAGGACGGAAAATTTAGCATTTCGCAACGCATGGAAAGAACTACATCGTACGATGCGACTGCTGAGTGGACTTTTAATTTACAGTTCTAAGAACAAGAAAAAGATAAATATACAGATCACCAGTACATTCATATTATTTATAAAACATCTTTCTGTATTACCAGCTTACATTTTTCACTTATACATCATAAACAGGGTGTTAAAAATAAGCGGGGAGATACTTTACCTAATAATTCCTTGGGTCAAAATAAACAGAAAATCAAGGATAACATTTTTTACGAAATAGTTTCGTTAACCAGATATCCACCATTTTGTATTTTTTACATACAAATATTTATCTTTGCACTTTTCCAACCGATGTTTATGAAACTTGGTATGTATGTTAAGGGAGGAGAGACCCATGTTATAAAAAATGATTCATCTCAATTCACCCTAAAATTTCAAAATTTAACACTTAACTACAATATAATATACTTTACTACACCACAATATTTACGTATCACCATAAATCTTTAACAAAATAAAACGTTAACATTTTCAAAATCCAAAGTAAATCAATATAATCTTTCTTTTTTGAAAAATATATTTAAAAAAATGCGATGGTAAAATAACGACAGGCGAGTTTCGATCTGGGTGTTTCAGGTTTGAATCTAGGAGGATTTAACATTAATTAGGTAACATTAATGTTTAATCCTCCTAGGTTTGAACTGATTGAGAGGAATAGATGAAACCGAAGGGGGGAGGTAGCAACAAGTGTACTAGTATTTACTAGTGTCCAATTACAATTTCATGGATTTAACCAAAACCTTTTCTATTTCACTTATTTTCAGCTGTTAAATTTCAAACGATACGTTTTAGCGACATCATTAACGTTATTATCATCATCATCGTTTGAGTTTGTGTTTGCGGCAATGTATTTTTATGAATAAAACCTTTAATTTGATACCAAAATTGACCTCTGCTGCTATTAATTGACTGTATGCACTATTAATTAACAGCTGTGTCTAAGGATTATGTCGGCCTTAGTCACAAACAGGACAACGAGATCGCTCCACTCATCCCACACTCAACTCCATTCATACTTGGCTTAAAATGCATACATTTGTATGGTCGCCATTTCAAAGCAACATGGCTACATTATCAATGACAAACGTGGAAAACCTTATACGAGTGTGAGTAAGTCCGGAAACAGAGTAAGTCCGAAAACAACTCTAAAAAACAATAAGCAATAAATTGCAGGAACCGTTGCTTATATCATTGGGTATACACGTATGTACTGACGTGTATACTCAATGCTTATATTGAACGAATGTACATCGTGAGAATTTCCATTAGTTGTTCCATTTAGTTGTGTGTCCATTAGTATAATAGTTTAGTTGACTCTTTTAAAGTCAGCGGAAATTGTGACTGTTATTACCCTTGAAATAATGTTTGTGTAGTACTTTGCAATCCTACCAATGCTTATAGAATCATACGATTACAATTTTCTGGTTAGAATATGTCGCATAGAGTGGTGACTACTGTATCTTTTTGGTTTGCTTGTGAAACAGGATCAACAGAGATTTTCCATCGACTCAAACAATACGATACTCTCAAATTGTTCATTGCTATAACAAACTATCACACAGTTTGATGAATATTTGTGTGTAAACCAAATACAGTACACCTGTATTCTATCTATTTTCCTTTTATTTTTCCAAGACTTTATAGAAAATCACGCATTACGTGATCAGTGAAGAAAGGCTGTATCCCATGTGTTTTATAGGTAAAGAAGTAAAGAAGAACACTGCTTCAGGTCAGAGCATTCAGTTATCATCAGCAATTGTAATTCCCGAATCAGTAACTGAATCAATAGTCAATTATGTTAGGGTTTGTTGATTATTTATAATGCACTTTACATGCTCCATTTGATAGTTTATAATAATTTACTCGGAATCTATAAGACATCTTTGGCTTGTATTAAATATTGGGTTGGGCCGTTTAGTATTTTGAATACAATAGGGATACTCGTCAAACAGTTAAATATTATTATTTCTATGAATTTAATGGGTAACTTTAAAGATTAGGTGGAATTTCTAACAATACTTCACCGTAATCAGCAGCAAACATACATAAGGAATTCCAGTTATTACAACAGACACTCTGACAGCCCGTCAACATAAGACCTGCAGACGGGTCAACGAATATGCTGAAAAAAGTAACGAGATAAGTGAGTGTAAAGTGACTATTTATATCCGGTCGTCATACGCCACGAGACATTCCGTCAGTGAATGGGAGGCCCACACAAGGGTGAAGATCGATAACGCGCTGCATTTGGAATGGAAAAATTTGCACAGGTCCTCGAAAAGTACTAAATTCCCGAGTCCCGAAAAAGTCAAGTGCCCAGAATGTCTTATACACATACGGAAATTCAAGTCCTCAAAATATTGCAATAGTGTATTTTCGTATAAATTCTTGAGACCCGAAAAAGTCAAGTCCCCAAAATGTCTTATACACTTACATATATATGAATTTGAACGGATAGTGTTTTTGGCCTCTAGGGACTCAAAACGAAAAATTACATCGGTCCCGGGTCCAGGTGTTGCCATGAGTACTACGGTAATAGCTTATTCCCTATATGCGAAATTCGCTAAAAACCTAATAATTCTATAGACTAACTAGCTGTACCCGCTGGCTTTGCCCCGTTTAGCTAATTAATTTTCAAGATGAGCTCGTTCGCATGGCTCAATCACGTCCTGGTTGAAGTTCGTTCGCTACGCTCACTCATCTTTAGGTTGGAGCTCGTTCGCTGAGCTCACTTGCCTTGGGGTTAACTCGCCTCCAGGTTGAAGTTCGTTCGAAACGCTCACTCAGCTTTTGGTTGCAAATTAGCTGTTGTCATAAATTGTTTAATTGACACAGCTGTTAAGATTCATTAATTCCTTTTAAATATGAAAAATCATAAGGTTAACATGGGAAACTCCAGAGCCCCTGGGGCGAAGCTCGAATGTCCTATCATAATAAAAATTACTCAGTTTTCCTATTTAATGCCCAAAGAATCGGTGTATCGAATTTCAGCCTCCTAGGTAAATGAGAAGTGGGAGAATTAGTGATGATGAGTGAGTGAGAGTGAGTGTGTCAGTGAGGGCTTTGCCTTTTATAAGTATACATAGCACATTCAACCAGCTGTTAGTTAAAACAAATTATATTGGACTAAAACAAATCGATGATTACAAAGAATACTTTAAAAAATAATTTGAACATCCTACTACTGTATTTTTGCATATTTAATTAATCTGCCATCCTCGTACCGAAGAATTAAATGTATCAATGGTCAGAATTACACATAGTATAAAATAAGCCAACCATAAGTATGTATTTGAATTTTCTTCCAAATGCTGAATTTGTGTCACAAATGCTGAATGTTACAGCTGTTACGTTAAGCAAATTATATTGTACTAAAAGCTAGCTAGAAGCATTGACTTATTGGAGAAGGTTAGCATCGGCTGCTAGACTTTTTAAAAACTAAAACTTAATTTATAAAAACTGGGACACAAATTTTAAATTATGGCTTTGAAATTCCCTAGTTCTCAAAATTGTCTTTCTTTCAAAACAAAACTAATGAAAATCCATCGTCTGGTTGATTCTGAATCGTGAAAAACCCCCATTTACGGTTTAATAATATATATGATAGTTTGGACAGATTTAAACCCTTCCGAGGCGTAATACATTTACACAGTTTATATGTAGACTACATTATAACTTATAAAATAGTTCTACAATTAATTAGATCTCCTTTTACAAACGTATATAATAACCAGAAATTTTCAGATCGTCCTTGCGGGTATTTTATGCCACAAATTTTGACGAAAGGCTATACCTATTTACAGTGTTGACCAAACAGTTGGCAAGAAGCTTTAATAGATAAGCTATGTACCAAATATGATATTTTTAGCTCAATTCTAATTATGACAAAACACGAAGTAACTAAAAGCGAGTTTTGTTGGTGTAGTAAGCGTTGCAGGAGGTCTACTTTACACTGAATCGACGTTCACTTTTATTGCTTTTGATCTTCTGGCACTGTTGACTCAGCGAAACTGAACTTGTATTTTACCGTATTACGTTATATTAAAACTGCTGTTGCATTAGGTCAAATTCCCAATAAGTCAATTGCTTTAACATAGACCACGTTTTTAGCTCGGACTGTATTATTTGACTTACTGGGACTTTTGATCTACAGACACTGCAAACATTGTAGTTTTTGACCTAGCGGCATAGGTATAAATTATTTGATCTTCCGGGACTGTTGACTTCCAGCAACATTCCCGTTTACTACAGTATTATCCTCATTCATGAGTTTTACCAATACAGGGTGACTTTCAAAAACAAAGGTAAGCTTTCAAGGTCAGAGTCAATAGGGTAGATCAAGAGAGTCCAATGGCTATTTTCATATTTTCCCTTAATTTACAGGACATATTTTTGGAATGGTTTCATTAACATTGTTTGCAGAATCTTGATTTACTTGTCTGTAAAATCTGTTGCCAAACTTCGTAATATGGTTATTTTTGTGGAGATGAGCAGTTACGTTCATTTAAAGTTTTCTCGAGTCCTGCCAGAATAGATTTCAGAATCTGCACTACCCTTTACAACTTAATCAAAACCACTAAATACCTATGTCTGTGTAGTGTTTGTAATACTAGAGATTGTTCTAACAATTACAAAAATAGCAGAGTAAGATTAGTCAAATACACTAGTTTGTAAGAAAGCTTGCAAAATCTATACTATGTTCACAACATGTATGTGGTTTTAGGGGAAGAAAGCTATCCCCTCCACTTGGTCCTACCTTTAAAACAATAGCTCAACAGCTGAGGTTTGCCAAAACGTCAATCAGCTGCAACAATTACATTACGCCAAAAAGGTAGTGGGGGAACTTCTCCTCAAACCGCTTAAATTTTGTGAACGGACTATATTGACAACAAAATAGAAACAGTTTTATCTAAACTTCTACTTCAGCTGTGAGTAATATTGTTATGTCCATGAAAAAATTAGATAGTTGTTTACTACTCATACTACTGATGTTATCTTAAAATAGCTTTGCTGATAAACAAATTAAAATTGTAGTTCGATGAATTCATATATCTATGATTGTTCTCTGCAAATTGGTATTTGAAAGCATTTTGGTTGAGGCTCTTTGTTATGACAGAGGATTTGGAAACATTGAAACAACAGTTGTTTAATGGATATCTTGAAGCATTAGAGGAAATTAATTTAGTTTATCTTACAAAGATTAAAGTAAGTCAATTCATGTTTTTAAATAAGGATTGGATATTTACCAAGCAAGGGTTTTAAATGGATCATCTTGGATGTATTTAAATAACTTCATCAGCTAAAAGTAAGGAACAAGAACAAACTTACTCATAGGGTTTTAAAGACATGAAATATTAACAATATTTTAATGTGTTGTAGGTATTTGAAGCAAACATTTGTTTGGTGTCTTTTTGTACTGATCATCTCTATTTTCTAATCCCACACACCCTATGGACATTCTGTAACTAGTGCTGAGTTCTAATGAGGGACAATAATTTAGGTTCAATTAGTTTTTCCAATGTTGCCTTTTATAGAAGAACAGCAAAAATATAATTCATATGAAGATAAATTTTTGTTACTTTCAAATGTTCTTTAATAATCTTTCTTGACATATGATCTCATTAATTGCAATCACTTGTATACTTAATTAAGACGATTAATAGTTATTTGGACATTTTTCAAAACTATTTTAAGCCCTACCACAGAAAACATACTACTATAACCCAGAATGCTGACCGCGTGGAGCTTTGCCTGTCAATTCCTAGGCAGCGCCACCAGCATCAATGCTGCCAGCATTGCTATGCTGGTGCATTGTATGCTGGTGGCGCTGCCTACGAATTGACAGGCAAAGCCCCACGCGGTCAGCATTCTGGGTTATAGTAGTATGTTTTCTGTGACTCTACTCAATTAAGTTCTCTAAGACAATAACACTGACTTTGGTGCATAATTTTGAATATAAATTAAGTGTAAGTTTAGAATAAAGTGATATCTGTGCAGCTTTGTTAGTGGCTGACTAAGGCCAGCTGTTTCATAGCCAGTATAATTTTTATTAAAACTTCAATGATCGAGGGACGGCTGGGTTAAAATCCGAACCAACTAAAAGCTACTTCCTTTTCTCAGCATCAAACCGGCAATACAGTAGACTCCCTCTTATCCGGACTCCTCGGGACCGAGGCCAGTCCGGATAATGGTTTTTCCGGTTAAACCGACGTCCCCAAAATCTCATTAAAACGGACCGTTTAAATGCATACTTTATACACATAATAAACAAGTATATTGTTCTTCAAAATATGCCAATAAAACATTTTCTGGCAGTTTTGTAACTTTCTTACTTACGCTCCAAGATGAGGAAAACAGTTTGTATGCTCATTTATACTTCTTTCTTGATTTTATAGGTAACAGGTTTAATGAAACATGTTTTCAGTTTCTGCTATTTCTGGTCTACCATTATATTCACAATTTACTTTCACCAGTTCATTATTTTTAAACGTGTTATGCCCACTTAATTCATCTTTCAAATACTACACTTCAGGTTATGTTCAAACCAAGCGTTGAACGAATATATAATATAAACTATAAACATGAAATGACATGTTAAATTGTAGTTATAATAGTCAATCAGCTGATCATAGTATTATTATCTTTAAGTGTTGCCAACCTATTTCCAAGCGTACACGGATTACCTACGTGCAATTTGTCCAAATTGCAAAACACTTACGAAGTTGTTATTTTCAAAAAAAGAATTCAGCTGATCAAAAACCATGATTTAAAACAATTTTGATATTACTGGAATGATTGATATTGGACGATAACATTCCGGAGAGTCCTTTTTATCTTTTTTTTTTTAAATGGGACAGACTCTGGTGATCTTTAACTTATCTGGAAAGACACCTTCAAGGAGACAGATATTAAAGCAGTAAGATAGAGTTTCAGCTATATTACCAATAATCTGTTTAAGCAAGGTATTAGACCTAAGATAACCATCATTAGAGGTTTTCAGTTTTTTTGTGGCTTTTATTAGATCATTTTTCATGATAAAATCCCAGGAAAAAGGCACAGCAGTGATAGAAGACTTATTAAGGAAATCTTTTGAACTGGAAGCATGATTAACAATTCTCTATTTTATGTTTTCAACTGATTCAATAAAAAAGGTATTGAAAATATCAGATTTCGGGTGTTTTTGAATTGATCAAAGAATTGCTACTGGTTTTAATGACTTCCCAAGCAGGTTTACATTTGTTATTACTTTTTTCTATATCTGTGTTATGTTTTATTTTGGCATTCTTCATTGAATGCTTATATTGATTTTTTAACCCATTATACACTTGTTTTGTTTCGTTTGAAACACTTTAGCTATTTTTTTATTATTCTATCTAGGAAAATCAATCTTTCTTTCATGCTGCAGCTGTTAACAAATAGGAAAGATTTGTACTCCACTATTTAATCCTGTTTCAGAAAAAAGCATACACATGTGCATCTGAATGCTGTGATAAGCAATTTCCTGCGTCAATTGATTACTTAGATTGTCTTGAGAAGTGTCATTTGACATCCAGTGAGGCAGTTTATTACATTACATCTACTTTTAATGACATCAAGGTAAAAGTTCATTTTATATTATGATTTAATTAAAAAAAAATATATTCCATACACTCAGTTGCAGAAACATTATTTAGATTTTTTTTAGAAAAACCTGTACATTTACACAAAATTTTAAAATTCCTCTAGTATTTTCATACATTTTTATAACTTTGACACTACCATCATATTCTCCATTAAATTCTATGTAAGAATAGACAGCTTTTGGTGAGCCCAAAGCTTCAGAATTGCTATTTAAATTGATTAGAACTAAGAAATTTTGAGTTTCACAAAAAAAGGTTAAAAATAAGCCTACAGACACTTTTTTTAAGAAAAATACTAGAGATTAGCAAATGGCTACAAAAACTGCTCTAAAATCTTAGCTTTTAAAAGATATGATGGGGCATTTAATTTGCTTCCTTTTAAGTACAGCCATTCCAGTTATAACTGTGGAAAACATGGTTTAAGGAAAACAAAAACACACTATAACAAACCAAGAAGACACATGTGATAGTTTTTATTATTATAGAAACAGCATGAGGCTGTAACAAAATTTGTATCTAGACATGTTCAAAACAAATTCCAAGTATTGGATTGATAACCAAACTAAAATGCAAGTTCATTTTAATTTGTTTTCAAAATGTCCTCCATTCTCTCTTCCGCAAAGAAATCCATGGGGTTCAGATCAGGAGATCTTGCGGGCCAGGGCACCGGACCTCCTTGGCCTATCCACGTGGGATAGTTAGCACTCAGCCAATCTCGAATGTCATTCATAAAATGAGGAGGTGCTCCGTCTTGTTGATAAATGACATCTTGACGGAGCACAGGATCAATCACATCCAAAATTTGAGGCAGATGGTATTGCAAAAATTCCAGGTACATCTATCCACTCAAACTTCCCTAAAAAATATGGGGACCTAAGAAGCAATCACCAATCACAGCTGCCCAAACGTTTAAAGTAAATCTTTTATGAAAGGAGTATGGAGGAGAGCATGGTGCTAGAGTAGATTTCTGTCGCTACCTCCTGAATTCTGACATTGAACAATACAACTTTTTCAACAATATTTTGTGGACGGATGAAGCTCTTTTTACAAGACAAGGTTTATTCAATTCCAGTGCCCTGGCCTGCAAGATCTCCTGATCTGAACCCCATGGATTTCTTTTTGGAAGAGAGGTAGAGCCTGCATCAGAGAGAATGGAGGACATTTTTAAAATAAATTAAAATGAACTTGCATTTTAGTTTGGTTATCAAACTAATAGTTGGAAATCGTTTTGAACTTGTCTAGATACAAATTTTGTTGCAGCCTCATGCTGTTTCTATAATAACAAAAACTATCATGTGTGTCTTTTTGGTTTGTTTTAGTGTGTTTTTGTTTTCCTTAAACCATGTTTTCCACAGTTATAACTGGAATAGCTGTACTTAAAAGGAAGCATATTAAAAGCCTCATCATATCTTTTAAAAGCTAAGATTTTAGAGCAGTTTTTGTAGCCACTTGCTAATCTCTAGTATTTTTCTTAAAAAAAAGTGTATGTAGGCTTATTTTTAATTTTTTTTGTGAAAATCAAAATTTCTTAGTTCTAATCAATTTAAATAGCAATTCTGAAGCTTTGGGCTCACCAAAAGCTGTCTATTCTTACATAGAATTTAATGTAGAATATGATGGTAGTGTCAAAGTTATAAAAATGTATGAAAATACTAGAGTATAATAATTTTAAAATTTTGTGTAAATGTACAGGTTTTTCTAAAAAAATCTAAATAATGTTTCTGCAAGTGGGCGTATGGAATATATTTTTTTTAAATCGTGGATTTGAGTCACACTTGTGTTGCTCTACCACCCGAAAAATTGTTTAACGCTAGGTCCAGACCACCCTGTATACTTATACTTAATACAATAAGGGGTTTCTCTGTTACATCCCTTTTTTACATGTCCTACTTAACTATATTTTTTGATTGAGGTGTCATTGTAAATCTTACGATCTAGCGAAATGACGAATGGTAATTAAAAAGGTAATTTACTTTAGGGCTTTGCCCTAATTTCAATTTGCCCTAGATTCAATTTCATCTTCAATCCAGTGATCACAGTTAGATTGTAAACAAGAGACAAAGCAGTTTGTACAAATGAATTTCAAACAGGCTACTTTTATTTATGTTATTTATATCTAGTGTAATGTCTGTGTGGATATAAGTTAGTAGTTTTTTTTATGTACACATTCACATCCTAGGACGCTAGTTCTAGCCCGGAACTGTTTTACACATTACTTCAGGCTAGTACGAGCAGTAGTGGGTTGCGGATGCGGTGCGGCATTATCACATTGATAAAATCCATAGGTGATTGGCGGGATTTGAATCCTCGACCTCGGGCACTGAAGCCCTGCGCTCTACCATTAGACCAGCCTGATCCCTATATATGGATGTAGTATAGTAGATACTAGCATTGACTATTGGATACAGAAGAAGACATCCCATCTATATGGATCAGCTGTCGCCAATTTTTTACTAAAAACTGATGTAGTTGTGTGAGCCAGTCACAGATTGTTCTAGTGTCTAAAACTCTATTTTGTACCTTTTTTTTACTGACATAGTTACTGGGTCATAACAGTTGCTATAGCTCATAATAAGTCATTCCATTAGTTTGACTTGGTAAAAACCATCGTGTAATCGGCAGAAATCAGTAATTTATATCAGTGCAATCTGTAGGTGGCTCACTTCAACTAATACAAATTTGATTAAAAACAAAACCTGGCGACAACTTTAACATGGGGATGGAATGTCTAGTTGTATTAATAGTCAAAGATACTAGTCAATGACACTACTGACAGTTCACCCAGCCACAGGCAATTACTGACACCTGACCTTGAACTTTGTAATAAGAGACCATACAACCTCTACTCTCAACTCTTTTCTTATCATTTTATGGGCTATTAAGGCTGAGCAGAGCAGTGCTGCTCAATTTTAATAAAACCTTGTCTTGGAGGGTAAAGAGAATAAATTTTAATTACCAAGAGTTTTGATCATTTGGAGAGAAAAAAAATTCAAATTACAAAAAATTCATTTTTCAATATGTAAGGTTCCTTTTGTAATTTTGTACAACGCCTTGGTCAAGTGGCTGCAACTTTGAATATGTGTTTGGCGAAAAATGTCGACAAAGCTTTACATTTGACAAATGAGGAAAATTGTTGAGGACCAACCATTGTCAAGAAAAAAGATAATTTTACGATTTTGACTTTTCATGTCCTTTTAATGATACTAGCCACTCATGGAATAAATTAGTTGTCATTCAAGCCTTTTTTGTTTGACGGATAAGTTGGAGGGAAGGGAAAAGCTGGATGCAACTTAAGGTTTGGTTATCTGAACCGGACACCAGCCTCGACCCCACCCAAAACTGGAAACGCACTACCCGTGTGCCGGGCGGGTGTCCAGACCACAGGTTTACCAAAGGAACAAATAAAAGAGTGGATTTGGCGTGCAAGCAAAAATATATTAACGTTCAAAACAACCATGTGAGAGACATCACAAATGCTTACAAATCAGAAAATATTATCAATTGGTTATACACCTGGGCTTTGCGGTTTCAGTGATATTGTACAAATAAATATTTTTCCAATGAACATACACTGCTGACTAGACAACTCAATAACTGCTCTAACTAAACATCAGAGCTACTGTACCTAGGATGTAGAGTATCAAAATACATGGTAAAACATTGAAATATCAGGGAATTCTCTACGGACTGTGAATTTATTTTGAATTATCGAAGTTTTGATCCATTAAATATTTGAATTACCAAGAGTATACTGTAATTCTTTATTCCAGTTCTCTTTAACTTTCACAATAATTTAAGGGGTTTAACAAACAGATAATGATTGTGAAAACAACCAAGATTCTCTATTATTTAAAACCTGTTAACATTTCTATTCTTTTAGGACATGTCGTGAAATATTTTTTGCTTCAAACTACTAATACTGTTTCCAGAGACGATACAACACATGTATCGGAAAGTGTGACAGTGGTGAAGGCTTCAATGTGAATGATAGAGATGACGAGGGTGATGACGGAGAGATAACTGCTGAAGAACTAAAAGAGTTTTGGTGGCCCGATTATAGTGATTCTGAGGTAATTCTATAATTTATTATAAAATTGTTTGCGTGATGAAATATTGTTCCAGGTTACTTGAACTCCTTGAGCTAGTGATATAAAAATGTGGAACTTTGAATTTATGTATAAAAAACATAATCAATATCCTAAAATTCTCTAATCGCACCACAATTTGATCATGCCTGAGTCAGAATGATATTAGTGTGTTAAAATACCCGGAGTAGTGACAATTAATTCTAATTTTGATAAGAAGGCCAATGCTTTCTTACCTAAAGGTTTTATCCAAGTGATGCTTTGTGACTCATCTTTATCATTGGGGTTGTGAACAGCCCTAAACACACACACATACATGCCCCACCGTCCTCAGGGATTGTTGTCTGTCAACTACACGGGAGGCCTCTGGCGACCCCGAGGTACCCTAGCCATTCCACAGATTCCTCCTCTTCTTTGTTCTGGGTTCTATGACCAGCATACTTCTTCTTTTGCTGGCTCTCCTTTCTTCTTCGCTTTCTTATTGAAGAAATCTTCTTCCCTTCTCCTTTCCTTTTGCTTCTGTTTCAGCCAAACCTCAGTGGTGTCAAGCGACCCGTGTCGAAGTGGTAAATGCCACCGGGCTTCTCAGGGGTGGCGAGTACGGTGCCTCCAGGATACCAGGCAATCTCCTGCAGTAATTACAGTATATAGCCTTATCCACACTCAGCAATTCACTTGTGGGGACTTATGGTTTCTATAAAACCAAAAACACCACCAGAATTAAACCTTGACGCAACTCCAGATATTGCATTTCCAACACTTCAGGGGTTAGCTCATCTAAAGCAAAACTGAGCTCTCGAAATGAGTGCACCAAGAACACAGGAGGCTCTGATGCTCTCAAAAACAGAAACTTTTTCCACCAAGGAAGTTGTTGCAATTGTTCTCTTTATAATGTTAAAATAATTATGGACAACTGTTTTTAAATTAGACTAATACATTTGTTTAATTGTTTAATACTTTTTAGGATTCAATTAAACTAAAGGGTACAATGGTCTGTTTCCTTTGCGGTTCATAAAAAAACGTATTCAAATGATTTTAAATATTTTTGTTCCAGCATCTGATGAACAGCTGGTTTGAACAAATGGATGATGTAGACTTAGAATATCAGGATGACGAGAACCCAAAGAAAGTAAGTTGTACAGCTTTACTCATACAAGTATGATAAAAAATTTGCTATACGATTCTTGTTGGTTAAAACATAAAGATGAAATTTTAGGAAAACGTTTACATACATTTTACAGATTGTAATTTATTATTATTGCATTTTCTTATTATTATTTATGTACATTTCTGTTAATGCTATTCTGACAGGAATTGTTACTGAAACTAAACTAATATAAATTGAAATGAATAGTGCAAAATGCAGCATATTCCATGTTAGAATATTTATCTGTTAAAAGCCATTACATTTTTTTCAAACTATTTATAGTTAGGCCTACTATTGTAGCTGTTAAAGATTAAAATGATCAATTTTATTACAGAAAGCGGATTTAAAAGATCGTAATACATGCACTCGCCTATGCATAGAATCATATATTCATACATTGAATTCAACGATGGACACAATGCGAAGAGATCTAGCTGCCAAAGCAATAGCTAAGTCAGATCAAGCAAGTTACTATTACGACTGGAGCAGAGCAAATGAGGAAGAACTTCCTTATTAAAGACTTAAGTTCATACGCTAAAGAGATTAATAAATCAATAAATTCATATTTTTAACTATTGGTAACAGTTACAGTGAAACCCTCCTTAAACACACACTCCATTTAACCTTAACCCAGGTTGATTGAACTTTTAAAACCATAGTAAAAACTAAAAATCATTTGGAAAATTTTCAAGGAAACAGGAGTCATCCGCTCTGTTGCCCAATATGTAACTGCTGTGTAGATAACGTTTAGGAAACAATTGTTGATTACTTTAAGGAATAAATTTCGGGTATAAAGTTGTACAATTTAAAATGACAGTTTTTTTACATAACATAAAAACCCTGTTGTAGATCTCTATGCACCAAAACAGCCTTCAAATTCCAAATGAAAATATAGGTTATCCAAAACGGACTCGCCCCCTTTATTTTGTTTTGTTTAATCAGGGGTTTTCTGTACCAATCAAATTGATTTAAATTTGTATGCTCAAGTTTTGTCTGTATTACTGTTTGCTGGCATCCTAACATTTTTAATACTGAATAAAACGGTGTAGCCCTAAAATGTTGTAACTCGCAGAACAATTATTGGGTTATAAGAAATGGTAAATAAGTACACAGGTATGTCTCCATCCACGTGAACATTACAAAATTTGTCTTTTATCACTAAAATGTGTGTGTTTCGGTGAGTTGGTGTAAATAGAAACCTCTTGACAACTTCCAAGCGGCCGACTTAAGTTACAAATTTCTCGACAATGGCATCTACGTGATCATGATGTAACCAGGGTTGAAATTACTACAATTTTAGAACTGGGACAAAAATAAAAGTAAATAAACCACTTTATATAAAAACGGTATGTTTATTTATAAATTTACAAGTAGACTTGTGTTAATAAATGGTTTAACTAATAGTCTCATCTTATTACCACTACACCATTACCTCTTATTAAACCATCCAAAGCTGAACTTTCTCTTCCTCTTTAGACCTTAATTAGGAATCCTAGCCTAGAGCCTTTGACCAAAAATATCTAGTTATTTAAGACATGAACAGGATCAGGGTACAAAGTAGGCCTACTTGTATCTCAAAACTATCAGAGACAAAAACTACCAGCATATTAACATTTAACCTAGAATTCACTAAAAAAGGAAACAAAATCAAATAACAAAACTAACAACAACAAAAATCATTAGGAGCAAAATAGCAGGGAGGATTCCACAAAAAACTTAAGGTATTTTTCGTGGCTGGGATCCAGATATTAATTTGATATACATAAAACAAAATATGTTTGACTTTACTATTATGACCCTCCCTTGCGTAGGCTCCTAGCAGTCAGAGGCACAATTGGTAACATGGTATAATCTATCTCTGAGTAACAACAATGAACAAATATTCTGGTCTCCAAGTTATAATATTAACATATTCAAGAACAATAATACCCCTGCCGCAGTAAACCTGCAGACTAGGCGAATTTCCATTCGCCTGATTTGACAAAACAAAAAAGCAAATCGGTCCCGGGTGCTAACACTAGTGTCTTAACATGAGACTTACTGTATTAACTTCCCTATATGGGAAATTCGCTAAAAACATGTCAACAAGTACATTTGGTTGAGAACTTAAGACTGAAGTCTGTGTTGCTGATGCGTCTAACTCTGAACCCGTTTGGCGTCTCTAAACTACACCTTTAAGTGTTTTCCCCAGAACTTCATGGACTTTAGTAAGAAATTCAGGGAGAAAAGCAATATGCTTGTCGATACACTTGGTGGAGCAGTCTTCAAACATTTTGATAGCCTTGTCCATCTGAAACAAAAATTAAATTAGCATCTACATCTACCAATGTAACTGATTATTTAATAGCACAGATTGAATAATATCTTTAGAACCTTCTTGTGCAGCAGAAACTTTATCATCTGATCTTCAGTTATTAGGCCTTCCTTAGTGGTGGACTTAGCCCAGGTGAAAATCCTACATTAAAATTCAGGCTTGATTGGAATGGGCTTATTTCCTGAGAATTAAGGACACAATTAAAGATACCTTAAGGTAAGCGTGCTCATCCTGTCCTACATTAACCTTCATTATTCATAAATATTATTTATTTAAAAATAATAATTTGTTATGCATTTTAAAATTAACTGGCGGGATTTAATAACTTGGGGGGTTTTTAATCATTATTTCATACTTGGAACCATGGAATATTAAAACAATCGAAGATATTTGTCCAATATTTGTGAGAACTAAAATTCACAAACTGGTTGCAATCGCTAGACGTTATTATGAGATAATTACAAACAAGAAAGGCTACAGTAGAACCCCTCATATCTGACCTTGGAATAACCGACTCCTCGGGATATCCGACCTAGTATCCGACCGTCTACTTGTTTCCTGTCTGGGGCGATAACGCCGAGTTCGATCGGTTAACCGAAAGACCGATCGCGGATGTTGCCATAATTGCGGAAGACGACTACCACTGTCCCTGATAACAAATTTTGCCGCCGCCGCAGGAGACAACTACGGAAGTTGCGGAGACTGTAAGTTACGCTCATGGGTGTTGTCGCGGTCACGGGAGACGATTACCGAAGCCACGGAGACTGTAAGTTCACGCTCGCAGGTGTTGAGGTGTTGCCGCAATCACGGGAGACAATTACTGATGTCGCAGAGACTGCAAGTTATGCTCCTCCCAATATCCGACCTTTTGGCCGTTCCGACCATGGCTCGGTCCGTCATGGTCGGATATGAGGGTTCTACTGTAGATGGTTATGATTTTTGTACAGTTGCAATACATTATAAAATCAATATATATTGGTATTGAATTCAAAGTCTCAATGTATTGCAAAAGTTTTGTGGAATAGAGAATAAAAATTGACCCATCTCTATCGTCAAGGTTTAACTACAAGATCGAGGCTCAATCCGTGTTTTTTCATAGTTGAACAAATTTCATTCACTAGGCCTATTTCAAATTTTTACAGTTGAGTTGTACACTGGGAGAAAACGATACCACTTACCTCTTCGGGCTTTGGAGTGGTGCCTATTTTATCATTGGCTGCATCACTGCAGTCATTGACACATCGTTGAAGGCGTGACTAAAAAAAAGGAATAATTAAGCACCAAGTCTCAAAGTCACATATCATAAATACAAAAACATTTTACAAAATATTTACTAAACAAAAACAACTATTGTCTAAACAACTAAACAAATCAAGTATGGATAGAAGACACTACATTTCTGCTCAGTGCTTATGAAAATTTACAATCTATAGTCTTTTGAGAGAATAATAGAAATGTTTTGGAAAACCGTATCTCTGAGTCATACAACTGAAAACTACGAGAATCATTTCCGACGTGACAAATAACCTAACAGTTTAATCCTAAAATATGTTGAAAATTTATTTACTTTAACTAACACAGTGAGGGTTAGCCTATAAACTGTGAAGTAAGGAAAATACTTATAATTCCTACTGGATATAATTTTTTGGCTGCATTCAGCAAATTTCCCAATATGGAAGAAGCTATTGTAGGCAGCACAGAAAGACCTAAACTCAAGCCCGACTCATTGATATCTTGGTCAGAATTTGATTAAATTTAACATGAATGTGCATAGCTGGATAAATTTGATTGAGTTCGTGGACTATCAAAATCGGGTAATAGGAACGGGGTGATTATATCAACATACAGTAGAGTCCCGTTAGTCCGAAATGGTTGGAATAAAATACTCTACTCTACAAAAAAAGTCTATCTCGCCCGGCCGCTACAGAATTCTTTGACGAGGTACAGCTAACTGTGTTAAAAGTTTTAAAAAAAATTTCAAAAATTTTTTAAAATTTTAAAAATTAATTTTTTTTATAAAAAATATAAAAATATATTTTTTTTATATAAAAAATATATTTTTTGGTTTCGGATTAAGCGGACTTTCGGATTATCGGGACTCCACTGTATCAAGAAAATTAAAGATTGGGTTCCACTAAAAAAGAAAGGATACAGTCAGAAAAGTTTCTAGAGAATGCTTTCAGTACTTTCCTGTTAAACTAACATTCATTATTATCGATAAATTTTTTTTGATATATCAATAATTAACGCATTTAAATTACAAATTGACAACTGATCTTGTTTAGGCAAAAAAAATATATATATGGATTAAGAAATGAAACTGCTTAAACTAACCTAACATAACTAACCAAACTTACTGTACCATTTTGAAATTCCGTTTGATAATAGAAAAGACGGAAAATCAAACGGAATTTTGAAATGTTACAGTTTGGTTAGTTAGATTAAGTTAGTTTAGAACAGCTTAATTTCAATATAATATATTTTTAATTGTTTCTTGGTACTGAACAATATTTATTTATCGTAGTTGTCTGCTGAAATGTTTCAATTCGTTATCGATATATATCGGATCAAAAAATTAAATATCGATATTAAACTTATATCAAAAAAAAAAAATCATCAATAATAATGAATGTTCCATTTAACAGGAAAGTACCATGCAGTCTCTGTGTTATTAACTGAAAGCTAACTGCACTAGATGGGAAGGAACATGCCACTCGCAGAATCAACATTTCCGTATTGTGGCATTTCATTTTGCCTTGTGTGGTGTAATTTCCTGTCTCCTTTAGCTTCAGGTGCTTGAATTAGGCAGGAAAGGACAACAACTTCTAGTTAGATGCATTGCATGTTCAGTTGGAAATTGTTCAGTAGTCTGGGAAGTCTGAATGTGCTTAATCCTGAAAGAAACTCTTCCTGGCAGCAGTGGTGTAGTGGTAAAATGACCTGTGTGGGAACACTTAGGATCGGCTATGAATTGACTTACATATACAGTAGAACACTGCTAATCTGACCTCGGCTAGTCCAACTCCTTGATGCCTTCACTTATTGGTAGAAATATTATCGCAATCATTTTGTGACCATTTTCCATGGTAGTGTGGACATCATCACTGTCTCCCGCACTCTCGGCAAAAATATTGTTTATCCCTCACGGTCACAGACACAATTTGTTACAATCGATCATGGCAAAACCCTAATTATCGCCAGCGTCTTACGCGATCACGGAAACATTATCATGGTCTGCCGCGATAGTGGCAAAATAATGTACACCTCTCAGAGGTGCGGGAACACTAGCAACTAAATAAATCTTCTGCGGTCGCAGAAAATTATCAGTTATCTAAAATCATTGTCAAGCCAGCTAGTTGCAGTAATTAATAAATATTTATTAAATGGGTCTTAGACCAACATCGATCATATTGGGACTGAGCCTGTCTAATATAGATTTATCTATAACTCCCAACAAAATAATTACATAGTTTAAAATCTTTTACTCATATTTGCATTTATTTAATTTAAATGTAACTAGGTATTATTCCTGCTAATCTGTAACTTTTATTTGGCTATGTGAAGTATAAATTACACTTGCTTATTTTAACCGATTATAATGTACCTCTACGAACAAAATTCTGAATTGACTCACATGAAAGTTTTTTATCTCCCTATTAAAATAGTTGACTGATTCAAAATATGTCTTATTGCATTTCTCGACACAATCCTGAACCTCCTCTGAAGAAGAATTGAGCAGGTCAGAGCAGCATTTGGCAGAACAAAGAAACGCCTTTTCCTGGAACAAAAAGAGTACATTTGTTTTAAAGGCTGTACTTGGTCTTCCATATAAAATGGTACTGGAATTGGTCCGGAAACAACACAAAAAAAATGGTCTTTCATGTTGGATTGTCTTTAAAAAGATGTAGCATTTTATTTTCAATATTTTATTTTAGCTATTTTTTTTTGTTAACTTCAAAAACAATTTTACTACATTTCCTTAAATTAAAATATTTTATTCAAGCAAGTTATACATTTTAGAAAATTATTTATTTGAGTAAAACTATGAAATTAAATTAAATTCAGAATAAAGCCAAATTCAACTTGAAAGCCAATAACAAGAATGTTCTATGAAAATCACTGTACAGGTTGAAGCAAGGGGATGTGATCTGATTGGCTGGAATATTCCAGAACTTGTGAATTTTAGCCAATCAGAGAACAGTCCACAGTCAGCATGCTTTTTCCAGGTTCCGTTCCATCCTCATTCTCTGTCTGTCTTGTGAAGTAGTAGTTTGATGCATGTGACTATTATAAAATTTTTTGTAATTTTAAAATTCCCCCTTTTGGGTAAGTAAGTTTCAAGTAGATATATTCATTTGCCTTGCTAAACCTAATTTTGTAAACATGCCATATTTATAATTTTGTAACCAATTTGTATGATGTTATTCAGTATAGGTACCTTTTTTTATCTTGAAATAATTTGCTCTTTAAAGAAATGTATTTAAAGTAGAATATTAATTACTTTTGGTTCTTTTTAGGGTTGACGTATTTGAAGTATTAATGAAGAATTTTACCATTTTAATTGTTTTGAAGTAAGATGATTGTAACAACCCCTTTTCAAGTAAAGATTATAACATGTAAAGGAAGATTTATTTTTACTTAATAAATTTCAAAGCATGAAGAGAATATGAATATCATTTTACTAATTACCTCCAAGAAAATATTTTATTAACTTTATACCAATCTAAATCAAGTGTAAGGTTGCTGGCAAGAAATAATTTAGTAACCCTACAAAGATCTGATTAAGTTTTTTGTTCAAAAGTATCAATCATGGAAAATTTGGAAGAAAAAACTGTCCAAAGGCTATTGGGATTAATCAATAAGATTGAATAGGCTCAATCTACAATTCTTGTAGATACATAGTTCCTTCCGTAAATGTTAAACCTAATGATTTTATTGACAGTACAGTAAGTTTAAGAGCAATCGGTGCCGGTTCTGATTTTCAAACTTATTCTTGAAATGCTGTTTGGGCCTCTAATCATGCATAGGTCCATGGGAAAGTTTAAGTTAAATCAAAAGAAACGCTAAAAATCTAACCACTGAAGCATCATTTTTTTTTTTACTGGCAGGTTCAACTTCTTCTACTGGCACTTCTTGGGGTGGCTTCTTCAACTTCGTGACTCGGACTCGTTTTCTGCCAGCCAAAATTTTCATCTGACATCTGACTTATTCTAACAAGCCAAATGACCTAAGTTGACTGTAAGAGGTGAAGATTTTCTGACATTTAAGATTTTATGGTTCGGTTGTAAAACAGACTTAAGCAAATAAACATCTGAGTTTTATCGCTAAGTGATTTTTTCATAGTTACTTAAATACTTGCTGGATTCTACATCAATGGCTGACAAAGTTGGAATATATTACAACTGTTAAGTTAACGAGATATTTTATGAACAAAATGCTTACCGTATGAAAATTTGTAAAGCGATTCTGAAAGTTCTCGTAATGTTTATCATTACTGAAAAATAATTTTCTATTGCTACTGTCATGACGGAGTGCCATAGGTGTTTATTCAAATGTCAACAGTAGCCTAATTATATGTTGTACCTTGTTGTACACAACGGGTAAGTTATTCTATAAGAAATCTAGACAAAAACGAATTAAGTTAACTTCCCTTGTTTCAAAACAGATGCAGACAGACATTTTGGCTTAATTAATGTAACAATCGAGAGAAACATTTTGATTGTACAAACATGTCGATAAGCAATTAAAACAATCGATAAGCGGAACATCTCGAGAAGGAACATTTAGATTGTTTACACATCTTGCAACCGCGCATTGCTAGTTTTTTTCATTTTCATTGCATATCCGGTTTAACAACTTGGTAATTTGAACAGGATCTGGTTCCAAATTATTTGAGAACTGGTGTAGACTACATAAAAAACAACAAGTTTTAGAGCTAGCATAGACTAAGTTATATTGAATTAACTTAAATTAGTAGGCCTAGTAGGACTTATAAATGATGAATATTAATACCCTACAGTAAATTGAAATAGTGCTTCAAAGATTCAATTTTATAGTTGTATTGATCAATAAATTTAACGATTCTCAAATAGGACTAAGTTAGGGCCTATAGTGCTTCAAACGTTGGAATTTTATTTTAAAATCAAATCAGTTTTATTTCCACAATAAGTATAGGGCCTACAAACAAAATAACAATTAAAATTAAATCTTAATTGAATTTGGAGACTGTGAAATCCATTTCAAAGGTCAAGGTTGCGGCAACGGAGTGTGTCAAGTTTCATCAGAACTTCATGAAGGGTCTTTTAAAAGGACGTGAGCTCCAAATCTCGTATACTTATCGGAAGATAGCTAGATTGTTATGGCTGGCCGTGTATATCACAAATCAATACAATATTAGTGTCCAAGTTTTAAGAATTAGGACTAACTTAGGCTATAGCTATAACAGACTAACTAACCTGTATCTTTCGTAGGTATAGTTTGTCGATTGTGTCTATATGACTTTTGAGAGCTTTTTCGATTTCATTTTTCTTGATGTCAGACATTTTAGTTTGAATTTTTCCAGTTCTTTGCAAAATAACTTAGTTTACACTTCTCAAACTTTAAAAATAATACGCCAGAAATATAAATCCCACAAAATTGCCGGGGCCAGCCGGAAAGAAAGAGTCAGAGACAGACAGACGACAGACACAGACACAGAGTGCCGGTACCGTAGCAGCCGACGACGACGACAGCCCACAGCCGATGAGCCGAGCCATACTCGTATACTTCCACAGTATGTACAAAACAAGACAAGACTTCACAACGTATAGGAATGGTTGAAGGTCGATCGAATAGCCGTCGTTTTCAGAATATAGAAAATGTCGATTTTGCGTGATCGCAGTCGCATTAAAATCATCGAACCGATCCTGCCTACTTATTAGTACTTACTAGTTTATTCTATGGACATCTAATTTTTTAATTTTATTCCAATGGACATTTCATTTTTATGTATTTAATAAGTTACCAGTTATGCTTGTAAAACAACATGGCTTAAAATAGATGACCTGTTAACCATTAGAGCTAGATATGGTGAGCTACAATAATGTTGGTTGGTTTACAAACTTTTACCCTTAGCCTTAGGCCCCGTTTATGCACCAAGTGCGGTAGCGGTAGCGACAGCGGGAGCGATTTCTAACACCATTGAGTTAAATGGGGCTGTTTATGCACCAAGAGCGATAGCGATAGCGGTTGACCTCCCGCTGCGATTTCTAATTCGCCCGCTGTGTAGTTAGGAATCGCAGCGGTTGCTTGGGCTGAAGCCAGGGTTGCCAACTTGACCCACGCGCACGTGCACTTAGGACAAATAGTTGTGTTAATTATTTGGCAGAGTTTGAGTTGGCAAGACTGTGTCCCCCTTCCATTCTCCTTTAACCAACCGCTACCGCTATCGCTCTTCGTGCATAAACAGACTCATTTACAGCGGGAGCGGGCCCGCTATCGCACCGCTCCCGCACTTGGTGCATAAACGGGGCCTTAGGGGTAGTGGGGGTACCTCAAAGTTTTTACACGAGATGTATAAACTTAGTCAACATTCATATCATTTTACAGGTCTTCATGAAACTAAACCGTCAACACAAAGGAAATAAAAATCTACTCTCTTTAATCTGTATTATCTCCGAAGATTAAATATTCTCCTCAAATGTTAATCAATGGCAAAACAAACTGTTGACAGCATGACCGTGAGCGGTCGCTGTCAATGCGCCACCACGTCAAACCGCCACCTCGGTGTTTTGGTCAGAGGCGTCAACCCGCCACCAGAAAAAAACCGAGGTGGTGGGTTGACGTGTACGTACAGGTCAACCCGCCACCTCGACAACAGGCCACCACGACAACCCACCACCACACAATTTTCCGAGGTGGCGGGTTGTCGTACACACTCAAGTCAATGAGCCACCACGACAACATGCCACCACGACAACCCGCCAACACCAGTTTTTATCAGAGGTGGCGGGTTGTCGTGAAGCTCCATGTTCGATGTCGGCAACCCACCACCTCATACGTAGGCGACAACGTGCCACCCCGTCAATCCGCCACCACTGTTTTACGAGGTGGTGGGTTGACGTGTACGCTCAGTGTTCGGTGCCGTCAACGCGCCACCTCGCTCATAGGCGACAACGTGCCACCTCGACAACCCACCACCTCGCGGTTGAATTTTATCAATAAATAAATCGGTTGGATTTATATTCTGTAGCATTAAATATATTGTACTTTGATTCAGTTAATTTAGAGAAAGTTAATGTACCTAACTCTTAAATAGCATTTCTGGACATTTTAGTTTATTTTCGGAAGAAAGATTGATAGGTAATACAATTATTAACATGGTGAAAACCCGACATTTGAAAGGGTCTCACGCCCTTAAGGGTAGGAACTTTTAAATTCTAAAACCTTAATGCAAAACTACGAATTGGTCCGAATCCTTTAACACCAACACCTTAAACGTTGAAATTTTTCCACAAATAAGGGAGCAGGGAGGAGTAGTGTTCACAAAACACAGTCCTCGCAAATTTGTTGCATGAGAAGGAAATGTGTTAAATATGAGGGAATTCTTGAAGAGGTCAAACGGAATTGACAGCTCAGACTAAGATTTTACCTCTATATTCGTTCACTATGACATAGAGATAATGAGTATTAATATGAGATGATAAAAACGTATACCAAAAATAGAATAGTCATTTTACTTAATTGCCAGTGAATAAACAATTTTTTTCATTAGGCGTATATATATATATATATACTGTATATATAAGTTTTTATGCGCACCTACCACCACGTGCGCACGCAACATACGTGTGAAAAGCATGCATTTTATACATTTAAACCGGCGATAGTCAGGGATAGTCTTGTGCCATTTTATAATGGTGATTGCGAAAGCAAGACGCAAAGAAAATTGTATTCACTTGAATTCAAAAGGTAATTCGGGTGAAATTATTGGTATTCTGTAATTAGACCACGAATACTAGAAGAGACTCGGTATGGATTATAAACATAAAAAATGATGTTTTAAGAAAATAGTACAACACCCCATTGCTGTAACAATTATGGTCCAAAAGTAATAGTATATTTCGTACCTAGGGCCGAAAATGAGGTTTTGCAGGCTCGAGATAGTTTTTAAGTTCGAGACGAAGTCGAGAACTTAAATCAATCGAGAGCTTCAAAACCATTTCGGTCCGTGGTACGAACGCTATTTTTCACCACACTATACCCTATTACCACTATTCACCACTATAATAATGCACACTGATAGTCAACACAACTACAACTTTAAGGTTATGTGAAGAAATAATTTGAAGAATCAGCAAAAATAAAAATAAATAGTTGCTAGGCTACGGTGACAATAACACAATTCTATTGAAATGCTATGGATTTTCATTGTGTATTTAAAATGCATTCATATTTTAAGTAAGTAAGCGGACAGCTGATTTTGCGGCCCCGGCCTGTAAAAACCTGCTCGGTCCCCAAATTACGATGACAGCTGGCATGGCCAGCAAAACGTAACTTTCAGCCACCAATTAACGTATGTAATACAGCCAAAAACATCATAGTGTGGTGAAATAGTATATTACGTTACTAGTCCTGAAAATAAGTGTTTACCGGACGAGTGTGGTCGTTCCCGTGCGAGACGAAGTCGAGTACGGGATTACCATACGAGTCCGGTACACACATTTTGGACGAGTTACGTACGATAGTTTACGCCATACTACTAAATCCGTACAAATCCTTATATATTTCCACCAACTAAAGGACTAAAAATCACTAGTCGAGAGGTTATGTTTTTGTTTATAACCACTCACTGCCACCTAAATACAGCTGATTGGTGTCCGGCAAAACTCATTACAGCACAGTAGTACGCAATGAAACCCCATTTGAATAAGCTGGCGGCAAACAGCTGTTTTCTGGACTAAATCCTTGCGTGGGAAGTTCTTCAAAATAATGTAGTGTGGCGTAAAAGTTATTTCAGCTGATTTTGAACTATATACTATCACCGCTTTCCCATGATATAGGATGTTACCAAGCTTATGGGAGAAAGTATGTTTCAGAATGCTGATACCTGTACTGTACAAGTGTGTACAGTACAGTGCTGATATTTATTTTTACATTTATTTTGTCATTTCTAATGGTTGATATTAAGTAATCGTCCGTGATATGAAGTAAATTGAATCACGTATATTGACGCTTTCAATTGGCTGAAGGCCACTGGGGCAGAGCCCTGATGGAATTTCAAATGTGTTTTGTTTTATGGCAAATTTACATGTCACGACCTATCCAACGACACCTTAAATTTGATGATCGGATGTGTAGCAGTTTCAAAACAATAATCACAACATTTGTGTTGGCCAATTAAATATTTAAATAATGATGATGTTTATGTGTAAATGTATCCACGACTAAACAATTTTTACAATGTGCAGTATATCGTATCTACATAGGTTAAAATAATATTACTGATTCATTTGAACCTTAATTATGCATCAAGCAGTTTCATTATACGATTAGATACAAATTTGACTTAGGATTATAACCTGAAAAAAGTCAAAGCCAAAGTCTTTTTTTGTTAACCTGATTTTTGTTAAAAAAAAAAGGTTTTTTTCGCAAGATGACTTTTGGTACCATATGCCTCCGTTTAATAACTGACCAACGCTGTTTGGTGAAATAATATTACATTTGGATGTTAAAAATGTAACTGGCCTAAGCGTTTATTTCAAGAAAGCCGATTACGGCCTGATTCATACGTTGAAGTACAGTGCTACTTTACTAATATTACAAATGAATGTTTGTGTGTTTGTTTGGGGTTCAATCACTCAATACTGGGTGGTGTGAATTAAGATTCATTAATTCCATTTCTCATAAGGTTAACATGGGAAACTCCAGAGCCACTGGGGCGGAGCCCTTTTAAGAATTTCGAAACGGGAAATAGTTTACGTCCGATTCGCATACCTACAGAATTTACACACCAAATTTTATAACGATCGGTGAAGTCGTTCCGGAGGAGTTTGCAGACAAACACTGTGACACGAGAATTTTATATATTAGAACTTTAATATATAAACCGACTGGGACGGGTGGCGTCGTCCTGTAATCCAGCTACTGGGAGGTCACGAATTGTGGATATTTATAGGGATGCACTTTGGATGCGATGCTCCCTGGTGTGGATTAACGTCCGCACTAGTGAGTACTACGACTATCCGCAGTATTATCCTGATAATTAGACCAATTCGTAAATTACAAGGAAAAATGTGGTTCGGATTCCACTATAAACTGTAGGTTCCTTAGTTGCCATTAGCTGTATGGGCTATTAATTAACAGCTGTGTCTAAGGAACATGTCGGCCTTAGTCACTAACAAGACTACAAGATCGCGCCACTCATCCTACACTCATCCTTCACTCATATTCGGGTTAAAATACGCACATAGTGGCGTCCCCATCTTAAATAATTGAATTGAATTGAATTGAATTGAATTGAATTGAATAACAATTCATTGGGCACATCGGGATTAGGCTTAAATTTGGCATGATGATAACACTTTCCTGATTAAAATATAGGCTTGTTATTACCTCAAAAGTTGTTTCTTTCTTTTTGCCTTTTTGAGTATCTCTCGTATGTATTTAGAACAATAGCACAATATGCCTCATTACCTATTAAAAAATCAGGAACGAACCACGAATTATTACTGGGAAAGGTGAACGAAATGCATGTTGTAAAATGTAGACGTGGACACCTGGTGAAAAGTATTTGGCCGATTGTTTAATATAAACAAACCCATTACAGTCAGTACTGGGAACTTTAAAGGAAATATTAGGGAACAGAATACAGGGGTGTCCCGTTAATCCCCTCGCACATTTCTACGAATGGACTTAATCTGAAATTTCTTAGATTTTTCTTTCCCATCAACAGGCCATTCCAAATATTGAGGTGTCGGGTCACTCAGGTCAGTTCACTTTCCCGTAGTTGCGAGATCGCGATTTCCAACCTAAATACTGTTTTCATTTCACGTAGTAATCACAAAAGCGAACCAAACTAATATTCTGCTGTTGATAAAACTATTCTATTTCTTGTATTAATTTATTTTATTTAGTCCTCGGATTATACTTTTTGAAAGATTTTTAGACAAAACAATCCAAATCACTGTTTTGAATGATATTGGACACGTTTCTTTAAAATTGTACTAAAACGTCAATTACCAAATACCATAATGTGACTACTAAAAGATCAACTAAAAAGTTGATTCTATGATATGCAAAAGCATTAAAAACTTACAAGGATTACCAACAGGGTGCAGCACTATTATTTTTTTTTTATCTATGACAACAGCTAATTTGCAACCAAAAGGTGAGTGAGCGTAGCGAATGAACTTCAACAAGGACGTGATTGAGCCATACGAACGTGCTCACTTATGAAGTAAAACGGGGCAAAGCCCGCGGGTACAAGCTAGTTGCATATAAACCTACCACATAGTTGTGTAAATTACATAATGTTTACAATTAACATATGTTCTTCTTCTCATTTTTAATTTCTGACAACAGCTGGAGTTACATAACAATGTCTGTTTCCCATTAATCTTATGGAGAAATATGAATCTGTAAAGGGCCCCAGGGCCTCACCCTAATTATTTCCTTAAAAAGAAAGTTTCCTGCACAATTTCACGTTACGCTCTTTCCAAATGACAGATGTCACAGAAAAACCTGCTTGCGTATTAAATAAGTTAAAAATCCCTCACCTTAGAATTTTGAAAGCCCGTGGAGCAGATACTAGTTCAATATCGAAGGTGGGGGGTAGTTCTAATCCTGGGAGCGGTAGCTTGATTTTTGTCCAATTTGAGTCCAATCGGTTCAGTAGCTTATAGTTTATCTCATACAAACACCACCTCTTCTTTATAATAGTATAGATAGATTTAGTAGATGATAGATGGATAGATAGATGTCATTATTATGTGATTATTGTTATTGTTTATATTTGATTTGTTTACAAGTTGTACACAGATTTAGTTTAGTTAGTAAAGATACTTTTAAATATGAATCAATTATTTCATACAATTTTCAACAGTACATTAGTGGAATGCCCCGAACCCATTGTGCCAAGAGTAAACGTACGGTATTAGCCTAATGCTACTTTCATATTATCCGGAGGCCACCCTTATACAGCGTGCTGCGTGCTGCGGCGGTTATGTTAGGTTGGGTTATCATAAATATGTTTGTAGAACTTTCTTAGTTTCGTTATGGATGGAATGATACCAGATGAGTCCATTGATGTATATAACCTAACTGGATCGCGCCCTGCCACGAGAGTACAGCGCTGAAAACGAGCCGGCGCACAGTAGGCTCCCCCCACCACCGGTGGGCAACCACGCGGCGCCGGCGACTGTCTCGTGCGTTGACTTCTGCATGTGTGCACTGTTTACATCCCATGTAATCACTGTCGTACTCGTGATGTTAGTGGTGGTATTTTTTGTTATGTCTGATGAAAGTTCTACATCATGCCGCAGAGGTGTGTCACAGTTAGTTAAAAGTATATACAAAATCTTAATTCTTTGCAAAAAGATGAAGGAATAGCTTTGGCTAACAAGTTGTCTGACAAGCATATATGTTACAAAAACAGGAAAATTAACGTAAAAATAGCAGCTCAAACCTTGAGCTCTGGCGTTGCTGACGCTTTAGAATTTTTGTTAATGAAGGAACATCCCAATTTTGTAGGTTGTAAACCAACCATCGATTTTATTCGAATAATTGACCAATTATTTGACATTTTCAACAGTAGAGACCCGTTTGGGAAGAATTTCAAATCCCCTATAAAGAAAGAAAACCTTATGTACATTAATATGATCTTAGACAAAAGTTTAAACTATTTAAAAAGTTTAAAAATTGAAAACGTCCCCATCTTAGAACACCCTAGAAAGACATTTGCTCTCGGTTTCATTACTAACATCAACACAATTCGCATTTTGATTGTTAAACTACTAACTGATCTCAAATTTAATTACATACTAACTTATAAATTTTCTCAGGATCACCTGGAGTTGTTATTTTCATGTATACGAGCTAGAGGAGGAAATAATAACAACCCAAATGTAAAGCAATTTCAGTGGGCCTTGAGAAAACTTATGTTCGGTAACAGTATCCAGCCTTCTGCAAAGGGAAATTGTTTGGTTTTTGACGAACACCATCAAAATTCGGTCATGAGCTTTGGACAAGCAGCGCGGTTGCATAGTAATGAAACCGAGGACAACGACGCAGACAACGACGACGACTTTGAACTTATGATTAATCTTTGCGAGGATACTAATAGTACATTTAAGGACAACGCATTGTACTATAAATGTGGTTTTGTGACAAGGAAAATTATAAATAAACTAGAATGTGAGGAATGTACAAATCTATTGGTTGATGACAAACACAACTTAAGCCCATATACACATTTTACAGATCATGTAAACAGGGGTAAACTAGTCAGAGCCTCGTCAGATGTGTTTAAGATTATAAAGTTTTTATTAATAATTCAGAAATTTTGCTGCAACCAACTGGGCAAAAATGAATGCCTATAATATATGTGCTTTGGCATCAAGGATGTTTGCTGGCAATGTGTATTCCGAGGCCACAGATCAAACGGAGATCTTGGTGAAGACAATCATGATCTAATGCTCATTAAAATGATAAGCATGTTGTTTTCTAAAGTATATTGTCATAAAGTGTCAAAAGAAAAAACCTTAAAAAGTAATGTTTCAAACCTCGGCGTTCGGCAGGAACTAAATAAACTTATTTTGTTTAGCCACGTCTAGCAAATTATTGAAAATCTTTCAAATGTATGATTGCTGTCTAGCAAATGATTTCTATTTGTAAAAGTTGTTTTGTTGGTTAGATTTAATTAAAGTTATATCAGAACTACAAAAGTTAAGTTTTATTTCCTTTGATTATTCTACACTTGGGAATTTAATACGGAAGGCCTACTGAAGTTTTTCTCAATACTGTGAGAGTGAACAATTAATGTTATATAATATAATTTAACGTCAACTGATGTACTATATAACCCAACTGACTGAATAAAATAATTCATATCGATGCATATACATACCATCAAAACTGTGTTATAAATCCAAGACTACCAACAAGAAAGTTCAATTTTAAATATGTGTTCCGGGTCCTTATATTATAGTTTAGATAATGTACCTATGAGAAAAAATTACATACAATACCATACACGAAAAGAGAAATTCATTTAAACATTTTGGTGACAATAAGGAAGTAAAAAAGTGCGATGTGTCGGTGGTCACAATGCTACTTCAATGCTATGGCCCACTGCGGTTGCCCACTTGTGGTGGGGGGAGCGGCGCGGCGGCGGCGGACCGTTTTCGTTTACCAGCCGAGCGCGATCCAGTTAGGTTATATACATCGATGGATGAGTCATACCATCGCCAAATCCCCTCCAAGTAGGCCAAGGTCAGGTCGTTGACCAATGGCCGGAGCGTGCGCATCACCTGTCACCGCCTGTATCTCAGGTATCGTCACTCATGTTGTATTGTTAGATTCATAATGAAACGAGGAAACCCAACATACCTAACATAACCGCTACAGCGCGCAGTATTTACCTTACTCAGTATCTACTCGGCGGAGATCGTGTGGCAGCTAGGGGCGGTGACGCATTCAACTCAATCTTGCCTTCTGGGAGACAGAACTCAAAAACCGCTAATTGCAATTGCAATCATTTCATATTTGGACAGTAAGTTAATTAAAGTATGTTCTTTCTGATTATGTGTTTTTTTGTCTTAGGTAAAAAAAATCCCTCTAGAAAACAAGTGGCCTCCGAATAATACCAAAGTAACGGTACGGTATTTCCTGAAGCATGAAATGGAATTTCAAGCAGAGCATGATAAATTCAATAGAAATCTTGGTTTAAGATATCTCCTAATGAGATTTTTGGAATATATCTGTCTGGTATGAACTTCTCTGGGCAATACCCTTGACTCAAGAGGTCAAAGTATGTTACCGGTTGGGTCGAGTCTAGTTCTGTATCCTTTCTCAGATTCTTCTAAATAGAAAAACAGGTGCGCGCTAGTCCACACACAAAGTACATTTTAGTCTGTTGTACTCTGTATCAACGATGTATATTTTGTTTTATGTTTTTGGTTGAATGTATTATTATTTTCACCTCAATACGGTTTTAAGAGAAATTATAACCGAACAATACATTTTCATAATTTTTGTTTAGGCCATACACACGTGATTTACAATTAATTGATGAAGTTGTTGTCAGGTAGGTAACTTATTTTTCCTACATTCACCCGACAAAGTTGGCTTCCTTGTACTGTTTATAGTACAGAAAGCTGCTAATTGCTGCATATTTATACTTTGCCGTACGGTTTATACTTTTCCGTACGGTTTATACTTTGCCGCACATCAGGATTCCAACGAAACAACACAAAACAGCGTGGTTCTATTATGCACGTAATCCGTGTACGCTTGGAAATAGGTTGGCAACACTTAAATATAATAATACTATGAGCAGCTGATTGACTATTATAACTACGATTTAACCTGTCATTTCGTGTTTATAGTTTCGGTATTTCTGAACTTTCTGGACTTTTCTTTTAAACGTTTTTAAAACATTCCTACGATCTTAATAAACAAGAAAATACCTTTAAAGCATTTATTTAGGCGCGGAAACCACTTCAAATTACAAAAACATACGGAACTATATTCTCAAAACGCGGAGCACATTTCTTGCCGAGGAAAAATAGCGGAGTGATACGGACCGCGGGTACTACTTTCTCTAGGGCACCATTTGTGTTGCCAGCTGAACCTAAAAACGTGTTGTATAGTGTTTGAAAGACTAATTATTTATATGCTTTATAGTGACTGTAGGAAAAATATAATGTGTAACACGAGTGAAAAAGGCCTTTGCTGCACTCGAGATCATTCCGCACTCGCCTGCGGTTCGTGCGTAAACATTGCTCTCGTGTGCAGCAAAGTGCCACTTTCACCACTAGTTACACAAATAACTATTTCCTACATTCACCCGACAAAGTTGGCTTCCTTGTACTGTTTATAGTACAGAAAGCTGCTAATTGCTGCATATTTATACTTTGCCGTACGGTTTATACTTTTCCGTACGGTTTATACTTTGCCGCACATTGCAATTCGATTGTCATAATACCACAGACAATGGAAACCCAGACGTATCACTGCGTGATGCGTAGGGCCCCGTCACATCCTGCCTCTAGCGGAGAATCGAGGAAACACGCAGTCTCGCCAGTCGCCGGCATGGTCGGCTGTCGCTGGCTTGCAATTAATTGCAGCACTAGCAGTTCAACTCAACGCCAAATTCTCGTCTATCATTCCTCCTCCACAACTCGCGCGGTCCACCGATATCGTACTCCCTACGACTGTGTGCATCCATCTGCCTGCGGACGGCATTTATTTTTCAATGTGTGATTATTTTAATCACATTTCCGACCAAGTTTAGCAATAAATTAAACATGGTGTTAAAAAAAGGTAGGGGACATATTTTACCTAGTGATTCCTTGGGTAAAAATAAAGAGAAAATCAGGAATTTTTTTTCCAAAATCGCTTCGTTACCTAAATATCCGCCATTTTGTATTTTTGACATACACTTTTTTATATTTTAATGTTTTTTACTGATTTTTATGAAACTTGGTATGCATGTTAAGGTAGAAAAGACCCGTGTTAGAAAAAAAGTTCATCTAGATTCAACCTACAATTTCAAAATGATGGCCATTAAAAACATTTAAGCTTAAATTACTCAAAACTGGCTGGTTTTTTGAAAATATTCCAAGTACAATTTTAATTTTCTATTATTTTAATTAGTATTATTTTAATTATCCTTTAGCATTTTTAATTTTCTATCAAACGATACCAAGTTCAAAAAGATCAAATAAAAAATAGCTGAAATATTATAAATTTTAGTTGTAAAAGGGGCAAACCTGACTATCTTCTGCCTTATTCTACCCCATTTCAGCAATAAAAGTTTTAGCAATAAATTTTATTCAGTCTGTAGTACTGTAATAGAGCGGAGCGAAGCGAAGCTTGTTGGGATCGGCTTCAATACAAACTTCCATACACAAAACAAACACACAAATCACTCAAAATGGCTTAACTTATTTTAGCCAAACTTCCAAGAATATTTGTTTCCACAAATAGGAATTCGGAATATTTAAGACCAAACCATTTAAATTTTTGATAATCTATATAATTAAAATTACAGTTTTGTCTGTACATTGCGTAGAATCATGCAGTCTTTGGTTAATTTTACGTTTCATAGCCTAAGAAAGCCGAAACGAGTCTTCTCAATTTCTGTCTGTCTGTCTGTTTGTCTGTCATTGTGTCATTCTGTATGGACTCCAAAATGTTAGTTTTTACTATGAAAAAGATAAAACATTAAGTGAAAGATTTTTTTAACAAACCATCATGATTTTTAAAGCTTTACGTTGTTAACGTATCAATTATTTGTGGCCTTTGTATTTATTTACATATTTATATATTTGCCAACGGATTCACACGAAATTTACAGTTGGATTACAAGTCGTGAATTGCTCAATATGACTAAATAGCCTATAAATAAAACGAATATCAAAAGTAACAATAATAAGAATACAGTACATGCAAATACTTGGACAAAGAAAGAACTAAGAGTAACGAGAAGTAAATACCCAAGTTGGTTGAATAACAATAATAATGAAAATATGTATACAATAAATGTCACATTGACCAATCTAGGAAATAATAAATAATAAAGATAACAATAACTATGATGAATATTTTTGTGAAAACAAAAATAATATAGCAATGATAAATATTTGAAGTGAATAATTATTGTACATTATTACCCATCTAAATCTTCTTTTGTACTTCGTTTCATAATTTATGCCCTAATTTCAACAACATTTCGAGTCATTTTCTGACTAAGCAAAGCAAATATAAATTGTCATTCCATACGGCATTTTCACTGCACGATGAGTAGGCCTAAATACGATTATCATAAAATTTGACGACACTATCAAACATTTCAAATAATTATTTTGTAAATACTTTGCTTTGGTTGATTAAAGCGTAGCAAACCCCCTAATTCAATTCTGTGTTTGTGTGTGTGTGTGTCTGTTAGTAACGCATTAATGTCCTTATATCTCAGTGTTTCATGGAAAAGACAAGAGCACCTTTGTTAATGAAAATTTCAACCGGAATAAGGTGTGCATGGTGAGGTTGGGGTAGTATTTTAACTACTAAACAGTGTGGAATGTATTTTAAATTATAGGCCTACCTTGAGGCAATTTTTATCATTGGATATAAAATATAGACTAACACGAGAGGGTGACATTTAATTGCGAAGCATTCGTTTTGTAAACATTGTAAACCGTCAGATATTGTATTTGCGAAGGTTTATATGTATTCCTAAAGTAATAGCACAAACCACGGAAACCTATTACAGTATTATATTGTCTGTGGTAATAGTTTTGCCAGCATATCTGGAAAATGCACACTAAATATGCAAACCAACTCCTGTTCTGAATTTAAAGGTTGGAGGTTTCAACTTACTAAAAGATCCCCGTGCGTAGAACGGGCACACAGCTAGTGCCTGTATAATTTTTAAGAAACTCAACGTTTTTAAATTTTAACATTGACCTTATAGGTTGCCATGATGGTCATAAAATAACGACGTATATGTAAACAAAACAAAGAATCATAGCATATGTTTAAAATCAAGTTAAAATATGACCTAAACACAGTACAAAGGATAAACATTCTGATGATAGGTTACAGGTGTTGACCACTGATCAATATGGTACGGACAGTCGTAAGTTTACATTTACGTCACCATTTGGTAACTACCACTGATGGAATAGGTGCATTTTATGAATTTTTGTAACTCCAATCTGGGGCGAGAGAGGTGCCTTTTGTCACCAGCATCATATTTTTAAGCTCACATACCTTAATCATTAAATGGCTTCATATAGGAAGGGCAGATCCAGGGCACGTATTTCACTACTCCTAATATCACATTTAGTTACAACCGCATTAGTTTTGATCTAGCATTTTATTCATCACAGTTTCCTAAAAAATAATACCCCCGCCGCAGCAAACCTGCCGACTAAGTGAATTTCCAGTTGCCTGAATTGATTTTCAATTAAATGTATTGAATTAATATTTGGTTTTATGAGTACATAGGCTTGCTGCTACAGGGAGGGTAAAAAAGTGTATTTTTTTGTAAAATATTAATAACTTAGTACAAAATAAATACATTTACCAAGTTTGATCTAAATATATCCATAAACAAGCAAACTACAACATTTTACAATATTCTCCATACAATTCTTAATTGCTACTTGATGTACGTACATCCCCAAAATGGGGGATTTTGGGGAAAAATAAAAAAATTCAAATGTTAAGCCCCATCGAGTGACGCCTCATTTTGAAAGTCGTGATAAAATAAAACTAATAACGCAAACTAGACGTCTCTATCTTTACACAGTAAAATATGGCAGCCAATTGAATATAAAATTCCAAGTTATTCTGATTTCTAAAGATTTCAACCAGCTTCCATTTTTACTGGATTGAGATAGAGACCTCTAGTTTGCATTGTTAGTTTTCTGTTATCACGACCTTCAAAATGAGGGGTCACTCGATGGGGCTTAACATTTGAAATTTTTTATTTTCCCCCAAAATCCCCCATTTTGGGGATGTACACCAAGTAGCAATTAGGCTCAAAAAGTACTTCATGACATGCCATAAAGGTGTGTAGAGTTTATTTTTCCTAGTGTGAACCGTTACAAAATTTACAGGGGGTCTCAAGACTTGAAAAACTGTAAGTTAAATTTAACTTCTGAGAATTTCAAATGGCTGCCATTTTGAACTGGATTAAGATAGAGACCTCTAATTTGCGTTTTTGGTTTTCTCTTACCAGGAACTTCAAAATGATGGGTCAATTGATGGGTCTTACCCTTTGAAATTCCTGAGTTTCCCCCAAACTCCCCCATTTTGGGGATGTACACTAAGTAGTGGTTATGCCCAAAAAGTACTTCATAACATGCCATAAAGGTGTGCCGAGTTTGGGTTTTCTAGTATGAGCCGTTAAAAAATTAACAGGGGGTCTCTACACTTTTTACTAACCCTGTACATATAGTCAATGGTAGGAACAGAAAGTGACACATTGGAAAAGCGAGTTTAGCATCATCCGTAAACATCTGTTACAATCACCCACTGCAGTGGTGATTTAAGTTTAATTTAATTTAAGTTTAGAAGCTTTTAAGAAGTTTTTAAGAATTTAAGTTTCCCAGCCGTATACAACACTGATTCAAGGTCTTCTTTCTGGTTACCAAAACTCAAGAACAATTTTATACACAAAGAATCTCTGATTCCTGACCTGGATGATGCCTAGTTATTTAATTTCATTTACATTGCACTTGCGATTAATTAAATCCGTTTTGTAATTATGTAGTTGTAGTTATGTAAGTAAAACGTTTTTAATCTCACTTGGTTGGGATTTGCTTTCAAAACGTGATCGAAAATGGTTGCGGTATTTGTAAACATCATATTTGTAAACATATCAGTGACAGGTAGAAAAAATAATCTTGATCTGAACAGCTGTTCGTTATTTCATAGATGATTAATCTTCTATATACATAAAACTAGCTGGCCCGACATACGTCGTCCTGTCCTATTGTGGTTTTATGTCACATGTTCGTTCATTTTCAAGATGAGCTCGTTCGCATGGCTCAATCACGTCCTGGTTGAAGTTCGTTCGCTACGCTCACTCACCTTTAGGTTGGAGCTCGTTCGCTGCGCTCACTTGCCTTCAGGTTAGCTCGTTCGCTACTCTAACTCGCCTCTAGGTTGAAGTTCGTTCGCTACGCTCACTCACCTTTTGGTTGCAAATAAGCTGTTCTTATAAATTAAAAAAAATATATAGTGCTGCACCCTGTTGGTAAACCTATTAACTTTTTAATGCTATTGAACATCACAGAATCAAATTGTTCAGTTGTTTAGTTTTTAGGTTATTTTTACGTTTTATACATTAAAGAAGCTGAAACAAGCCTTATCTCTATTTCTGTCTGTCTGTCTACTGTCTGTCTGTAACACTCAGGATGGCATTTTACGCAATATTCTTCAGAAAAACGAGAGTACCTATCAAAATCTAAGTCATTTTAATGTGTTCACTGGATTGGCGAGAGCGATTAAAATATGATCGTCCGTAATTTTATTTACAAAGTAGTGAGGCCATATTTTAATGGCTAAAGACACTCTCGCCAATCCATTGAATACATTAAAATGACTTGGATCTTGATAAGTACTCTCGTTTTCCTGGATAAGATGGCGTAAAATGCCATCTTGAGTGTTACAGACAGACAGCTAAAATGTTTCCAATAACATATATTTTTCCACGCCTCAAAATTTTCTGAGCCCATTAAACTGTTTAAAAACACTTATATCTCGAAAACGGCTTGAGATATGGCAACACTGTCTAAATTCTGGCACACTACGTGGGTGTCAACTTTTGATTATGAACAATATTACAACATAAAATAATCAAAAAATTAAAAAAAATAACATTATTTTATATTGGTACAAATAACAGTTACCAAGAAAATTTTCAAAGTCCAGACTTGTTGACACTTTTTTACACCTCAAAATTGCAAATATAATGGAAATTACAAGTCACAACTTTTAACCTGTAGTCTTGTAGTGCGGTGTTTATTATGAAACAGGTACCTGACCTGTTCACCTAAATATCCTCATTTCTCAGCTGTTTGTAATGGGATCGTTTAAAACTTGGTGGCGTTTGATAGGGTATATTAAATGCTAAATAAAAGTGTCCATGGCTTTTTTTCATAAAATCAGCAGTTTTTTTTGTAATTAAAGATATATAGTTTAAAATACCCGTATTTTGATACAGAAACATATTTTCAATGATTATTTTTTCTTAAATACATTATAACGTATTAAAACTGTTTACCAAGTTTCATAAACATATCTTAAATATCTTCAAGAAGAACTGGTAATATTGGAATTAATATAAATTTGAAATAAAAACTTCACCAATAAATTCAGAAATATTGGTGAAGTTTTTATTTCAAATTTATATCTTAAATAGTTTTCGATCCCCCACCCCTACCCTGTTAAAGGGGTTAAAAGTATTGTTGATGTAAAAAAAATTGTGGAACCTATGTTAACAATTAAATCGACAAAAAGAATATTTCTATCATTTCGGTTTTACAAATACAGATTTGTTTTTATATTTTTGAAATTGGTGCTTTTTCACATACATTAAATCGCATTTTGAAATACCTGTCATTTTGGCTAGGGGTGAGATATCCACCAAAGGTTTGCGTCATTATGTTTCTTTTGATAAATCCTTAAAAATGAGGGGTCACTCAATAGGGGTTGCTATTTGAAAACAATAAGTCACCCCCACCCCCGCCTACCCTGTTAGGGGGGTTAATAATATTTTTGATGTAAAAAAACGGAACCTTTGTTAACATTCAATGCCACAAACATAATATTTTAATCTATTTCGGTTTAAAAAATACAGGTCTATTTCAAGACTTTATTTACACACTTTATATGAATTTGAACGGTTGGTGATTTTTGACTCTAGGGACCTCAAAACGAAAAATAAATCGGCCCCAGGTCCAGGTACTACGATAAGTACTACTGTAATAGCTTATTCTATGTATGGGAAATTCGCTAAAACGCAGCAATTTTGAAACAGGATCATATTTTTTAATGAGTAATTTTCCTTAAATACATTATGACGTATTAAAACTGTATACCAAGTTTCATAAAGATATCCTAAATAGTTTTCGAGAAATATCTCATTAAAAGCGCATTCATTCAAATTCAAATAGAATCCCACGGCGCCACTCGAGGAGGAAACGCTTCGCGTCTTCCGCTACAGTGGCGCGGCAATACAGCCGCATCATGAAACAGCGCCCAGCGCAGATCCAGTTGACCGTCTGCATTAAAGTATTATATTGTCTGTGATAATACTGAAAAAGGTATACACCTATAAAAAATCCTAAGAAACTAATAATTTATTTTTCAAAATTATTAAAGTTTCATGTTTTTGTCTTCAATAAAAATATGCGAAAACATAACAAATATTGTTATTTTAATTCTAGAATGACCCTAAGTCGTTAATTTGTAGTGAGTTTATCTTACACATTTTTTTAAACAATAACCGTTGATTAAAAGGTAAAATTGTATTGCGTGGATGCGCGTGCACTTTATTTCTATGGCAGATCTTTTTAGGAAAACGATTCGAAAATTAACGAATTCACAATAACTAGTCCTGCAGCTAGCTATACTTTAGTGTGCAAACTTGCGTATACTCAATGTTCTTGCAAAACGTTTTAGTTTGATGTCTAGGGAGTTTAAAAAACCTGGGTGTTTACCTCTTACCCCCCATGTTTTCCGGCTATGACGTAATCAAAATGGCGGCCATTGATTTTTAAAAAGCGTATATTTCGCAAACTATTTGTCGGATTGGAATAAACTTTTTTTATTTGAAAGATAAGTTTAAATGCTATCTGTTTTATATTTACACATTTGTTGTATGTTTAGTACATTTTTTGTAATTTTGCAAAAACCTGTGTTTTTTAATATTTTTGTGTTATTTCTGTTTGTAACGTTTTATTGATACAATATATCAAAAACCACCAATGGAAAAAGTTGTAGAACATTTAAAAAGCTTTACAAAAATACCAAATTCGATATGTTTTACTCAAAATATTACGTCAGGAAACTAGATGAATCTCATAAAAAATCTATTTTGGCGCAAAAACGCCTATTAGTCCGGCATCTAGGGCAGTGCACAAGTCTTATATAGACAGTTTTACCATTCAATGTTGATGTATGTGTCTAAATAAGTGTTTTCAACTCGGGTGTCACTTCTGCACCCACTGCAGTTTCCGGTTATGACGTCATCAAAATGGCGGAAAGTGCTATATTAAAAATAACTATATTTTACATACCATGTATCGGATCGGAATGCACTTTTCTTTGTTTGAAAGATAAGTTTACATGCTATGTTTCATACGTTTACACTTTAGTTGTATGTTTAGTGCTTTTTTCGTAATTTTTTCAAAAACCTATTTTTTTAAATATATTTGTGTTATTTTTGTTGATTACGTTTTATTGATACAATATATCAGAAATAACTTAAAGAGAAGAGGTTGTAGCACGTTAAAATGGCTTTACAATAATACCAAATTCGATATGCTTTACTCAAAGGATCACGTCAAGAAACTAGAAAAATCGTACAAAACAACCTAATTTGGCGCAAAAACTCATATAAATCCGACATCGATGGCTGTGTACGAGTCATATATAGACAGTTTTACCATTCAATGTTGATGTATGTGTCTATAGAAGTGTTTTTAACTCGGGTATCACGTCTGGACCCACTGCAGTTTCCGGTTATGATGTCTTTAAAATTGCTACATGTTACGATTTCACCAACTATTTTACTTAAAATAAGACCATTACCCCCTTTAATGCAAATAAAAGCACAACAAATCAATGTAATTAGTTCATAGGAATGTTCCCACTATATAAATACCCCGGGTGCAGCAATCCTGTTGACTAAGCGAATTTCCATTTGCCTGGGTTGATTTTCAATTAATCTATTAAATTAAAATTGTTTAAGAGTGCCTAGGTTTGCTGCTAAAGGGAAACTAAGAATGTGGTTTTTTTATTAAAATATTAATGGCTTAGTGTTGGATAAATAAATCTGCCAAGTTTGATCAAAATATATCCATAAACAAGCCAACTACTACATTTACAATATCGTCCATAAAAATAACATTGGAATTTTAAATGAAAAATGTTTTTATTTTCTCCTTAACCAATAACCGTACAAAACACTTTTACATAGGCTACTACATTATTTGTTTTTTTCAAGGTCTTTCAAAAGGTTCGGAGAAAAATTGATAAAATTTGTGTTATAAGGGTAAAAAAAGAGAAAATCCCATTTTAGTCCCATAAAACCCCTCTTCGAACTCCGTTCCTATGGTCCGATCATGCTGGTTTGCGCAAATATCCATATTTATCCCGCCTTACACCTTCAAACCAAATTTTATCTAACAGTCTAACATTATTTGAACACACAGGTTTTTGGCCTCTGGGGACATCAAAATAAAAAATGTTAACGGTCCCGGACCATTACCATGAGACTTGCGATAATAGCTATATACTTATAATAGTACTAATTAATAGCTACTATACTTTCAAATGTGGAATGTGGAAAATTCGCTAAAATGTGCTTTTGAAAATCACGTAACTGCCTTCCACCATTTGTGTCCAACTAATAGTGCAAAAGTACTTGATTCTGTCGCAAATAAATATACAAATTAACTTAAAAAACAACTTTATTATTAAAATACAATACTTATTTGTGCAACTAGTGAGTGAGCAAAGGGAGCGATTGACTCACTGAGTAAGGGTTTCTCGAGTGAGGCAATTGCACTTTACACTCGAGTTGCATATTATATTTTTCCTACAGTTACCATAAAACAAATAAATTGGTAAAGAAACGTAACATATTTTTACACAGAAGTGAACTTTTAATATGACATTTTTAATTATACAACAGAACAACAGCTGACCAGCTGATTTACAGTCAGTGCTGCCAACGTATTTCGCGCGCATACGACCTTGTCTGCATGTTACTCGCTCACTTTTTCGTGCCTTCACGTTGTAAATCTGAAGCGAGTGAGACAAAGTACGGTAATTAAAGTGAGACAATGTTTTTTGATGAGCGAATTGGCCACTTTACTTTCTCAAATCAGTGAGAGCACATGTACTAACAATGTACTTATCTTTAGGTATCTTTAGGAAAAAGTATTTCCTTATCACACAACCAATGGACTGTAAACAATACACATTGTTGAATACCTATCAAGTAATAGTACCAAGTATCAAGTAATTAACAAGGTATTCAACTATAGTTATTTGTGCAACTAGTGAGAAAAGTGAGCAGTTGACTCACTTGAGAGAAATCCTTACTCACGAGCCGTAGGCGAGTGAGGAATGGTTTCTCGAGTGAGGCAATTGTACTTTGAACTCGAGTTGCACATTATACTTTTCCTACAGTTACCATAAAACAAACAAATTGGTGAAGAAACATAACCTATTTTTACACAGAAGTGAACTTTTAATATAACATTTAATGTGAAGTGACAAATACAACAGTACAACAGCTGACCAGCTGATTTACAGCCAGTGCTGCCAACGTACTTCGCGCGCTTACGACGTTGCCTGCATGTTACGCGCTCACTATTTCGTGCATTTACGTTGCAAATCTGGAGTGAGACAAAGTAATTAGAGTGAGACAATGTTAACATTGTCTCACTGATGAGTGAATTGGCCACTTTGCTTTCTCAAATCAGTGAGAGAACATGTACATTGTTAGGTGACTGTAGGAAAAATTTATAACTGTCCTGATTGTTTTTTTTTTTACCCGTCTGATAACCAACGCACTCTTACTTTACTTAGGTTTACTTAGGTAACATACCAATTAAATAAGTTATAACTTAACTTAATTGGCCAATAGTGGTATTGCTTGCTACTAGCTCAGCTTTTGCTTAGGATTAAAATTTTAAAGACAATTTTTAAGACATCATAACCGGAAACTGCAGTGGGTCCAGACGTGATACCCGAGTTAAAAACACTTCTATAGACACATACATCAACATTGAATGGTAAAACTGTCTATATATGACTCGTACACAGCCATCGATGTCGGATTTATATGAGTTTTTGCGCCAAATTAGGTTGTTTTGTACGATTTTTCTAGTTTCTTGACGTGATCCTTTGAGTAAAGCATATCGAATTTGGTATTATTGTAAAGCCATTTTAACGTGCTACAACCTCTTCTCTTTAAGTTATTTCTGATATATTGTATCAATAAAACGTAATCAACAAAAATAACACAAATATATTTAAAAAAATAGGTTTTTGAAAAAATTACGAAAAAAGCACTAAACATACAACTAAAGTGTAAACGTATGAAACATAGCATGTAAACTTATCTTTCAAACAAAGAAAAGTGCATTCCGATCCGATACATGGTATGTAAAATATAGTTATTTTTAATATAGCACTTTCCGCCATTTTGATGACGTCATAACCGGAAACTGCAGTGGGTGCAGAAGTGACACCCGAGTTGAAAACACTTATTTAGACACATACATCAACATTGAATGGTAAAACTGTCTATATAAGACTTGTGCACTGCCCTAGATGCCGGACTAATAGGCGTTTTTGCGCCAAAATAGGTTTTTTATGAGATTCATCTAGTTTCCTGACGTAATATTTTGAGTAAAACATATCGAATTTGGTATTTTTGTAAAGCTTTTTAAATGTTCTACAACTTTTTCCATTGGTGGTTTTTGATATATTGTATCAATAAAACGTTACAAACAGAAAAAAAACACAAAAATATTAAAAAATACAGGTTTTTGCAAAATTACGAAAAATGTACTAAACACACAACAAATGTGTAAATGTAAAACAGATAGCATTTAAACTTATCTTTCAAATAAAAAAAGTTCATTTCGATCCGACAAATAGTTTGCGAAATATACGCTTTTTAAAAAAACAATGGCCGCCATTTTGATTACGTCATAGCCGGAAAACGTGGGGGGTAGGAGGTAAACACCCAGGTTTTTTAAACTCCCTAGACATCAAACTTAAACGTTATGCAAGAATATTGAGTATACGCAAGTTTGCACACTAAAGTATAGCTAGCTGCTGGACTATGTCTAGTTAACTAGATAACACAAGTCCAGGTAAACTGCAAAAAGTTATGCATTTTATAATACACAGAAAACAGCGGCTTTTGCCAACAAAGATGGCGGGTTGTCGTGTACGCCCCATGTTAACTCTCGTCAACCCGCCACCTCGCATGTAAGCGACAACGTGCCACCACGTCAACCCGCCATCACTATTTTATGAGGTGGCGGGTTGTCGTGTACGCTCAATGTTTGGTGTCGTCAACCCGCCACCTCGCACGTAGACGTCAACCAGCCACCACGACAACCCGCCACCACAATAAAGAGGTGGCTGGTTGACGTGTATGAACATGTCTAAGCACCACCAGGACAACGTGCCACCACGACAACCCGCCACCACACATTTTTCCGAGGTGGCGGGTTGTCGTGCACGCTAGAGTCAACGTGCCACCCCGACAACGAGCCACCACGTCAACCCGCCACCTCAAACTTCTTCTTCTTTTTGATGGCGTGTTGACTTGGTGGCGGGTTGACGTGGTGGCGCCTTGGCGCGTTCCCACCGTGAGCAACTGCAGAAGTGCAGACCGGTTCATAATCTCTGTAAAATCCATTAGCGGTTTAAAATTGGTCCCAACTATGACCCAGATTTTAAAATATAATTAGAACTCGACAAGTTCACTCTTACTATTAGCATTGTGTATACATGTATACGTGTATACACTATACTCAATGCCACAGATAAAACATACTCCCTTAGTCAATGCTATATTGCTATTAGGCTCGAGGATTATCCTCCTAGTTCATGAATACATCGAATGCTTCGAGCGTTTGTTTGAATGCAGGAATAGGAATACTAGGGATATATTGGAATTCGAATAGTAATTTATTCGATTATCCTATCCCTAATCCCTATACCTATAAACTTCACTGATTCACTCAGAGAGTAAACGGTTATGTCGTTCCGTCATTTAATTAAGTTTAGTTTATAGTTTATTTGTTTATTTTATACTAGTTTGGTTTATAGTTTAATTTACTGAGGTTGCAGGTCGACGTCGACGTTACGACGTTATAGTTTCATGTTTATTTTATTCACACCATCGTGATCGTGCACATTGTATTGACGCTCAGTACGATTGAATTGAGATTGATCAAAACTCAAAACTTCAACTTCCATTGTCAAACCAAACGAGAACGAGAACGAGAGTTGTAGTGATAATGAAACATCTCCAGGCGTCCAGAGAAAGAAGGTGAAGACTGAAGAGATAAGTAAGATGACTCATGTCGACGATTTTTCGTTTTCGTTGATTAGTGAATCACCTATACATACGTTGACGTCATTCAGAACTCTCTTAAACTGTTGTGGTTGTGTGTAGTTGTGGTTTCAGTTTAAATAAGTTTATCTATATTCAATAAAAATGGACAACGATTCTAATAAAACAACTGTACCATTATGTATTAGAAACCTTGAAGAAAGGCTTAAAAACAACATCGACAAGGTAGGTATCAATGACAAAATTGGCTATATATGTTAAGGAGTAGGTCTACTGTATAGGTAGTGGCCTTTGTCCGATTTGTTACATTAAAGGTTGGTATTGTCTTCCCTGCAGACTAATCAGCTCTTATTTAGGTATGAAGAAGGGTTCAAAACATTGGAACAGGGCAGGTAGCTGAGTAGCCTGACTGGTTACCGGTACTGTGTTGCAGAATTGCATCACAGGTCTTTAAATGGGCACTTAATTAACTTACACAGTCGCGCCTAGCATGTTGCCGGGATGGTAGCAGTGAGCTAAGCTGCAAGTGGCAAGAATTGCCAAGTCGATTGTTTACATTGCTTTAACCGACGGGATGGACCGACTGGCTAACGTATGGTAGCATTTTAGAACCAAGAGTTCTCCAGTTTTCCGACAAGAGGGTTTTTGGGCACTTCCGTATCTGTTGGCACAAACAACCGAATGAAAATATTGATTATTTGATTGTTTCATTTGATATATCGTTTGGTTAACTTAGTATAAGTTAATACCTTACCTAACTAACCAAACAAAATATTGATCGATATTTTCATTCGGTTGTTTGTGCCAACAGATACGGAAGTCTACCTGGGTTTTTTATTAACTTACCTATTCTCTGTATGGTGCATTTTGTTTGTTTGCTGATTAGTTTTGGTCGGAGTACCGGTAGGCTACCTTATATTTTTCCACCTGAGATCTGTTGTGGATATAGGCGCTATCATAATGTCTGCTTGAGACTTAAACATCTTGTAGCACAGTTTACAGAAAAGAAATTGTTAGTAGGCTAACACCATCCTTCTTTATTCTATTCTAATTCTATACTTATGTCGCTCTGTGAGCAGTGGACTGCTTTGTTAAACAGATTTCATACTAAGATGTGGTAACCCACATACAACTGACCACTCAACAAAATACTGTAACCAAATCCAATATTTTGTTCTTCCTGTCCCATCCCAGGATGTTAGATCTCCATTCTTTTGTGATCACAGGATGAACCTTAAACTTGTGAGCAAAGCATTTAATTGAGTACTTAAACAGTTAACCAACAAATGACTTAGGCATAACACCGCTTGGTTTATTTCATATTTTCCTTTTAATCCATATTTATTTTTTACAAAAAATATTTCTTTAAACTTATGTGTGGTCTATGAGCACAATAGGCCTACTATTTATGTTACGTTTTTATATTTTGGTTTCTTTTAATTTGATTTGTTTTATTCTGTTTTTAGACACGTTTAGGCCATGAGTTTGGAGCAGGTGCACCGTGCTTAGTTTGTAAACAGTTATGCCCTGGACTCGACCTACATTATTGGAGGTTAAGTGTAATAATTAATTACTTATTTAAGAATTAACAGTCTCTTTATCTGTTGATGAATATTTTTGGATAAATAGAGTTTTATATTGGGAAGTATTTTATACCAGAGAGAAATAAGGTGCCTAGGCGAGGAATCACGCCTATAGGACGTCCGTGCGCTTTCAGCTTTCGGAGGCCTATGTTGCACCGGAAATATACTTGTAATGAGCAAGGAAGAGGCCGAGCGGTTATAGCACTTTGCTAAAATTCCCATATCACAGGACACAGGGTCTTTCTCCACCGAGAGCGTTGTAGTAGGTACATGTAAGAGAATTACTTTGTCCTAGACGCCACTAGGTGTACCATTGAATGTTTCCTCTCTACCTTACTTCCCTGTGTTTATACTTAATAATATAAAGAAAGGAAATCCAAAATGGTTTGTTATACTTCAGAAGGTGTATGATATAAATAATTAGGTTAATACATTTTTGTAATTAGTCATCAAATTCTACAATCAAGCGAGAGGGCCACAACTGGGAATTCCTGAAAAACCAGGAAAATCAATGTTTTTAGTGCCATTTTGTTATGGATCCAAGACAAATTTAGTAGGGTTTAGACCCTTAGCTACAAGTACAAAATGCAAAATGTTTGCCGAAGGTCTAATTAGACCGGGATTTAGACCCTCAGCAACTGATCCTACTTTCAGTAAAATAGTTTTGCCTGCATATCTGGAAAAAGTTATCTTTATTCTGTCCGATTAATCCTTTAAGGTATGCCTTAAGGGATTACTTGGACAGAATAAAGGTAACTTAACCTCTTGTCCCTACAATTCATGAAGTAATCCGGAAGGCAATACACAAAATGAAGTATCTGAAAAAAGCCCAACTCAAAATGCATACAAATTGCTATTATGAATATAGTAGGTAAAGTTTCCATGTAGGATAATTTTTTTTTTTTTTTGAGGATACATTTCCTGAATTTTTTGACTAAAAAGCATATCCACATGCCAAAGTTTTTGTAAATATGTATGTTTGTATCTTCTCGAATCAGTTGTTTGTAAATGTATTTTGTATATTGAAATTCTGACACCATCAATCCCTTATTGGGTAAAAGGTGAATACATGGTAATAAGGTAGGCTACCTAATAGTAATAATATAAGATCCCCACCCGTAGAACAGGCACACTGCTAGTTTTAGTAAAGCTATACAAAATTAAACTCAGAAACTAGGTATATTAAAGCTTAAATAAACATGTTTGTAATGTGTTTCGCTTTCCGACTGATTTACGTTTTACATCCGACAAATAGTTCAGTGACATTACAATATAGATTAATCCACTCAGTTCTTGGTTCCCACTGACAGAAAAATGTGAGGGGTAGTAGAGAAGTAGGCCTAAACATTGACCAGCACTTCTGTGCGTCGATGGTTTGCTACTAACCACACTAAAACATATGGGTGCTGGTTTTTGGCAGTGCTTGAGGTAGGGATGAGTGAGTCACGTTGAGTAGCAATACACGGATGTTTTCACAAAAGTACCTCCGCCCCCTCGCCAAGACTCGACCAGTTCTGGTCACGCACACAGAAATTTTGGCTGATTGTCGAGAGATTTTATTTTATTTTATTTACATAAAAAATACAACTTTAATTGCTAAAATTTAATTACTAAAGTAATTACTTTAATATTATTGATCAAGAGGGAGGTTGAGATGTGAGATTCCAGTGTGTTTACAAAGTAATATCCTGTGATTTCCATTTAGACTAAATAATTGTTTTGTTTTTAACAGAAATACTTGCAAACTTTGCAAATGTAAAAAAGAAATCCATGACGTAGATGAGGGTGAAAATTTAAGATACCACCTTATTTTCAACAATGAAAATGACAAGAAAACATCTCTTAGATCCCTAATAAAGGAAGAAGACAGGGGTAAGTAATCGAATTATTGAGTTTCAGGTTTTTATTTGTTATACTGTCTTAGAACTCCCCATTAAAGGGAATTATCTGTAAATGTTAGTATTTTAATAAATAACTCGTATTTCATATAACATTACATTTAGCTATAACCAAGATACCCAATTTCCATTAAGATGTATTGATAGAATTATTTAAACTTTTTCGGTTTATATTTATAGGTATGAGCTCCTGAGAAGCTTCTTATTTTTAAACCACTTGTTAGTGTAATTTAAGCTAAAATGGTTTAAATTCCCTTGTTCTGCCAAATTAAATTTTCCTTGGTCAGTAATAAACAACTGTAGTTTCAGACTACAAGAGTCCATGTTCAATTGGGACTAAAACATTAAGTCATCTATTCAAGTCGGACAGATCCATCAAAACCTCTGGAAAATGCACATGACTCATACACACAACAAAAATATTTAAAAAAAAAACTAGTAAAACATTGAAAATACTGGCCAGTACTGTCACGGGTGACACTTGCGGCTATGTCATTGCGTGGTTGGTGACGTAACGTCCTTCTCCTGGCCTACCTTAGTCTGCAGATAGCTTCATAGCCTGTATACTAGTGGTTTCAATTAATCACGTAGGCTGACATGGAATTTTTCTTTTGTAACATTGTAAAGCCCCCCATACACGGGCGAGCATGTTCGCAAGCATGTTGGCGAACATGCTCGGCATTGTCAACAGACGGACGAGCATGCTCGAGAACATGATCGCCGCTACTACCCAGTAGGCCTACTCTTGCTTCTCTTGAGCTGTGACAGTCAAGTTGTGTTTATTTATTTAAATTTAATATATTTAATTTATTTATTTTGATTAAATTCAAATGGATGCTAATGCTGTTGTGGCCATTTGTGGTGACTATATTATGGCGACGAGCCGAGCGCCGAGCCCAACATGTTCGCTGGTACAAAGGCTCGCGGATCCCACACAGAGCGAGCATGTTCGCCGCCAACACCGTCACGAACATGCTCGCGAACATGCTCGCCCGTGTATGGAGGGCTTAACTTGACTTGTTTTAAAATCAAACGAGAGGTTGGTCCAATGTAGGATGAAGAACAATGAGCTTAAGTTCAATGACCCAGAGATTATACCAGGAGAGTGTAATTTGTTTTATTTCTATATTCATTAAATTCATTGGTCTGACAATTTTCCTGCATTTATTTTTCATAGTCCTGGCCATCAAGCGGACCAACAACGCAGAAAAACAGATGAAATTCGATTGGATACCACCTGAGGTTCCTTCAAATATCGTAAGTTTTGTAACAACCGTTAACATACAGAATATGTAAACCCACAACTTTGCTATAAATCCTATGAGTATTGTACGTAAAAAGAAAACCAAAAGTTTTTTTACAAACCTTTGTAATTTGATGTGAGTTTAAAATCAAATACAGAAAAAATAATAAAATGCATTCAGATTCCTGTATAGCCTACAGTTAATTGTGGCATTACAATATTGACAAATAACTTTTTAATTGCGTAATGTATGGATAAAATTAGGTTATATGTTAGAGGCAGTTGTTGCCCATTCGTATTCATTGCATTCACTTTGTAGAGACAGCTCAACCGGTGAGGGAGAGGCCGGTTGCTGGGGGAAGTGACTTGAGTAGAGGGGGGGTGGGGGACTGATGCGCGAGCGCGGTGCAGACTACCTTAACTCAGCGTGTCTCAACGCAGACTGAGCTCAGCGGCGTACTGCATTACCATTGACTACCACGACCCAAGCGTCAGCGGCCCGAATTACGTCGTCAAAATTGGTACCGACTAATAGTATAGCGGTGGGCTCTCTAGTTACGTTTATACTCAATGGTATCGACCATGTAATATATAATTAGTTATAAGTTAATTTACCTTAGAATGTGGTACATGGATACAAGTTCTTTGTGTTCATATTTTTGTCAGAAAGATGCTCAGGTAGTAGCTGTTCAAAGGCATCAAACTTCAGTTAAAATTAGATATTGATATCCTTATAAAATATATTTAGATAATTTTTGTGTATTTTAAATTTGTTCTATAGGCCGCTGATTATTTGAGCAGCCTCCCTGAGGACAAGTTGCCCGTTACAGGCACAGTTGCAGCAGAATGTAGGAAATTGTGCATCAAGAAACAATTTCCAATTCACGACATTATACAGAAATATGAAGAAATGCCGAAAACAGAACTGAAAAGGTATGTTACTTCAAGCAGCCTTCTAAATTACAAGTTCCTAAAAACTTTTGTCTGAGGACCCCACCTTAATCCTGGATTTTGTTAATGACCCATTTCTTAAATATATAAATAATAATTATTATTACTATTTACTAATTTACTATTATAATCTTATTGTTATTATTTAGTAAATTAACTTGTTAGGGTCTACTGAGAAAATTATCTCCAAATGACTGTATAATGATGGTTTAGTTGAAAGAACAATATTTATTGCCAAACAATTTTATATAAAAAACATTTTTATGTAAAAACATTTTAATTTGCGAGTTTTCATAAGCCAAAGGGTACTATTTAAAAAATACTACATCTGCATTGAATGTTGACAACTGTCTGCTTCTGTGTGTGTTCGTCATTTTCCACATAAAGGATTTTTCTGTATTACATGCTAAGACAGTTTTGTTTTTTATCTTATGTTCGGAATAATGAGGGACAGTCAACACAAATTTTGTTAGAGGTGAAATTTACCAAGTAGAGATTCTAACTACAAGAACTTCTCAAAACCAAGGTGGATTTATTTTGCTGAGATTATAAAATCGTAACTTGAGATTATAAGTTGTGTAGAGGTGAAATTGACATTGATTCTTTTGGCTACTTTAAAGGGGTTTGAAAAAAAAATTCTGTATCAAAGTTTTCTACTGAGAAATTTGACAAAAAGAGTTTGAACGTCTTTAAATCAGTTTGGTTTTTCACGTACCAAATTTGTCTTTGGTAAAAAAGATTCATCCATGAGATTCACTCTTTAAAAACATATTTTATGGATATAAAACAGCTTAAAGAATGATTAACTGTTTAAATACGTGCTACTGTTTGGAGTGAATACTCTTTGGCACAACTCTTATCAACAAAAGTTCAGCAAAAACTTAAGTTGGTCATATTATAATATGTCATGAAAAATTAATTGAAATAAGAATTTTTTCAGATACTGCACTTTCTTGCAAAAATTACAACAAAACGCTGGAGTGGGACAAGTTCTACGAGTTACTCACACAAAAATGGCAAGTGTTGTATTTTATGTTACCAGCCTGCTATTTGTTGAACTCTGTGGTATCCTGTTTGAATGTAGCAAAACAGTTGCCTGGCAATAATATATTATTTTATAGTCTAAAACTACTGTCATGAAGTTATCCCGCGGTCATAAAAGTTGTACAGTAGGACCTTAATACAAAGTGGAGGAGAAATTATGATCATCTCCTAGGAACACGCAGATATAATCGTCTCCTGAGATTGCAGATGGCACTTTTTGTGATAGCGACAAGCCTGTCTAATAATTGTTGCAACTTTGGGTCAGTTGTCGCAAAATCTGACAGTCATGTATAGACTAACAAGTATTTTGATATGAAAAATTGCAAGTACATGTACTGTGTTTCTGCCTAAATATAATCACTTTATACGAAATGTCTAATCAATCATGTGTCTACGTTTCAGCTCCCCTACGCTGAATATCCTTTACGAACTAGAGTGGAAGAAATTAGTGCACCATTGAGGAATTTGAATTTAGGAATGCAACACCCCGTGAACTCATTCCCACACATCTATACAGTAGAAAAGAATCTGCAAACATCGCCAATGACAGATATGAAAAGTCTTGGCAGAACCATCCCGATAATGCCTCCTACAATTGATAACGCTTTGACAAATAAGATGTGTAATACTGGTCGAAAGTTTGTAACGTACGCTGGATGTGAACTTGATGATAGCACAAACCAAAACAATAGTACTGCCTTTGATGATGACAGAAGTGGCATCCTTCCACTCCAGAAAACAACGGTTGAAAATAGCAATGCAGAGGGACAAGACGGCCCTAACATTGGATTCAAATCAACCACTCCTAAGCTTAACGAAGGTAAACCTACATAATGAAACCGTGGGTACCCTCCTACGAACCTATAACACTATTTTTTTTATCCATCAATCTTTCCCAAATCTTCTGAACAGGAGAAGTTTCTATGCACTATGTTGACTAGATGTTATAGGGGATTATTACAAAAAATACATACTGTAATACCTTCATTTGAATTTCTTAAGGTAATTTGAACCAACATAAATTCTATTTGATAGTTAGTCCGATTTAAGGCCAATTTGGTGTTCATAAATATATGAGCACTTATCACTGTCTTGTCAAAAGATATTTTAGAAAACTTTTTCTACTACAACTACGTAATGAGATTTTACAGTTTTCTAAAAGTGCTCGAGAAGTAAGTAAAAGATTCAATCATTATCCAGTTCCAGTTACATTTTATTTACATACTGATTGATACAAACCTTAGCACTTTCAAGGATGTTTTTTTTTTGTCTATTTATTATAGCAAAATCCTCATCCACTTTAGGGCTATATTACAAAACTGCTTCGTTTTCAACGTTGTTTTTCTTCTGTTTAAAATAATGTTTTCTATATATTAAACGTGGGACGGTTTTTTTATTCAAAGATTCTGAAATAACCACTGGACAGATTTTCATGAATCTTCTGTTGAAATAATTCTGAGAGAAGGAAATGTCAACGCCAACATTTTAATTTTGGATCTCTGTTTTTTTTTTCTTTTTTTTTTTTTCTTTTTTCTTTTTTTTTTCGAGATTTTAATTTTGAAAAATTCTAGTAGCCGACACTACCTAACGTTTTAAGTTTGTTTCAGTGCAATAACATTTAGTTTAACTAATAGATGGTAACTTTATTACCTTTTAAGATTTTAAACATATATTGTTTAATTGGATTACTGGATTTATTGGTAAAACATGTAGATGCATGTCTGAACTTAATTTGGCAAATAATATGTCGCTGAATTTCTTTTTACAATAAACTTAAAATGTATATGAAATATTAGAGGTGGTAGTTGTATTGTTTTGTGTTGCCATTAACATTTACAATTTGTTTTTACAGGCGGTGAATTCCCGGACATAGTTCCAGCACAACCAAGCACATCCTACAGAGTGGATAATGAAAACAACTGCCAAGAGGACAACCCTGTCAGGTGATTTTAACGCAGACAGTTTTATTTTATTCGTCACAAAGAGTGTAAACTCTGTAATTTATCTGTAGATTAGGTAAGACCTCATTTTGAATTTTCAACAAGAAATTACTGGATCTTATAAACAATGGATACAAAACACCGTTCCGACATCAAAAATCCTACTGTTAAAACATTGTCTCCAGCGAAAGAAAATGGAGGAAAATTGCACAATAGACAACTCAATGTCAAAGAGAATTTAGTATCAGAGAAACAGCGAGCATCTTGCCGACACAAAATTATTGTACCGATTCTGGTATTGTGTGCAGTAGCTCGTACAGATTCAGGCAACCAGCTATAGTCTTACTGGAACAAAAAATATTGTAGGCCTACTTATTTAGTTATGGTTGAAACCAAAAATTTGAAATCTCAAACCAAAACCGAAAGAACTGAAACCGAATTTCAAATCTCAAAATCTTCACGCTAAGGCTAAACCGTTCTACTTGGCAATAATGCAATGATTATCATGCAATAAAAACTTAAATAAATTGACCCCTAGCCCTCACATAATAGCATGAATTACATGGTGTTGTCATAATGTTTTTAAGTGCAAACAATTTTTATAAACAACAAACTATAAAATAAGATCAATACTTAGGTTGGATCTCTGAATTTGCGGATGAAATCTCGAAACGAAAACTTTTCCAAAGTTTTGGTGTGCGAGCCAGAGATTTTTGATCGAGCCGAGCCCAAACCGAGCTATCGGAAACAATGGTAAACAGATCTGGGACTAGATTTTTTTTAATGCATCATGTTTATATGACCTTTATTGCATTTGTTTGCAGTGATGTGGCGTCCTCATGTGTCCTGAACACACAACATGATATTAGGTGTGTTGAGTGCAAGTGTTTCATAGACGACTCTACAGTTGCCGTATTTGCTAACAAGAGGAAGACATATGATTTAGCTTGGCACCCTAAGTGTTTTGTCTGTAGTGAGTGCAAAGTGAGTATATTTACCAAGTTTATTTGAATTTTCTAGGGCATTGTTATTTTTCAAAACATCATTTGTAAGGAAAAGTATAATCTCACACTCAGGATCGAACCAGCAATTTTCAGATTTGAAGGTCAATATTTTAACCACTCTGTAATCCAAATATGTTATGAAAAATGCACATGAACTCATCTAATTCTTAAAATACAATGTGAAAACTTAAAAATCTGGAATAGAGTTCATACAATATTTAATGATTAGGAGTAGGCAATAATCGACACCCAAACTGACACAAATTTTAAAAAAATTTCAAATTTTCGGGATTTTGTAGTTTTCTTAGTAAAAGTGCTATGATTTTTTTCTCTTTTTAATTTTATTTTTTTCCTGTAGTTTTAGGCTGACAGTAACCATGGCAACAGCACATAGTCCGTATTACAGTAGACTCCCTCTTATCCGGACTCGGGACCGAGGCCAGTCCGGAAATGGTTTTTCCGGTTAAACCGACGTCACTGAAAACTCGTTAAAATGGGTGTCGAGTCGATTAATAGTGTCCTTACACCTGGATGTTTATTTATATTATTTATTCAGTTTAGTTCAGCAGTTTAGTGTTATTTAGATTAGTTTAGTTTTAGGTATTGCACTAAAGAGTGTGGCACTGAGGACTTTCTTCATGCTTCTTTTTAAATTTAGGAGAGCATTGTATTGTAGACACGTGATCACAGGTCTCAAATCTTTCCCATGAGAACAGTCGTTTCAGTACCGCCCACTTCCTGCCGATCTAGTCCGGTTAAACCAATGTGCTGATAACAATTTTCCGGTTAAAGAGATGTCATTTCCGTCTAGTGTAGTCCGGTTAAAAAGTGTCCGGATAAGAGGGAGTCTACTGTATTGGCGGGTTAGAGAGGATTCACTGTATTTGCTTCAAACAAAGTGTATCGTAAATAATATAAAAGAAATATTAATAGGCATATTCAATTTATTTTACATTTTTTATTCAGCTTTTTAAGAGGGAATTGAAAACCTTACTCTGAAATAAAACCTGATTGGTTAGAGTCATAAACAGATTTCTATGTAACCACTTTTTAAGTAAAACGTTTCAAAGGGGAAGAAGCATATACAAGGTATATTCTTGCAGTACAAACTAAAGTTGTATAATATCAATTTGATTTTGTCAGTTGCATCAAAGTCTTATTTTACAGGAATTGCTTGCTGACCTCATGTATGTGTTGGACGAGAAAAACAAAGCGGTCTATTGTGGGAGGCATTATCCCAAAACTCTCAATATACACAGATGCAGCGCTTGCGATGAGGTAAGGATCAAATCTCTGTTGGATAAGTCATAAGTCATAGTCATGAGTATTTTATTGCATAAAACATTCTTTATTACAAAGGCAATGGTGAACAGATGCATGGTCGATCAATAAGTTATAAAAACTAAAACTAAAAAGTTACAACAAAATACAACAAGAACAGTACGATTGAGAGAAAGTTACCAATTCAAAAAAGTTAGCAAAAAAATTGTAAATGAAGATCTTGAAGCAATATCAGAGTCAAAAACAATAAAAAAACAATCTTAATCATATTTCACATACAGCTTGATCCATATTCTGCCCCTATCATCACTCTAATAATACTTTTTTGGACTTTAATATAATCTAGTGGTTCCATATTGTTTCTGTAACAATTCAAATAAACGGTATCAACAATCTGACACATTCTTTTCCCCCCAGCTTGTCAATAACGCTTATCATGGATAAGGGATGGTAGTAATTATAATATTGTATGGCAAAAATCCCAAAAGTTGCAATAAATTTGGAACTTAAATTTGTATAGCAATGGGTGTTGTGGCATTTTTTTTTAGTTAAAAGGTCTATAAAATAATAAATTTTAATTAAAACCAATCAAGCCACTTTTTTGTAATTCTGATCTTTGTTATTTTATAAGATTTATAGAATAATCATAAAAGTTGCAATAACTTTTGAACTGCGTTTTTTTACTGCAACATGGTTCGTACCATTTTGTTAAGAGTTAAAAAGAAAAGACTATAACATACTAAATTTTAATCAAAACCAAAACCGTTCAAGCCATTTTTTGAAATATGATTTTCCTGTTATTGTATGAGTTTTCATGGGGAAATTCCAGAACAAATATATCCACCCTTAAACACAAACTCAAAAATGCAGACAAAAACAATACATTTCCCATAGATGTATAGGTGGAGAAGGTAAACAAATCCCATTAGAGTAAAAAGTCTGTGAAATCTTGGTCTTCAGAAAATAATGTATCGTAGGTTTTACGAAATGATACAATACTTGTGAAATGTATTTTAACCTCAGGGCGTTCAGTTGTTCAGGAACTTAACAAGAATAAATATACAAAATTTGTAATTTGAATATTGGACCCGGAAATTCACACTAACAGTGTTTTGCATCTTTTCTTGGGAACTAAGAATATCATGATAGAAAATTGACCACGATGTTACCGTAATAAGTTTTGAAAATCTGCGAAAGTTTGAAAACTCATTTAAAATTGAGTAAATAAAAGTTATAACAGATTTGTAGCCTACAGTATATTTTTAATTTGAATCTTATTGGTTTATTTTGCATTGTTGGCAAGTTTTATTTATGAATCCTTGTACTAAAAGTAACATAAATACGTTTGGTATTTTTGATAAATTGTCTTTGGTATATTTTCACGATTTAAAATTTCATAGCTTGAACATACCATCACAAATAAAAAAAAATCAAAGTTAATTTTACTTCTTTGAATGTTTTTCCAAAGTGCAAGTAGGCTATGATGACGTTTTTAACAGAAAGCTTTAATCATACAATTTTGAATCTGGACAACCTGCAATTAATTGTTCTTGAAATATATTTTTGTGGCTCATTGGACACTCTGAATCCAAATACTTATAGTATTCATATTTCATTGTAATGAAATTTAATGTTTTTGTTCTTCCAGCTGATCTTCAATCCACAGTACACGTTTGCCGAAGATCAATACTACCATCTTAACCACTTCTGCTGCATAGACTGTGACATTGAGCTTGCAGGCCTAGAGTATGTGCTCAACGAAGACAACAAAAACCTTCCAACCTGCCTTAATTGTATAAAGGACATTTATTGTAAGGTAAGGTGATACATTTTTGCATTGTATTTTAGGGTTACATTTTTTATCAATATACCCCTCATGCAACTGAATTTTGATGAGCAGGAAAGTCTAATTAGTACATGAACTTTTATAGGACTGGGAAATCAGTAATAATTTTCATTAGCTTACAACCAAGCAGCCATTCACTTACAGTGTACCGTTGGTTTCCTTTTAACAATGTTCTGTGTGAAAATCACAATGTTAGTGATTTCGTGCTTGCGGGAGTTGATCACAAAGTTCCAGCGTTTCTGGTGTAAAAATTTAAAATTTGAGAAAATAAATTACAAGATTTAGAATTGATTCAACAGAAAGTAACTATTTACCACCCAACTGGGGCAATGAATTTTTGTTGAAGATATTGTTGTATTCAATTGTTATTGTTGTACATATTTGTACAAATTGTTTTATAAATTGCACCCGGATTTGACTTTTGTTTATTGATTTTGCCTGTATAGTAGTAATGGCGATGAACTAAAACTGATAACCATGATTGGTAATTTTTTATCTGTTTGACGGTGTGATGAGTGTAGCTCTTTACGGAATTTCACGTTGAGGTTACTACACCCTCTGGTACTCGCAAGTAGTTTGTTGAATCTTACCTGCGAGCGCTAGTGTTGCACCTCCTTATAGTAGCATCCAACTAACCTATATGCACTGATGAGTTGGCGCTGAGGACTTTCTTCATGCACAGGTTCGATTCCCCAACGTGTTTAACCCATATTAAGCTCATTAATGTATGTGGCCTCAGCTGGTGAGTGGCCTTAAATTAGCTTTGTCCGGCTTGGGTGGAAGTTTACAGCATTAATAAGTTATAGGTAATGCACATATCATCTGTTTTGCTTGCGTTTACACTAGTACAGAGGAGGAGGATACAGATTTATTTTTTTCTTTTATTTTGGTTAAATGCCGTCATATCGTGTTGATATACATATGCCTCAAACAGACATAAAACAAAAAAGCATTGATAAAAAAATCATAAATAAATTCCCACGTTGAAGGTTTAGCGATACAAATTAATTCTAAGCTAAATGGTTTATGGTACCTTGCTCTGTCAAGTGATCCTGTGCAGTAGTACATTACTTTAGTTTCGGACTTGGAGTCCATCATCAGGTGTGACAAAAACATCAAGTCATCTATCCTATTTGTGTAGATCCCTCGTTACCATTTTAGAACACATAAAACACAGACGGCAAAAACATGATTTAAAAAACTGGGGATAGTGTTATCACGGGAAACACCTGCGGCGACGTCGAAATGTCATTCAAAAGATCTTAAAACAAATTTTTTCTTAAGACTGCAAACTCTGCATGAATGCCGTAGAATTTTCATTCTACTCCTTAAAAGATACTTGCGTACACTGGAAAATAAATTTTTCCTCTTACAGAAATGCCGCAGGTGTGGAGATCCTATAGGCCCCAGAGAACAGGGGCTCAGCCACGAGGGTGTTCACTGGCACCCACGATGTTTCCAGTGTTCGTCTAATACATGCAACAAGCCTTTGTCAGCCAACAGTTTCATCTTTCAAGGAACAAAGCCTTACTGCTCGAGGGAATGTCGTGACCGCAACTGAGATATCGTTATTTTTTCCTACCACTGCATGGATATTATCACATTGCCACACCTGTAAACAATATGCAAAATTGTTCATTTCTGCTCGCTGAATCAGCTGATTTCACTGAAGGTTTTTTTCTATAAAACACTATCATCCGATAATGCATGAATGAAAGTGAAGAAAAAGCCACCATAACATAAATGACATTTTATATTTAACTAAAAAGTTTATCTGTGAGTAATGATAAGTTAATAATGGTGGTAGGAAGTTCTTGTATGCATTACGAGCACAAACATTCATTGCTACTCTAAAAATGTATGGCTGCACTCAGCTAAAGCCCTGTGCAACTATGATGCACTTTGCGCTCTTAATATACAAGCAGCAATTTGTGCATTATGTTTTGTAATAAAGTCATATAGTACTCGTTGAGTCGACACACTTTAAGGCGGCACTTTGGATAACCCAGACTGGTTTAAAATAAAAGTTTCTAATGGTTGTTTGTAAGTTGTTGGACAAGAGTTTTGAACTGTCAACATATTTACACACCTACACACCAAGACTGTTTTATAGTTTTATACATTCCTTTTGTATATTCCTTTATGTATTCCTTGTGTTACCATAACATATGCACTTATGGACTTTTACAAATCAAATTTACTTTTTAAACTTTATTTATTTAAAGTTAGGACAAAGTATTCCAAGAATTTATGTAATGTTTGAAACTAATATTTCTATATTTGATATTTTCATACTTTCAACCCTTCTCTACGTTTTTCACCTTAACATTTTCTGCCCATGTGTTCTTGTATAAATAATATTCCTACTTAAAAATGAAATCAAGAAGGTCCAACTGCATTCCGTATTGAAGTGAAATATTTGAAATATAAGTGATCTCTAATGTTTTAGTATAGGCTCATTAGTGCTACAACACTCTATATAGTCTTAAAATTTACCTACGTACTTAAAGTTTGTAATGATTGTTGATCAGTTGTTTTGTGGGCTGAATAGTCATTTCACACATAATTTTTTAACAAGAGTTTTGAAAATTTGAAACTTGCCTTAAAACTAAGACTGCTTTACACATCCCATGTATAAATTCTATGTTGCCATAACGCCCATAACATGTGCGCTTTTATAAATTACATATAATTTTTAAAGTTAAGTTACTTGTTCCATATATACAAATGTATATAACGTTTAAAACAAATATTTCTATTTTTTTCATACTTTTAAACAGTTTTGTCCTTTATTTACCTAAATAGTTATTTCAACCCATGTGATTTGTTCTTGTTTAAATACCATCCCTGCCTTATAGTCTGGAATTACATTTAATAAAACTATTGTGCTAATATTGTTAAGGAAATTGACAGGAAAGCAGGCTTACCTTTAAATAAGTCCATAGAGACACATATCAACAACACAAAAGTAGAAATTTTCTTCAACCACTAGAGAAGTGGTTTAAAGTTTTCTCTAGTGGTTGAAAAAATGGTCAGTGGCCCGAAAATGTCCTTAATAATTCCTGGAAAAAGCCCTATATTTTAATCAGATAACCTTATTGTCCTAGTATTTAATTATAGCCAGAAAATATATCTCATGGTAAGATAAAGTTATTTTTATTTATAAAAAAAAAAAAAATTAAAGTTAAATTTAATCTCACAAACTAAAGTCATGCTTCATCATCATTTCAGTCCTGAATAATCTTTTTTTCTGACTAATATTGAGAGGAAACATACTTATAACACAGCTTTATTAAAAGTAGTAAACAAGTTAGGCATATTGAAGTTTTTGTCACTTAAGTGGTACCATAAAATAGAATATCTTTATGAACATAAACCTTAAAAAGCAATAACTGTGACAGCATTAAAAATCTCACAATACTTTCGTCATGCCTTGTGTCGTTTTGGACTTAGTGATATATCAGACGCAGTGCAAGCTTATCTAGAGAATTCTAGTATTGCTTTTATCTGTCATCCTTTACATCGTGCCTGAATTTGTGGGATGCACTAAACAATCCCATTGAATACTGACAATGATTTTATAATAAATAGTTAACGCAACTTGATAAGACTGAAACTTGTATTATGGCGTAGCCTCAGTATCACTATAATTGTTATAATAGTATATTAAGGAGGATAGCAGCTACCTTACCTTGAAGAAGTGCAGATAGGCCATAGAACAAAAATACAGTTTGTAGTTTTCAAGAGTGTCATATATAGTTATAGTTTTGGACAAATATTTACCTAAATCGGCATTAATTGTTAATTGAAGTGCCAAAACATATTTTTTGACAGTATATACTTTTTTAGTATTTAAGAGGGTAAAATAAAGTTGTAATATTAGACCTGTTTTATCTTAAAACAGCATTATTTTCTATTGGACACAACATATTTTTATAGTCATTATATATATTGTATCATTATTGTTTATTTATGTATTTTTATAAATTATTTATCGTCATGTTAAAAGACAAATATATTTATATTCATTCTAATTAGTTTGTGATGTCTACCTCTTTCCCTCGTTGTCTTTTCCTCGCAATATCATGTTTGGTAACAGGATTGTTTCATTTATGATCTTCCATCCCTCCTTTAAAGGACCACCTTAGAAATGTGTTTAGTAATAAACTTAACACATTTTTGTTCTGATTGTTTAAGCACGTGAGTGATTGCTTGGAAAAAATATTAATATAAATGAGTGTCAAGTCAATCCCGAAATTTCAAGATGGTCCTAGCCAATGACAGGATTGTATTATTTTATGATTTGCACTTTTTAGTCATTTAAAATTAGTGTGGAGTGTTTGTTAAGCCCTCTAATGTTTTAAATGGGACTTATACATTTACACTGCACACTTTTGCCATCTTTCAATGTAAAAAAATAGTACTTTTGTCACTTGTCCTTAAAAAACTTTAAATGGACTTTTCAACAAAGAGTGACTTAAAAATACAGTGATAAATAAAAAGTCTATAAAATATTTCGTAGAATAGGAAATTAAAACTAGTTTCAATGCTGTAAAATTTCAATGGTGACAAAAAACATATCGCTGAGTTAACTTCTTCAATTTGAAAATTTCAGGTATAGTTCTGTTAATAAAACAACAAATTTATGTACAATTTCATTTCGTTTATACTATATTTTAAGATAGGACTTTCCTAGTATTATTTTCGTATCAGTTTAGTTGACATAGTAAACTTAGAATAGAACTGAGTGCAATGAAAACTTCCTTTACATAAAACTGTGTTTAGCCAATAAATCTTCACGCCAATGTTCAAGCCTTATTACTGTTTATTCTTACATCGGACCTTTATTTAGAGAATGTATCCAGCCATAATATGCAGCCAATTTCCTGTAGCAAATTGCCCATTAAAAACTAAATCACACATGTCACAACGAGTATTACGGCTTTATGTTCAAGCAGCACAAATAGAAATTATACATTAGTGCAGCTGTGAGCTATAAAAGTGACCTATTTAGAAGCAAACATAAATAGCTTACCTGGTTCATATTCGAAACTACTTTAGTTTTAATTTCTCCCCTATACAGAGTGTTCAAAAAAGGTGGGTACATATTTTACATAGTGATTCCTTGGGTCAAAATAAAGAGAATAATCAAGAATAACATTTTCTCCAAAATCACTTCGCCATTTTGTATTTTTTTCATAAACATTTTTATCTTTGCATTTTTTCAACCGATCTTTATGGAACTTAGTATGTATGTTAAGGTAGAAGAGACCCATGTTAGAAAAAAATCATTTTGATTCAACTTAAAATTTCAAAATGGCGGCCATTTAACATTTTTAAACTTAAATTACTCAAAAATGGCTGATCTTATGAAAAAATTTCAGGAACACTTTTATTTAATTTAGCATTTTCAATTCTCTATCAAACGATACCAAGTTCAAAAAGATCGAATAAGAAATAGATGAAATATTAATATTATAATAATGAAATATTATTGTAAAATGGAACAAACCTGACTGACTAGCTTCTACCTTCTTCATGTTATGCTGAACGAGAATAAGTAAACTGTAGTAGTTTGCTTGTTTATTGATTCATTTTGATAAAATTTAGTGAGTATATTTATTTTATACTATCACATTTTACCAAACATATGCTTAATTACCTTTCCTGTAGCAGCATAAGTATGTGTTAAACCACAGCCACCTCTAATACACAAGGCCACGGTTGGAACTGGCAAAGATGCAATCACCTGCCTGGGTCCGGCACACACGCTAGGCTATCAAAACATCAATGAGAGTATTGCTGTTTACTCTATTCTGTATCAATGAATGAAAGTATGTAAACTAAATATACGAGTATTAGAGGATTTAAGATTATGGTAAAATATAAATTAGAATCAATGTATCCAACTTTATTAAGTGAAAAAATACAACATAGCACAATATGTCAAAAACTAACATAACAAACATAATGTTTTTATTTGGTTGTATTTATCGTATGAATGTGAAAATGTCTGGAATTTGCATATTTTCTTTGTTAATTTGATAATTTTAAATAAAACTCCCATTGCAAATAGATTTTTAGAGACTAACATCTAACAATTTGTTCAAATAAAATGATTTTCAATTTGAAATAGGAATATAAATACTTTATTATATTTTAGCTCTGACTATTCAATAGTCAATGGTTTTAGCCTACCTGAGGAATCCCAAGTCTACATTTCGTCATTTAGTCTGCAAGATTGTTACAGCGGGGAATTAAAATAATTTGAATTAAAAAGTAGGCCTAATTTGTATAGGAATCCAATGAATGGGTAAAGTTTTAAAAATGCCACCATTTTGCTTATAGAAATGTTTGGGAGTTGAAATTTTTACAAAATATGTTCAAAACCTACTTAATAAATTTTATGTAGTTTCATAGCTTTTGGTGTATAAACGGCCAAATAAAATACAATCAAACGTCTATACCCCTATAGACACACTCTGTATATTTTTAATGCTGTTTATTTTACAAAATACCAAAGAATCTTTCAACTGATAATTTACGTACAAGCTCATATACTAGTTAAATATCAACACTTATCTTAGAGAAAGAAACCCTTTTTTGGTGGGGTCATTATAAAATATTGTCTATTTAACTCAATTGTAGTCTTTAATTCTTTCACTATTACAATCAGTTTGGAAATCAAACTATTCAATACATTATCTTAACTTCTTTACAACTATTCAAAGTGCAAAACAATAATATTTTATTCTGATGGGTTTAGCTTAGATTTTCCAAGCTCATTTACTCTCACATACAATAAATTCCTTTACAACCTGACTTGTCATTTTGACAAAAAATGCATTTCTACCTCTCATTGCAGGAAACCTAGATATCATTTATCACAGTGAATCGTGAACCAATAGTTTAACACAACTTTCTCAGTTAATTTATTAATTCAAGAATCTTTTTTCTGAGAAAACTTTTTGTACTAGAAAATCACAGTTTGATATAATAAATATATTTCGAAACAGATCTTTAGATTTGCAATTTGAACTGTGTAACATATTTTGTTATCCTCGATAGTATTTACATAGACAAAAGTGTAATATTGCTCTTTTGTCTGTGGTACGGTATTATGTTTTCAGTGAACTGATTGGAAAAGCTTTAGCGTTTGATGTTGGCCCGACAAGTTAAACAACAAGACAATCACTTCATGAACACTTTCATTAACCTTCCCAATGAATACAGAAACACCCTCAATCAATAAAATTACACATAATATTTTCTTAAAGTCCTATTATTACCAGGGTGCAATTAAATCTTCATTATACATCATCATTCTAAATAGGGTAATATTAAGTTTACCAATTCCAAGAAGATGTATTTATTTATTTTACTTGGGTTGTAAGAAAGAGAATGACAATGCGTGGATATCAAATTGATTAAAATATGTGTCTGAGAATGTAGTTATAACATATTCAACTTTTAATTAAAATACATAATAAACTAATAAAATGCAAAAATATCCAGGTCACAGCAAACCTGCAGAATGAGCAAAATTCTATTTGCCTGGTTGTATTTTCACTTTATATTTCTTAAATATTTCACAAATATTTTAAACAAGTATAATTTATTCCCTATTTAAATAACAATAGGATTCATGAGTAGTTAAGTACAGTATTCTGTTATAGGAAAGGTAATGTTTTTTTGTAAAATGTTAATGTCTTAGTATGAAATAAATAAATTTGCCAAATTTGAAAAAAATTTCATAAACAAGCAAACTACAACAGTTGTCTTATTCTCCATAAGGATATCATGGTAATTTATACTTACTGTTTTTTTTTCAAACTTCCCTGTGATCATGCAAACATTAAAACTTTAATATAACTAAATTGTTTGTTTTTTTAGTAGCCTAAATGGTGTTAAAATAATTTACAACATTTTAACCAAACAACCAATCATGAGCAAACTCATTTTAACACCATAAAATCCTCCCGCTCCCATAGTCCGATCATGTTGGTTCACAAACTTGTACGAATTAACAAACCTAGGTTTACAAGTCTGTGCCAAGTTTAATTAAAATTAAATAATTTTAATTCGAGTTATGTGCTAATGGACACCACCCACACATATAGGCCTAATATTTTTTCGCTACACTACATACAGTACCATGTTTTTATAATGGACTTCCAACGCTAGGATTTAGCCCGGGAAACAGCTGTTTACCGCCTGCTTAAGGGTGTTTGGTCAAAAATTTTCATGTCCGATTTTTTGTTATTGTTCAATTATACTAAAAATTAGAGATACAAAAAGCTTGAAAGTAGTAAATTTTTTATCTTTGGTAGGCCTACCAATTCACAGGAAGAATGGGTAATGTGATTCTCACCAAAATTGGTATTCAGGTGTGGAAAAATAAGATAATAATCACTAGCTATTTAAAATTATAAATATAAAAAAAATAAATTTGTTTTTTTATAAAAAAAATTTTAAAATAATTTTTTTTTAATAATTGTTTGTTTTTTGGAAAAAAATTATTTGTATGTTGGAATTTAAAAAAATTTGATATGTTAACTCGTTTGGGCTGTGAATTTGTACCTTTGATGCCTTGTGCTGTCGGAGCACTACTCGTTGAGAGTGTGTACACTAACACCGAGGCTGTAGAATACTTTAACATCACGTAATTATTAACATCTTTTAACATTGAAAGAATACGTTTATCATTGTATTCTAATGCCCCGGTGTTAGTATACACACTCTCAACGAGTAGTGCTCCGACAGCGCAAGGCATCAAAGGTACGAACTCACAGCCCAAACGAGTTAACATATAACATTTTTTAAATTCCAACATACAGATAAATCTTCCCAAAAAACGGCTATTTTTTTAATAAAAAAATTAGGCCTAAATATTTAAAAAATGTCATAATAAACAAAATTTAAAAATCTTTTAAAAATTTATAATTTTAAATAGCTAGTGATTATTATCTTATTTGTCCACACCTGAATGCCAATTTTGGTGAGAATCGCATTACCCATTCTCCCTGTGAATTGGTACCAAAGATTAAAAATTTACTACTTTCAAGCTTCATATCTCGCTTAATATTCAAAATAGAAAATTTTGTCTTATATATTTGTATCTCTAATATTTAGTAGCCTACAATTGAACAATAACAAAAAATAAGGCATCACATTTTTGACCAAACACCCTTAATCAATTATTGGGATTTCATTGCTTACTGTATTGTTTCCGGACGCCAGCTGATTATGATTGGCAATGAGTGGTTTTAAACGAAAACACAACCTCTCTTAGAAGTGATGAGTAGTTATAAGTCATTTAGTCAGTGGGAATATAATATAACGGGTTTTATTAGGTTAGTTTAGATTAGTATGGCGAAAAATATCGTATGTCACTCGTCCAAAATGTGTTTACCGTAATATACCTATTTATGAAATATAATGGATGGTGGTTTTGGCCTCTAGTGTCCCGGGTTTAACCATGAGAACTACGAAAATTGCTCATTCCATATAGGGGAATTCAATAAAAGAAGAAATATACCCCATATAAAATGTGGTACATTCTCATATAGCTTAATCAAACATGGTAGAATATTTTTTAATTTTCTGGAAAAGGTGGATTCCATAACATGTTTATTAGTGTTACGTCCTATGACTCATGAAAATGCTATTTGTATATACAGGTTGGTCCAAAAAGAACTGACACATTTTGACATACATATTTACAAAATTCTAACTACATTTACAATGTACAGATAGAAAAACTCAAAAAGTTTTTGGTGATATTTAATAAATCTCAATATGGCAAAATTTAAAATAATTTTAAATTAAGGCTATGCCGGCGTTAAATACAAATTGAGCACATCGCACCCTTTGCTGCATTTCTCGGGGATGGAATTAACATTGCATGGGTATTGCGGCAGAGCTTAAACAGTGGCCATATTGAGATTTATTGAATATCACCAAAAAGTGTTTGAGTTTTTTTTTAAATCTGTATATATGTAAAGGTTACCATGTAGTTAAAATTTTATAAAAAACATTAATGTTAAAATGTGTCAGTTCTTTTTGGACCACCCTGTATTTTAGTCATATATACTTTTAGATGACTACACGTATGAAACGTTACTTATTCAGAAAACTTGGCATAACAATTTTTAGCACGGATAAATAAGTGTTGTGTTTGAAGTGGCTTTAAATACTGATACGTCAACAACATGAATGTATTCAAAGTTGAAATATTAGCTGTATTTAATGAGCACAGTAAAAGTGTCTAAGCTGTTTCTTTGGATTGTTTTGTGAAATACGAATAGGCCGTAATTTTAAAGTAGTTTTTGAAGTGTTTAAAACAAATACAGATCTAATAAAATGCATATTTATTTTTTCGATTTTAAGATTTATTAAAAATGCGTGATTTAGAATTATTTGGCTGCTAAATTGCCCAAATGTTCTAGGTTTGCACAGGTAATTAGTTTATTTATAACTAGTAACAGAGCCCGTTGTGGTTAAATACAACGGTCTCTAGTAAAATTAAAATAATGGTTATGAAATCCATACACCACTTTACTCACTAATATTAATGGTGCATATTAAGCACATAACATTTAGAAACACGCACACACATAAGGAACACACTTTAAACACAAATTCAAATTTTTAACAACAAAATTAATTCAAAGAAAAATCAATTAAATAACAATACAGGGTTAGGAAAAAGTCTGGAACCCCCCCCCCCCAGTTAACTTTTTAACATGTTGCAGTAGGAAACCCAAACTCGGCACATATTTACAACATAAGAAATTGCACTTTTTCATCAAAGTTACAACTTTGCCCCATCCCTAAAATGGGGTATTTTGGGGGCAGCCCCAAATTTTCAAATGTAAATACCTATCATGTGACCCCTCATTTTAAAGGGTATCTCAAGACAAATTAAATTGTGCAAACTAGAGGTCAATATCGCACCCCTAATCAAAATGGCAGTCATTTTGAAATATCCCCTATTTACTTTTTAAAAGGTTATAGCAGGAAAACTAAACTTAGCATACCTTTATAAAAACAGAGAATTCACCTTTTGGTCAGTATTAAAATATTATTTTGCCTAACCCCTGTATAACAATAAGCTCTTAAGACTCGTACCTTAAATTTTCTACTAGTGTCGTTAACACTATCTACGCGAGTTGTGTACACTACTTTACCTACGAAAGTGTTTTAAATACTAAAAATCACTACTCATAACTTTTAAGAGAGGTTATGTTTTCGTTTAGGTATAACCTCTCATTGCCACTAACGGTGATGCAACAAAACATTGTATCAAACACTAATTGCACCAATCAACAATTAAATTGGCCTGAACAGCTGATTATTTGAAATTCGAATCATTACAATTTTGCTTCTCCTCTCTCAATCCTTGAACCTCATTGGTCCGTTACCCGTGTTGCTATGAGTAAAACCATGTAAAACTATGCTGTTATGCAAGTAAACAATGCTGTTATGAGATACTTTTCAATTCTAAGAACTGTACTAAAACGGCTACTTTAAAAAACTGTGGTAAGAAATAGTTATTTGTGCAACTAGTGAGCAAAGTGAGCAATTGACTCACTCGAGAGAAATCCTCCGAGAGGAATGGTTTCTCGAGTGAGGCAATTGCACTTTGCACTTGAGCTGCATATTATATTTTTCCTACAGTTCCAATAATCAAATAAATTAGTAAAGAAACGTGACATATTTTTACACAGAAGTGAACTTTTAATATGACATTTAATAATCAACACGATCAACAACAGTACAACAGCTGACCAGCTGATTTACAGCCAGTGCTGCCAACGTATTTCGCGCGCATACGACCTTGTCTGCATGTTACGCGCTCAATATTTCGTGCCTTCACGTTGCAAATCTGGAGTGAGACAAAGTAATTAGAGTGAGACAATGTTAACATTGTCTCACTGATGAGCGAATTGGCCACTTTGCTTTCTCAAATCAGTGAGAGAACATGTACATTGTTAGGTAACTGTAGGAAAAATTATTAACATACTAGTAACAGAGTCCGTTGTGGTTAAATACAACGGTATCTAGTAAAATAATAGTTATGAAATCCGCACACACCACTTTACTCACTAATATTAATGGTACAGATTAAGCACATAACATTTGGAATCATACACTTAACATATAGAACGCACTTAAAACACAAAAGAAAATTGTTAACAACAACATTTAATAAAATAAAAATCTATTAAATAACAATATAACATATAACAATAAGCTGTTAAATTATTAACACATGTTTCGTATGATTATGCATACTGGTAAACCAATTATTGCCATCTATAAAAATTATTGGTTTTTCTTTTCCGAGTCGGGTTAGCTCTTCTACCCGACCGATTTTCATAATTTTGGCCTTAAACTTAAGGTATGGACGCATCATAGATTTGCCATCACGCATCGGCATTCATTTTGACGTATATTTCAAGCTATAGGCCTGCACAAACTGTCTCCCTGTACATTTCTTATGGGAGTTAAATTTGTTTGTTTCTAGTTCGTTTGGCTCTTCTAAACGACCGATTTTCATAATTTTGGTCTTAAAAAAGCTATGCAAGCACATATTTGTCATCAAGCATCATCATTTATTCTCCTAATGTATTACTCGACAAAAAATATAAATTTGATTTTTTTGAATTTTTACTTCAATTAAAGATGTATTCCAGCAGTTCTATAATTACAACCTATATGTTGTGGTGTAAACCTTTAGTGAAATACCAGCTTTCATTTGAGCTATATAATCAACAATAATTATAATTGTTTTAGTACTTATCTGCAATTAATGGTACGCAATTCTATTTTTATTTAAGTTATTTTATATGTCTTAGTTTTAAAATACTTCTAGAAATAAAGGCTTTCATTTAAGATATTGATAGTTTTAATCATTTAAGTTCAAGATACTGTATCGCTCAATCAGAAAACACAAATTTAATTATATCTTGGATATGGAATTTAGTTTTAGATATATTTACTCAATTCTAATTACAGTACGTTATCCTATTTGTTTTGACCTAAGAACCTTCAGTGAAATACCAGCTACCATTTGAATGATTGATTATTAAGAGCGGACTTACCTAAAGCATGCTGCTAAATCACGAACAACCCAAATTGTAAAAAAATGAGTTCCTTATTTATCATAGATTTATAGTCAAACGATATTGCTTGAAACCTCAACAGTAACTGTCTACTTTGACGGGTTTCACCTAGTAAATCTTTAAAAAAATTAAATCTTCATAATTATTTTCAAATCTACACGAATTAGGCTTTCCAATGACCCATTAAGCAACAAAATCGGTCCGGTAGAAGTCTAGATTTAGTTGTACAAAGTTTAACAAAAATATATCTAATCACAGACAAGGGAAACAAAGACTTATATTTCCTTAGTCAATGATCTAATTCAGTATTTTCTCACCAATGGAGGGGGAATAGACCAATGTGGATGTTATATTCTGAAAGAGATAAATTTACTACAAATAACTACTATGCATTTCTTGAAAATACTTAATAAAGGCAGCCAAAATCTGGCTACAAATAGAAACTTGAAAACAGAAACTTGAAAAAAGCAGTTTTTAATGTATTTTTGTTATTTTTACATTTTTCCCACATATATTTAATAATATCACTCTTTCATAGCTATTTGCAAATCTACATGAATTAGGCTTTCTAATGACTCATTAATTAACAAAATCGGTCCAGTAGAAGTTTAGATTTAGCAGGTCCGTGAAGTTGGCGTACCCATATTAGCGTATCCACTTTTGATCATACCAATCGTTAGTTCATCGTTAGTTCTCGATAGTTCCCAAATTTTTTCGTTAGTTCTCAAAAAATAAAAAAAGTTATAGCCGATTATAAGTGGGTACGCTAACTTCACACTTCCGGGTTCTAGCACGCGCCGTTTTCTGAGGAGAAATGTTAACATCTATATACCAATCGTTAGTTCTTCGTTAGTCCTCGATAGTTCCCAAATTTTTTCGTTAGTTCTCAAAAAATAAAAAAGTTATGAGGCATACAAAGTGGGTACGCTAACTTCACAATTGTACAATTTCCAGCGGGAACAGTTTTTTTTACTATAAATGCCTATATCTATATACCAATCGTTAGTTCTTCGTTAGTTCTCGATAGTTCTCCAAAATTAACGTTAGTTCTCAAAAAATAAAAAAGTTACGAAGCATAAAAAGTGGGTACGCCAACTTCACAGTTATAGAATTTCCAGCGGGCACAGTTTTTTTACTATTAATGCCTATATCTATATACCAATCGTTAGTTCTTCGTTAGTTCTCGATAGTTCTCCAATATTTACGTTAGTTCTCAAAAAATAAAAAAGTTAAGAGGCATACAAAGTGGGTACGCCAACTTCACAATTATAGAATTTCCAGCGGGCACAGTTTTTTTACTATAAATACCTTTATCTATATACCAATCGTTAGTTCTTCGTTAGTTCTCGATAGTTTTACAATATTTACGTTAGTTCTCAAAAAATAAAAAAAGTTAAGAGGCATACAAAGTGGGTACGCTAACTTCACAATTGTACAATTTCCAGCGGGAACAGTTTTTTTTTTACTATAAATGCCTATATCTATATACCAATCGTTAGTTCTTCGTTAGTTCTCGATAGTTCTCCAAAATTAACGTTAGTTCTCAAAAAATAAAAAAGTTACGAAGCATAAAAAGTGGGTACGCCAACTTCACAGTTATAGAATTTCCAGCGGGCACAGTTTTTTTACTATAAATGCCTATATCTATATACCAATCGTTAGTTCTTCGTTAGTTCTCGATAGTTCTCCAATATTTACGTTAGTTCTCAAAAAATAAAAAAGTTAAGAGGCATACAAAGTGGGTACGCACACTTCACAATTATAGAATTTCCAGCGGGCACAGTTTTTTTACTATAAATACCTATATCTATATACCAATCGTTAGTTTGTCGTTAGTTCTCGATAGTTCTCCAATTTTTTTGTTAGTTCTCAAAAAATAAAAAAGTTATGAGGCATACAAAGTGGGTACGCTAACTTCACAATTGTACAATTTCCAGCGGGAACAGTTTTTTTTACTATAAATGCCTATATCTATATACCAATCGTTAGTTCTCGATAGTTCTCCAATATTTACGTTAGTTCTCAAAAAATAAAAAAGTTACGAGGCATACAAAGTGGGAACGCTAACTTCACAACTATACAATTTCCAGCGGGCACCGTTTTCTGACTATAAATGCTTATATCTATACACCAATCGTTAGTTCTTCGTTAGTTCTCGATAGTTCTCCAATATTTACGTTAGTTCTCAAAAAATAAAAAAGCTACGAGGCATACAAAGTGGGTACGCTAACTTCACAATTATAGAATATCCAGCGGGCACCGTTTTATGACTATAAATGCTTATATCTATATGCCAATCGTTAGTTCTTCGTTAGTTCTCGATAGTTCTCCAATATTTGCGTTAGTTCTCAAAAAATGAAAAAGTTACGAAGCATAAAAAGTGGGTACGCCAACTTCACAATTATAGAATTTCCGGCGGGCACAGTTTTTTTAAATAAAAATGCTTACATCTATATACCAATCGTTAGTTCTTTGTTAGTTCTCGATAGTTCTCCAATATTTACGTTAGTTCTAAAAAAAAAATAAAAAAGTTACGAGGCATACAAAGTGAGTACGCTGACTTCAAAATTATAAAATTTCCAGCGGGCACCGTTTTCCGACTAAAAACGCTTAAATCTATATACCAATATTTAGTTCCATGCATTGTAATTTGATTCATCTTCACACAATGAAAATCAAAGTAACACTGACATTAGAATAACTATCATATTATGATTCTCTCGAAGAGAAAGGATTGCTTATCAGTTCCAGGATAGCGCTTATCTGTGATATCCGCAATAGTAGTTGCAGGTGTCACTCGGTTAGATTATTTTTTAGGAGTGATAATTTTGATTACGTTATCAAAATGATTAACAGTTGAATATGTTCAGTTAATTAGAACATCCAAAAAAGACAACGCTTCCAAAAATTGGTTTTAGATAAGCAATGAAATCATATTTATACCTACTTAGTTGTGTGAAAAAGTGCATTTTATAAAAAGTCCATCATGGAAACAAAATAAACTATCCATCAAAATGAAAACCAGAGTCTGCTAAGTAAAATGGTATAAAGTAATTTATAAGCAGTGATTATTTGAATTGGATTAAGCAGATAAAATATGTACGATCAAAGAACTTCTGTTTGGTTAATTAAACTAATCGTTTGTATTGTTTGTATTTGTTTGTGTTCGGTATTAGTATTATAAAATTACATCATTAAACGTAACACGTTACGAGTGACAGTTGCACGGATCGAGACTGGAAGGTCATACGGACTTGAACAAACTGGAGACTGGAGTAGTGGATGGAATAAATGTGTACAACACATTACTAGCATGGCGTATTTGGTATGGCGGGGTCGAGACAATATTTATTTAGTTGTATAGTAGTATACTGTAAGCATTTTTCGTTGAATGAACGTGCGCGCTGGAAATCAGAAGCATTAAATATGTTTATCTATTGATAATGGGCTATACGTATATTTATTTAATTTTTTTAGAACTAACAAAATAAATGAGTGAGCCCATCTTACGATTAATATTAAGATATAGGCACTTTTAGTCAGACAAGGGTGCACGCTAGGAATGATTTGGGTTTGAGGTTGGCATAACCACGTTTAAGACCTTATTGCCTTTTTATTTTTTAAGAACTAGTAATAATATGGGGGAACTAACACGACATAACGAAGAACTAAAAATTGGTAAATAGATATAAGCGTTTTTAGTCAGAAAACGGTGCCCGCAGGAAATTTTATAAATTTGAAGTCAGCGTACTCACTTTGTACGCCTCGTAACCTTTTTATTTTTTTGAGAACTAACGTAAATATTACAGAACTATCGAGAACTAACGAAGACCTAACGATTGGTATATAGATATAGGCATTTATAGTCAGAAAAAGGTGCCCGCTGGAAATTCTATAGTTGTGTAGTTGGCGTACCCACTTTTTATGCTTCGTAACTTTTTTATTTTTTGAGAACTAACGTTAATTTTGGAGAACTATCGAGAACTAACGAAGAACTAACGATTGGTATATAGATATAGGCATTTATAGTAAAAAAACTGTTCCCGCTGGAAATTGTACAATTGTGAAGTTAGCGTACCCACTTTGTATGCCTCTTAACTTTTTTATTTTTTGAGAACTAACGTTAATATTGGAGAACTATCGAGAACTAACGAAGAACTAACGATTGGTATATAGATATAGGTATTTATAGTAAAAAAACTGTGCCCGCTGGAAATTCTATAATTGTGAAGTTGGCGTACCCACTTTGTATGCCTCTTAACTTTTTTATTTTTTGAGAACTAACGTAAATATTGGAGAACTATCGAGAACTAACGAAGAACTAACGATTGGTATATAGATATAGTCATTTATAGTAAAAAAAACTGTGCCCGCTGGAAATTCTATAACTGTGAAGTTGGCGTACCCACTTTTTATGCTTCGTAACTTTTTTATTTTTTGAGAACTAACGTTAATTTTGGAGAACTATCGAGAACTAACGAAGAACTAACGATTGGTATATAGATATAGGCATTTATAGTAAAAAAACTGTTCCCGCTGGAAATTGTACAATTGTGAAGTTAGCGTACCCACTTTGTATGCCTCATAACTTTTTTATTTTTTGAGAACTAACGACAAAATTTGGGAACTATCGAGGACTAACGAAGAACTAACGATTGGTATATAGATGTTAACATTTCTCCTCAGAAAACGGCGCGTGCTAGAACCCGGAAGTGTGAAGTTAGCGTTCCTACTTATAATCGGCTATAACTTTTTTATTTTTTGAGAACTAATGAAAAAATTTGGGAACTATCGAGAACTAACGATGAACTAACGATTGGTATGATCAAAAGTGGATACGCTAATATGGGTACGCCAACTTCACGGACCTTAGTTATACCTCTGTTAAAATCTTTTAACAAAAATATCCCTAACTCAGTATTTTCTCATAACTATAAATTCGGAGGTTGCTTAGCTTTTTTGCAAATAACTTTTAAATGGAGAGGAAATCGACCAAGTGGAAGGTGATATTCTAAAAGAGAATAAAATTTCCTACAAATTGATATTATGCACTTCTTGGAAATACTAAAAAAAGGCAGCTAAAAGTCGCACTTAAATAAAAAGTGTGAAAAACACAGTTTTCAATGTATTTCTTATGGAAAACATGTTTTTTTTTATTTTTCACCATAAATCACAACAACAAAAAACTTTCAGAATTATTTGCAAATCTACACAAATTAAGCTTTCCAACGACCCATTAATTAATAAAATCGGTCCAGTACAACTCTAGATTTATTACTACAAAGACTTTTAAAACTGAATTATATTGTAAGTAGATGAATGAATGAACAAGTAACAGAAAATCTTTCATTGAAATCTCCGGATGCTTTATTAAAATTCCCATAGCCCCGTCTTTAAAATGAAACCTGGAAATCAATTCAAAATATTTAATTATTTATAAAATATTTTATTTTACCTTGTATACTCCAAACGTACGATTCTTAACCATGGTATTATAAATTAAAGTTAACTAAGTAAATGGACTGCAAATACCCGAGCAGAATTTATAATGGTTAGCTAATGCTGATGACAACATTTAAAATATTTTAACTGTGTTTACATTTTAATAAAGTTTTGTTGGATTTTCATGTTTCGACAGGAATCAAACCCCGGCTTGACTTGCAATGTACTTTACTCAATTAATAATTGGTAACTTTTTGTTTTCATTGTATTTAAACCTCAGTTTGATATATTCTTGTGTGATATTTCGTACCTTATTGGTAAATATATTAGAAATTGTTTGACGAGAAGATAAATTTATAATGATCACAAATTAGATAGAAAATTATGTGGTTGTATAGTTTATTTATTTCGATTTTGCTAATGGCTAATAACAACCATTTTGCCATAAGTCAAAATATTACCAATCATTATGGTAAACTATATCGATTCAAATAAAAAAAAATCTAAATATACACAGCACGGAATTATACTTAAACCGTTATCTTATAATTTTATCATCCGTTATTATCTTTTAAAAAATATCTGCGCTAATTTTTATAGGGCTTGCTGATACGGTAATGGTTTATTTTGTTACATCTAAAAAGACTGCGTTCTTCAAGAAGTTGTTCGGGTGAGTGCGAAGTTAAACAGAACATACACCGTTTTATCCGTTGCTATGTATGGAACGAAGAAATGTCATGCTTTATTTAATGGAAGGTCTAAACATTCATTCCCTTGTCTCACATAAATGCAAATACATACACTAATACATTTATCTTTGAAATAGGTTTTGTATTGATTTATTTAAGGTTGATAGCCACAGAATAATTCGCTGTATATTAACGAATGGTTTGGTTACGTTATAATGTATAATGATTCAATCGTTCACGTTTCACCACTACAGTTCCAATCCTCTTACATCAGGTAAGAACATTGATACATAATTTATTCGAATTTCCATTCTACAGATTATGTTTTCACTAAAAGATTTGGTTAAACATGCCCAATTTATTCCCTATTATATAACATTAGTTGTAACGAGTACTTAGGTTTACTGCTTCATGGAAGATTAACGTGTGATTACTTGTGAAGTATTAAAAAAGTAGTATGAAAGAAATATTACGGTGCAATTAGACCACCTCAACATTCAAATGAAAACTAACTTTTCACTCAAAACTGTTCAATATAGTTCCCGTATGGTATGGTAGAAAGTAACACCATTTTAAGCGTCGGGTTCAGGGGGGGGGGGAGAGGGGGTTAAAGTTGATAATTTGGTAGTTTTTTGTTTTTATTAAATATCTTGAAAACTGTGGTTTAGCGCTAAATGTATAGTTTTCAAAAATATGTCTGCTTGCCAATGACGCCATAGACGTCGAAACCGGTCGCCTAAATAGACGACTCCAGGATTACTTGGACGAAAAAGGTAATTTAACCTCTTGTATATTACTTTTGAAGTAATACGGAAAGCAACACACAAAATGAAGTTACAAAAATAATTACGTTAAATAGCAAACAAGAATGATTATCTTTATATGAATAATTTATTCCAGGACAATTTTATTATTTTGTTGAAGGCAAAACCCCATTATTTACCCACGTAACATGATGTCAACGAATAAAGTAACCATTAAAAAATACCAATAGAAGTGCGTCCGCTCGTACAATGTCTACGCTTTTATTTTTACATTAACTTGAGGCCAACTTAGTAACTCTTTAGTCAAATAGACGGTCGTGCATTATTGCACCCAAGAGTTCCTTAATTGCGCCTAGCACTCAAAGGGCCCCAAAAAATGTTCCTTAATTGCGCCCATCCCAAGCCAGGTAGGGGGAGTTGCCCGCAGAAGGAATATCCTTGTTTACATGTCATACTAACCTATCCTAACCTAACCTAACCTACTCAATTATACAGTCAAAGAGGGCCGCCACTTGGTGCAGTTAATGAACGTATCGGGTGGCCCCCTGGAGTAATTGGTGCAATTCAGGAATGAATACCTGACTCAGGTCAGTTGGCGCAATTAATGCCCGCCCAAATAGACTATTTACTTTGTATTAATCACCCAGGTCAATGCAAGGCAAACTGTTTTAAGACTAATCGTAATCCTTAAAAAACCTACATCTGCATCTGCAAAACCTACACTCTTTGCCGACGACACCTCCCTTTCAGTTTCCGGCTGCGATATCGATAAGTTAGAGTTGAGTGCCTTTTCTGAGGCAAACAATTAGGTCAATGGTTTGATGACAACTTGTTAACCATAAACCCTGAATAACCCCAACTCATACATTTTTCATAACCAACAAACACCACAAGAGTTTTAGCCTTTTCATAGATGAAACAGCGGTTCACCCAACTGACAGAGTTAGGTTTTTGGGACTGACCCTAGACAAAGGTCTGAGTTTCAAGAGCCATATAGAAAGCATTTGAGGAAAGATAAGCTCAGGAATATATGTGTTGCGCAGCCTGAAAAACACAACAAACTACAAAGTCCTGATTACAGCATATTATGGCCTAATCAACCCCCACTTAGCGTATGCTGTACCAATTTGGGGTCATGAGAGTAGAAACACCAAGTTTTTATTCAAACTCCAAAAATGGGCAGTGCGAACTATTTTTTTACTGCCCAAGCACCAATCTTTCAGTTATTACTTCAAGAAATATAAAATTTCAACTTTCCACAGTTTATATATCCTGGATACATTAACTTTTGTCAAACAAAATTTGTCTTTATTTGTAGTCTCAGATAAATCTTCAGCCTGTCCATACCCTTTACGTAATTCACATGATTTACCTGTTCCGAAATATGCAACCTACTTCTTCAGAAAGCATGCACCCTAGGCTTTAAACTACACAATAACCTATCCCGGTCCCTGAAGTTGGAATCAAACCATTCAAAGTTTAGAAAACGTTTGAAAGATTATCTCATTAGCTTCTCATGTTACAGCGTCAAGGAGTTTTTTCAACCTGTAATATAGGATGATAAGCTCAATTTGCTTTGTAAATAGATGGTAAGCTTATTTGTATATTTTGTAAGTGTAGCCTAAGAGGAGTTGTACTTTTTTTCTGACTTAGGTAATGCAATTGTTTTGTTAATTTTCAGTTGAATAAACTAATTTGAAATATTTGAAATTTGAAATTAAATATTCAAGTACTTACTGTATCGCCACGTCATCGAATCAAAATAATTATGAACTTATTCGTCAGCAAGAAAGGAGCAGACAATACACTGGGGACTTCCCAAGATGAAGTACGCATTTTAAAGCAATTCAAAACCTTCAATAGTTCAATCAAAATAAATAACGGTTCATTATATTTCTCTTGTAATTATTTGAACGTTTTCATTTGCATTTCTATACACTTGGGGTTTCAGACCTGAAGCCGAGTGGAAACTGATTCAGAACATTCGACGTTTTGCTGGGAGAAATCTTTGCAGTTCTAAGAGATGCGAGCGAAAATAAACGCATAAAAGATGAGTTTAAGTTTCTATTAAACGTGAATATGGAGGACTTAGAAGGGCTTAAGCTCTCTTTATTGGAAAATTCGCAAAACTTAGATGCTTAAAGATAAGTTATTCTCAGTAAATGATTGGTAAACCTCTGATTCGTTTTCCAGTAGGTATTATTGAACAACAAAACATAAAATATGACAATTATTTTGTTTCTTGGTAATTCGACGTTTTTTACTTCTCCTCTCAACACTTTCGTTTGGTACATTTATTATTGTAGTTAATATGCCGTTGATTAATAGATTTTGTAGTCAAAATACTGTAGAATGTATTATCACAAAACGAGAACCAAATGTTTCCCTAGTTAAAGTACGTAAGCCCCTTTTCTAGTTTAGTAATCAATGTTTGTCCAATGTGTGGAAAAGTCTAAGTAATGTGTTGTTAGTTTTTACTTCTAAAATTGTGTTAAACTCTGTGATATAAGTTTTAGACCTTATTAGTTTTATTTATTTCTTCGTAGACTTAATAAGTATTATTAGGTATGAATTAATAGTACACTTCGTATACTTCTCGTTTTGACAATTTTTTTGCAAGAAAAATGTTGACTCCTCCAATACAATGTAAATATGTCTACTGGAAATAAATATATCTTTGTCCTAAAAGTCGATTCACACCATATCAGTTACAGCACAGTTCCGTCACAGACCAGCCACAGTTCAGTCACAGTTGCATCCGCAATTTCTCAGTCAAACTGTGTCATTTAGTTTCAGTCACTCTTACGTCACTTTATTTACGGTGTTGTTAGAGTCAAAAATGTTTAATTAAAACCTGAAACTCTATCAAATTTTCATCGTCCGCCTTGTTGATTGTTACAAACATTACTTAAAATATTAACTCGATAATTTAAATAAGGCAGAGCGACTGACGGAACTGCGACGGATGAGTGTCGATAGCGCAATAGAAAATCCATTAGAGAATATTTTTGTTAACGGCGACGTGCCTGAAGTGACTGGACTGCGACGCGACGTGTCATAACTGATGTATGTGAATCGACCTTACACACACCTTTCAGTCCTTTCAGTCCATCCAAAACTATCCAAGGATCTGTGGAGAGATCCTTTCAGTGATCTCTGCGACATATTGGGCCAGCTGTTTCTATTAGTTCCTTATTCTATTAACAACATATTTTTGTTTAGCTAGCTTGGTAGTATCTATGTGGCATTCATAGGCCTGCTGGGTGTACTCAACCGTTTGCAAACATTTCAGAATAATGGAACACATAAAATCCACCTAAATAAACAGTGACAACCTAAATATCACTCGAATGTTGACTAACTAGTACTCGCATATTTCACAGAATTGTAACATATTGTGTTTATAACGATAATTTGAAATTCACGAGTAATGCAATAAAGTACTTATTAGCAATGATTTGTGTGTGTTTTTATCAGCGTTTATTTTTTTTAAATTACTCTAAGTCATGGGGCAACAGAAAAAAGAATTCCCTTTTTGGATTTTTTGAAAATTGATCCAATTTTGATGAAATTTTGTACACACATGTAAACCTACATTTATTCATAATTTCTTTCAAAACCTTTTTGTATAGCTTAAAAAAGAAATAATTTAATATATTGAAGCGCTGTTATGCCTAACGGTCACGAAGAAAATTAAAAAAAATTGCAATTGAAAATTCCCATGTTATTCTTATGGAGAAAATAAAAACTGTTGTAGCTTACTTGTTTATTGATATATTTAGATAACATTTGGCAAATTTATTTATTCCATCCTATACTATTGACGTAATGTCAAAAAACACTGTTTACCTTACCCGTAGCAGCAAACCTAAGCACTCGTTAAATCTAATGTTATTTAAATTGGGAATAAATATGTCTTATTTATGGAAATATAAATGTAATCAGACAAGTTGAATTTTGCTTAGTCTGCAGGTTTGCTGCGGCGGGGTATCTTTGCTTCAAGTTTGTCCTTGTTTGAGATAAACGAGCGATATATACACTTGATCTTTCACAAACCCTCGGACAAAAAAATCACACCACAGATTTCGTGTCTTAAACCATTCAATACACTGTGCTTTCAACTGCACCTCCATATTGCAACTTAATGTTTTGAAATTCAATCGTGCTAACAACAATGGAACAGCTGATTACTGTTAAAGGGGACTGAAAAAAAAAACTTAAAGACGCCAGCTTTAAAATTAGCTATAGTTGACTTTTTCTACGAACAATTGTAACGAGTTATTTTCCCTAGGGGGGTATATTTTTGCTATTTGGCCGCGCACCGATTGTTGAGGTGAGCGAGCGGCGGCAGCGAGGCTAGCGAGCGCCCTTTGACCCGGCTTATCAGTGCCGATAAGCCTGGGATATCCTAGATCTTCAGGACAGTCTAGGACAGAGATTCGAATGGTGGATCTTTTAGAGTGAGGAGGCGAGTGTTTGTGTCTAGTGAGACGTCCAGTGGTGTACGTGACAGTGGTGTCGGCGTATGCTGGTGGTGTGATCGCGCCGAGTGTTGGTGTAAGTTGGGTACTGACCCACTTGTGGTGAGTGGACGACTTGATATTATTAGTTTGATATATTAATATCTGATTTTATTGCGAGAGTTAGAGTTGTAATCGTGCTGGTCAAAGCCTGACGGTAGTTAGGATTTATATTAGTCAGGAATGATATTAAAGTGTATTCCTGACGGTTCTGGGCAGGTGCTAGAGCGCAAATAATATAATTTATTGACTGTAGTAGTTATTATTTTGCGTTATACCAAGAGTTAGTTATATTACTAATAACTCTGAGGCCCGACAAACCTAGGCTGCACGATTTAGCGTGCGTGGTTGGAAGCACGAGGCCAGTAGGCTAGTAGCTAGTTTTATTAGCCTATTAACAGAAGCCCGGCTAAGCAATATAACGTTGATATAGTAGCAGTAGTGGTAGTAGCAGTAGGGTTGGTATTGATTAATCATTTCATTATTTTAATTTAACCTGAACAGCTTGCTTAGTAATCCAACACGTTAGCTTGGTAGCTTGGATAGCGGAGTACCGGCTATCAGATAATATATTTATCTAGTGTTTGGAACGTAGTTAATATTTATTTATCTGTTACTAAGTAGCCCAATAATTTAATAGTAGTGCAATTGCCATTTAGCTTTGCTTGTTTGGCTTGGTATTTATTGAGACCAGCTGGTGTAGTCACTCTACCTATTGGGCACTTGTATTGTTATCTGGTATTATTATTGAGTGAACTGTTTGATTGTTAGCTTGGGCAATAGAGTTGTGTATTGGATTATAGTGGCCTAGTAGACCCCGCCTGGTGATAACACGCGTTGTGGTTTTTATTGGCAAGTCGTCGTGTAACTCACCGTGTTTTAGGCACTCTGGGCTTAACTATTGGATAGTTAGGACGAAGCCCGAGTTGCGTAGTCAGCAACGACCCCCTAGGAGTGTGGAGAATCGGCGTAGGTCTGGTAGTGATTATTGCACGTTTGTTTTGGTGACTTGTTTTTGACTTGTTCACAGTGCCCGTGTATGAGCCAGTCCTATACCGGTTAGACCCGGCTTTTGGCCTAGTGGTTTCCCTGACCTTGTCGCAGACCCTGGAACTTTACCCAGCCATTGTAGGCTGAGCTATCCTCGGCAAACGGTTGCGACTGACTGCACTTTTAATATTTTTTTTCCAGTGCAGAAAATCTCGTCGCAAGATGGCGCCCGAACAGGGACTGAGGTTGGCAGTGGTGCTGAGTTGCTGACGTATTAACGGCGCCCGAACAAAGTAATTTTATTTGTGCAGATTTGCTGCGACTTGTGCAGATTGGCTGCGGACCTGAGCTGTTGAGCAGAGTTTTAGGCAGACCTGCTGTGATTTTATAGTCGGTTGGGTAGGCCTAACCTGTTTTCTGTTACAGCGTGATGTGTTGAGAACCCTAATTTATTTAATGGTTGTATACATAGATATTAGTTGGTAAATATTATTTTGCTAATTAATTGAGCTTTAGTGTTGAATATTATTTGAGTGAGAACCCTTATTGTGTATTTGTGGTTTGACTTTCACACCTATATTTGGTTTGATTTATAGTACGGTGTTAAATAGATTTTAATCGGTTTCGCTCTTATTTTTGCGGATTAGTCGTGGTATTTGAATTTTAAATATGGTTGTGACTACGAGTACGACGTCCGTGCTGGGCGGTACGCCTATTACGTCTGCTATTGCTACGACTAGTTCTGGGGTTAGCTCCGAACTGTCGGTGATGACGACATCGTCATTGTGGCCGGCGTCTTCGCCCGTTTGGCCGACAATTTCTTCGGTAGTGGCTACGACGGTGACAACTTCGTTGACCTATTCCGCGCCAGCGACTTTGTCCTTGGGGTCGCAGCCCCGGGACGTTCGCGTGGGATGGATCTATGACCTCTCGAAAGGGGAGCTCATGAGGACGATGGACCAGTATGGTTTGGTGACCACTGGTACTTCTGCGGAATTACGGCAGAGGTTCTCGTCGTTTTGGAAGCAGCGGAATGCCCGTCGGTACAGCGATGATCGGCTGTGTACGGCTGGGGCAGCTGCACCGACATTTTTACCGCCAGCTACTAAAACTGGGGGGTTTCCTGACCCCCTTAGAACCGTACCTCAGGTACTGGGTAATACGGGATCGAATCAAGCGGAGATAGTGGGACTTAGCAGTGAGTTAGAGGCGGTTAAAGAGATCCTTGGGTTGTCTTTGGAGACCGATACCCGGACTCTTAGAGAACATCTGGCATCGGTGGTGCGACAGGCGAGGGGCTCGCCGAGTAATGAGGTCGGCTATGGGTTCGAAAGACCCGCCAACCCTACGTCCCCTGTTGTGGCTGCTCAGCTGTCTACCTTTGGGTTACCAAGTAGACCCGAGGGATGGCAGCGGCCCAATGATAGTTCTGAGAGACCAGCCCGGCCTTCTAGCTTGGAGCTGCCACGAGGCTCGGATATGCTCTCAAATGAGGCCAGCAGGTTGGAGCCAAAGGATTGCTCCAAAGTATGCAACACGGTACGGAAGTGGGGTTTAAGGTTTGATGGCCGACGAGACCCTGTGTCGTTCCTGGAGCGCCTTGAAGAGCTGATGGTCTCGTACTCTATAACATCAGAGGACCTGCTCAGAGCGCTGCCGGAGCTGTTGCAAGGCTCAGCGCTTCTATGGTACAGGAATTGCAAGGAGCTCCTGTATTCCTTTGAAGCTTTCCGGCGTCAGTTTGAAATCCAGTTCTTCCCACCAGGGTATTGGAGGAACATGGATGAGGAGATCCGGAAAAGGACACAGGGTGAAGGCGAGCACTTCCGGGACTACGTTGTTGCCATAAGTACCTTGCTTAGGCGTAGCGGTACGTTGTCAGAGCATGGTAGATTGGACTTGATCTACAACAACATGCGACCTGAGTACAAACTCATGGTGCGACGGCGGGACTTCCGCAATCTGGCCGAGATGGTTGAGTTGGCCGAAGACTACGAGGCCTATCTGCGAGAGAAGGCGGCCTTTCGACCTCCTCCTTCTCCAAACGTAGCGCTGGTTTTGGAAACCGCCTACGCACCCAAAAAGAAGGTGGAGAAGCGCTCCGAAACTGTCTCAGTCGAGAAGCGGAGTTTCGAGAGACCATCTCCGGAAGACAAGTCACTTGGGCGAGTTGCTTCGGATCGGGTCCACGGTCAACGGCCCGTGACAGCAGCTAGAGCGCCTGAGGGTCCAAAGGGGACGGTGAAATGTTTTAGGTGCCAGGAGATTGGTCACTTTGCCCGAGAATGTGGTAAACCAAGGACCGTCTCCTGTTATGGGTGTGGCAAACCTGGTTTGACGGTGAGTCAGTGTGGATGTCGGGCGGGAAACGGCAGGCCAGCTCAGACATCAGGAGGTCAACTGGGCAAGGCCACCCAAAACGAACGACCTCAGAAGAGTGGTCCGAGTGGCTCGGAGAACTAAACAGCCTGGTTGGTGGAGTAGACGAGAACCGGCTGGTTTCGGAGACAAGGCCCTTTGTTGAAGTTGTGCTGATGGGCAGTGTTTTTAAGGCGTTATTGGACACTGGGTCCGTAGTTAACCTGGTTGGGCGAGAAGTCGCCGATCATCTTCAACGCCAGGGGATAGAACCTTTTAAGAAACCCTCTCCTCTAAGGATGGCAGATGGGTCGCGGTCTAGGGCCGAGTATTCGTTCCGATTGGCAGGGGAGGCTGCGGGAAGACGGTGGGTTGGAGACGCCTTGTACGTTCCCACTCTTACCACGGACATGATTTTGGGTATGGATGTCATACGACATCTCGGACTTGTGACGGTCGTGACGGAGGTGATAAGAATGGGCGTGGGTGAGGACTGGTCTAGTCAAGTGGGCTGCCTAGATACGGTCGAAATTAGTGACCAAGACCCCAGAGGCCCTGACGATGGAGATCCCCGTCTTATTCCTGAAGCCGAAGTATCTGACACTTCGTTGGCTGGTAGTGGCGTGGATTATGATCCCGCTTGTGATGACGTCAAGGGCGAAGGAGTGATAAAGCCGTTGACGGGAACCCAAAGCCAGTCGTTGGCGATATTCTTGAAGGGAGAGCTGTCAAAATTTGACGATGTGCCCGGGAGGACCCATCTCTTGGAGCACGTTATTAGGCTGAAAGAGGGAGTGGTTCCGGTGAAGCAGAGACATTACCCGAGAAATCCAGCTATGCAAGCTGTGGTTAATGGGGAGGTGGATGTTATGTTGAAGGATGGGATTATAGAACCTTCTTCGTCTCCATGGAGCTCACCGATCGTGCTGGTAAAAAAGGCCTCGGGCAAATTTAGGATGTGCCTTGATTTGCGAAAGGTTAATGAGGCCAGCGTGCCGGACGCTTACCCCCTGCCGAGGATAAACGCCATTTTAGAAAAGCTTCGGCGGGCCCGGTACATAAGTACTCTCGATTTGTACCGTGGCTATTGGCAGGTGCCTCTCAATGAACGGAGTCGCCCGGTTACCGCCTTCACGGTGCCCGGGATTGGCTTATTTCAGTTTAAAGTGATGCCTTTTGGTTTGCATTCGGCGGGGGCCACGTTTCAGCGTTTGCTGGACAAGGTGATCGGCCCGGACCTAGAACCATCGGCATTTGCGTATCTGGATGACTTGGTCTTGGTTTCTGAAACTTTTGAGAAACATCTGGAATTGTTGAGGACCGTCTTCGCCAGATTGAGAGGGGCGGGATTGCGCCTGAATCCTGACAAGTGTCATTTTTGTAAGACCCGGTTAAAATACCTGGGTCACGTAGTCAGTGATGCGGGAATCGCGACCGATCCAGAGAAGGTCAGGGCAATCAATGACTTTCCTACACCGCGAAGCGTGAGGAATCTTCGAAGTTTTCTTGGGCTGGCCAGCTGGTACAGGAGATTTGTTGACGGATTTGCGTCGTTGGTCAGGCCTTTGACCAAGTTATTAAAGAAGGGGGAGAAATGGCAGTGGGGCTCAGATCAGGAGATTGCTTTCGAAGCAATGAAGAACCGCCTGAGCTCAACACCAGTTTTGGCATGCCCGGATTTCTCGAAGACGTTCGTGCTGCAAGTAGATGCCTCAAACGATGGCCTTGGTGCGGCTTTGACGCAAGACCAGGCCGGTAAAGAGGCCGTAGTGGCATACGCGAGCCGTCTGTTGACAGACCAAGAGCGGAAATATACGACTACCGAGAAGGAGTGTTTGGCTCTGGTCTGGGCGGTGCGGAAGTTCCGACCATATCTGGAGGGTTATCGCTTCGTGGCCATAACGGACCATGTGGCATTAAGATGGTTGATGAAGCTGCAGGAACCGTCCGGTCGGCTTGCTCGTTGGGTTATGGAGTTGCAACAGCATGATTTCGAGATCCGGTACCGTAAGGGTACGTTGAATCGTGTTGCAGATGCTCTCTCCCGTCAGCCCGTGGGTGGTGAAGATGACGATACCCCGGCTGACGTAGCTGTGATGGGAGGAGACCCACGAGAGGCCGCATTAGAGACCGAGGGTATGCAGCCAGAAGATGGCACATGGTACCAGCGCACTAAAGAGTGTGTGTCGTCCAATCCCAGACGTGTCCCGAGTTATTGTATTAGGGATGGGGAGTTATACAGGCGTCTTGGGAAAGATAAGAATGATGAAGGCGGAGTGGTATGGAGGACTTGTGTACCACCATCTAAGGTTAAGGATGTGTTGGTAGAGAACCATGACTCTCCTATGGCGGGCCACCTGGGAGTTAAGAAAACAATTGCCCGGGTTGGGGAAAACTATTTCTGGCCGGGTTGGCGTCGTGCCGTGAAAGAATACGTTAGGTCCTGTGCCACGTGCCAGGAGTTTAAGGTATTGCAGCAGAAACCGGCGGGACAAATGTATTTTCGAAACCCTCAAGGGCCTTGGCATTCGGTGTCGGTCGACTTGATGGGTCCTTTCCCCAGATCCAAAGGTGGGCATCGTTTTCTTGCAGTTTTCCAGGACCTGTTTAGCAAGTGGGTTGAAATCAGACCCCTGCGGTCAGCTACGGCCAAGGCTGTAGCTAGTGCATTCAAGGACGGGCTATTGCTGCGTTTTGGCGCCCCTGTGATTCTTATGAGTGACAATGGAACCCAGTTCGTCTCTAAGGTGTTCCGAGACCTGACGAAAGAGTGGGGAATCGAGTTCCGTCAGACTGCCCCTTACAGCCCGCAGTCCAATCCGGTTGAACGGCCAAACCGGGTTATCAAAACTATGATAGCCCAGTTTGTTCAGGATAATCATCGTACTTGGGATGCACTCGTTGCCGAGTTCCAGTACGCGATGAACACCGCCGTTCACGACTCCACTGGGTTTTCACCTGCCAAACTTTGTTTTGGGAGAGATCTCAGGCTACCTAGGGCAATCGGGTCGTCTCTGACCACAGGACCGGAGCCGGGAGATGACCGTGAGAGAACCGTGGATGAGCTATATAGTGACCGGGAGCGGGCGTTTAAGAGGTTGTACGATAGTTGTCGACAGAACTTGAGGAGGGCTTTCCAGCGCCAGTCTAAATATTATAATCTTAGACGACGTGAGGTGCAATACCATCGAGGTGATCAAGTCATGAGAAGACTACATGTCTTGTCCTCTGCGGCTGAAGCTATAGTGGGCAAGCTGGCCCCTAAGTTTCAGGGTCCTTGTACCGTAGTGAAGCGAGTGGCCCCTAATATGTATGAGGTAAAGGACGAGGGTAGGAGAGAGACCCATGTCGTCCATGTTAAAGACCTTAAGACCTACCATGAAAGAACCGATGCTTAGTCATTCTTGGTTATGCATGGTGGTGGTTGGTTAGATAGCATGTTTGTGCTTGCTATTCTTTTGATGATTTGTTTAATCGAGTAGTTTTGTTTTCGTTTTGCTTTGAGACCCGTGGTAAAAGAGGAATCATTGGGTTAAGAGCCGGAGTATTTTGTTTTGGCCGGAGTTCAAAGATTTTTTTTTCTTTTGGCCGTTTTCTTTTTTTTTTTCATCCCGATGTAAGTGGGGGATGTAACGAGTTATTTTCCCTAGGGGGGTATATTTTTGCTATTTGGCCGCGCACCGATTGTTGAGGTGAGCGAGCGGCGGCAGCGAGGCTAGCGAGCGCCCTTTGACCCGGCTTATCAGTGCCGATAAGCCTGGGATATCCTAGATCTTCAGGACAGTCTAGGACAGAGATTCGAATGGTGGATCTTTTAGAGTGAGGAGGCGAGTGTTTGTGTCTAGTGAGACGTCCAGTGGTGTACGTGACAGTGGTGTCGGCGTATGCTGGTGGTGTGATCGCGCCGAGTGTTGGTGTAAGTTGGGTACTGACCCACTTGTGGTGAGTGGACGACTTGATATTATTAGTTTGATATATTAATATCTGATTTTATTGCGAGAGTTAGAGTTGTAATCGTGCTGGTCAAAGCCTGACGGTAGTTAGGATTTATATTAGTCAGGAATGATATTAAAGTGTATTCCTGACGGTTCTGGGCAGGTGCTAGAGCGCAAATAATATAATTTATTGACTGTAGTAGTTATTATTTTGCGTTATACCAAGAGTTAGTTATATTACTAATAACTCTGAGGCCCGACAAACCTAGGCTGCACGATTTAGCGTGCGTGGTTGGAAGCACGAGGCCAGTAGGCTAGTAGCTAGTTTTATTAGCCTATTAACAGAAGCCCGGCTAAGCAATATAACGTTGATATAGTAGCAGTAGTGGTAGTAGCAGTAGGGTTGGTATTGATTAATCATTTCATTATTTTAATTTAACCTGAACAGCTTGCTTAGTAATCCAACACGTTAGCTTGGTAGCTTGGATAGCGGAGTACCGGCTATCAGATAATATATTTATCTAGTGTTTGGAACGTAGTTAATATTTATTTATCTGTTACTAAGTAGCCCAATAATTTAATAGTAGTGCAATTGCCATTTAGCTTTGCTTGTTTGGCTTGGTATTTATTGAGACCAGCTGGTGTAGTCACTCTACCTATTGGGCACTTGTATTGTTATCTGGTATTATTATTGAGTGAACTGTTTGATTGTTAGCTTGGGCAATAGAGTTGTGTATTGGATTATAGTGGCCTAGTAGACCCCGCCTGGTGATAACACGCGTTGTGGTTTTTATTGGCAAGTCGTCGTGTAACTCACCGTGTTTTAGGCACTCTGGGCTTAACTATTGGATAGTTAGGACGAAGCCCGAGTTGCGTAGTCAGCAACGACCCCCTAGGAGTGTGGAGAATCGGCGTAGGTCTGGTAGTGATTATTGCACGTTTGTTTTGGTGACTTGTTTTTGACTTGTTCACAGTGCCCGTGTATGAGCCAGTCCTATACCGGTTAGACCCGGCTTTTGGCCTAGTGGTTTCCCTGACCTTGTCGCAGACCCTGGAACTTTACCCAGCCATTGTAGGCTGAGCTATCCTCGGCAAACGGTTGCGACTGACTGCACTTTTAATATTTTTTTTCCAGTGCAGAAAATCTCGTCGCACAATAATAACACGTATATTAAGCTGTAGATTTGATCCATTCTTTTTGGGACACTTTTATTTATCCATCTAAATTTATTTTATAAATACAAAACATCTTTACCTATTCTAATTGGTACAGTAAATTAAAAATTCTAACGGCAGTAAATTGTATCTCGTGTTGTCCTTATAGAGAGAAAATTAATTGCTGAAAATTACTGGTACATGTACATTTTTTTCATAAAATTAGTCTAATAAATATTTAATTTCAGGCTCTATACATTTGACAAAATTCTTGTTTTCGCCTTGTATCAGTAAACGTGAGTGATGTTAAACTAGAACCAATGTTGCTTATATTGGGCGTAGGTATAAACATACATTTCCTTTGGGGATGTTTTATTTCATTCAGGTCCACTTCAGACATGCACGTTTTTTCACATTAATTTTTACTAGAGGTCGTCCAGTGGTCGAAACTCGACCAAAAATATTTAATGTACAGACTTCTTTATTTTCATTCCACACTTTGAATAGAACATGTGATTGGAGTTTCTTCCATTTGTTTTGATTTTCTGTTTATATTTCGTTGTTATTTCGTCACCAGCATGGCAACTCATAATATCCATGTTAAATTTTTCAAAAATTTAAATTCATTTTTTGTGCTTATTTTTGAGCCTATTTTAATTTATAAAGGGATTCTGCACACCTACAGGAAAATAGCTTTCTAACAGTATGCGTAGATTTTCCCTACGATGCACACGAGCTGAGAAAAAAGGTTTTAAAGAAACATGCTTGCCTATAAATATATAGATTATTTTTATTAAAAAAACAACACACCTATTGAAACATATTTCAATTAATTCTATAATATTGTTGAAACAAATACGAACAATAAAAACTGTTTTAGCTAGTTAATACTAAATTTACAGCTATTTTCTACAATCAAATTAATTTAAAACATAAAAAACGTCTCACAAAACTACCTGAATGCCCGAAAAAGTATAAAAGGGCTACTTACAAACATTAATGAAGATTTTATTGAATCAAATCTGCCTAGACAATAACTACTTGGCATTGAATCGTGTACAAATTAGCGGCAATTAACTAGATAGTCAACGGGCTTTTGAAATGCTTAATATCTGAAATGAAACGAGCCTACTCAATGCCTATTAAACATGTTCGCCTAAAACCTTTCGAGCATATTTGAATGGAAATGAATGAATGAATAAATGAAAATACTTATTTATTGAGGCAAACGATTAGGACCACCTTTACTTACAGTTAACCTCGTAAATCTAAATATTTCGTGTAATACTGTCTGTTTGTAGTTTGGTTGATAATGAACCTCGTCGTAAATATCATGAGTGACAAATGCGGGTTTTGACAACTTTGAGTTAACGTATTTAGTTTTTGAATACAAAAATAAAAGAATACCCCATTAAGGAAAACAGTTCGATTAATATAAGAAACATTTTGAAGCCTCCCAAATAATATACAGTGTGTAAATTAAGTCTTGAAACAAATCAGTATTTTTAAAACAGAAGTAGATAGAAATATTCTGTTAGTGGAATTGATTGTTGTTCCGAAATTTTTTACATCGACAATATTTTTAACCACTTTAACAGGGTAGGGGGTAGGGGGCGACTTATTTGTTTAAAAAACAACTCCTAATGCGTGACCCCTCATTTTGAAGGGTTTGCCAAAAAAAAAAACAATGTCGAAAACCCGTGGTAGATATTCCACCCCTACATCCAAAATTTGAGGGTATTCCACGCGGGTATTCCAAAATTTGATTTATGTGAAAAAACACCCATTTTGGAATACCCACCATTTTGGCTAGGGGTGAGATATTCTCCTCGGATTTGCGTCATTGTGTTTCTTTAGACAAACCCTTCAAAATGAGGGGACACTTAATAGGGGTTGCTATTTTTAAAAAAAGTCACCCCCTACCCCATACCCTGTTAGGGGGGTTAAAAAGTATTTTTCATGTAAAAAAATGCGGGACCTTTGTTAATAATATTGCCACAAACAGAATATTTCTATCTTTGTCGGTTTAAAAAATACAGATTTGTTTCAAGCCTTATTTACACAGTAGATACTTATATTACTTATTAATTACAAGTAAGTAAGTGTTAATTTACAAGTAAGATATTACCTTGCAGATAATCTATCACAAAAACAATTTATAAATAAAAAAACTTTTTTAAAACAAAACATTTTTAAATGCAATAAAATGTAGAAAATAATTTATAAATATGTGAAGAGTATAAATACTTGTAAGATTTTAAAAAACGAAAAACGTCGGGTGCATGCAATAGAGAATTTACAATTACCTTCACCTATTGAACTACTGCATTATCATAGATAAAAGGAGTATAGACTTGGAATTCGTTTTGAACTTGTCTAGATACAAATTTTGTTGCAGCCTCATGCTGTTTCTATAATAATAAAAACAATCATGTGTGTCTTTTTGGTTTGTTATAGTGTGTTTTTGTTTTCCTTAAACCATGTTTTCCACAGTTATAACTGGAATAGCCGTACTTAAAAGGAAGCAAATTAAATGCCTCATCATATCTTTTAAAATCTAAGATTTTAGAGCAGTTTTTGTAGCAATTTGCTAATCTCTAGTATTTTTCTAAAAAAAAATGTCTGTAGGCTTATATTTTACCTTTTTTTGTGAAAATCAAAATTTCTTATTTCTAATAAATTTGAATAGCAATTCTGATGATTTGGGCTCACCAAAAGCTGTCTATTCTTACATAGAATTTAATGGAGAATATGATGGTAGTGTCAAAGTTATAAAAATGTATGAAAATACTAGAGAAATTTTAAAATTTTGTGTAAATGTACAGGTTTTTCTATAAAAATCTAAATAATGTTTCTGCAAGTGGGTGTATCGAATATATTTTTTTTAAATTGTGGATTTGAGTCACACTTGTGTTGCTCTACCACCCGAAAAAATTTTTAACACTAGGTCCAGACCACCTATGTATGTGTCCGTTAGCGCGATAACTTGTGCAAAAACTATCCGATTTTGATGAAAATTGGTACAAACGTGTAAACCTACGTTTATTCGAACGAGTTCGCGAACCAGCGTAATTGGATTATGGGAACGGGGGTTTATGTGGTAAAAATTGATTTTTCCCATTTTGACCCTAAAAACACAAAATTTCATAATTTCTCTCCTAACTTTTGTAGAGCTTAAAAAAATTGTATATTGAAGTGTTGTTGTTTGCCCAAATGTTACAGAGATAATTACAAAAATTGTTAATTTAAAATTCCCATGTTATTCTTATGGAGAATAACTGAACTGTTGCAGTTTGCATGTTTATGTATATATTTTAATCAAATTTGGAAATTTTATTTATTTCATACTAAGCTATCAACGTTGCAATAAAAACATACCTCAATATCTTACATGTAGCATTAAACATAAGTACTCACTAAAATTAATGTTATTAAATAGGAAATAAATCTGACAATTTTTAGGGAATATTTTTAAAGATCCAGCCAGGTAAATGCAAATTCGCTTAAACTGCAGCTTTGCTGCGGCGGGGGTATTATTAAATATATTGAAAACTGTGGTTTAGCACAAAATTAATTAAAAAAAAGGAAGTTTGCCAATTACTCCATAGACGTCGAAACCGGTCGCCTTATAGACGACTACATGATAGTATTTCTGGTTAAAGTGTGGGTATGTTTTCTGTTATAAATGAAATATGATGTACGACCTGTCGATTTATCTAATGTGTCACACTGTATTTGGTGTATTTATAAGTCTAGTGAATGGTATACTATTTATAATAAATTCAACAACAACCCCCTACCCCCACTCATGATTAAATAAATAAACTTGCAACACCCAATCCACCCGACAAACCATATACCAAACCCAAACCCACAGCCAACCTCACTCAAAACATAACCACCCCAACCTATTCCCAACCAGTGCCTGTGGTAGAATTGAGCTTCGTTATTACACTTTTAGTTATTTACATGTCTCTGCTACAGCTGCAATCCTTTCCCTGGCTGAAGAGGACATAGTCCTAAAACAGCCCCAGTCCAGTAGGGTTTCGTTTCAGCTCACTGGACTTGAACATCACAAAAAAAAAAATACTTGGACGAAAAAGTTAATTTAACCTCTTGTATATTATTTGTGAAGTAAGACAACACACAAAATGAAGTTAAAAAAATAATTACTATAAATTACAAAAAATAATTATCCTCTTCATAATATTGTTAAGGTGAATCTTACAGGGCTACTAAGGCTTACAATTTATATTTATAAGAAAAGGGAAGCTAAATACAAAATACATACTAAATATAGGGCTACAAAGCTTGGAACAAAGTAACTGGACATGAAAATGATTTTAAAACATTATTCAGTGATTCTAGGGGGATGGCCTGCTAGGAGCCAGAAGAACATCTTTTACGTAAGCGTAGGGTGACATGCACATAAAATTAAGGTTCTTTGTTGTTAAAATAGTAAATAGTAAAAACATCGATGGTAAAATACTATGCTGCAAACCCGAACTCAAACGGAAAACTGAGTAAAAAATTGGAGCCGTTCAAAGATTCAAAACTGCCTACCAGAATATATTTAATACATTTTTGTATCAGGGGGCCAGATTGGAGTAGGTTTACTGTTGAACCAACTAATAAAGTTCATAATAAAGTTCCTAACAAGTTCTGCCAACCTGTTTAAAAAAAAAATAATATTTTTGTATTAAAATTTAAAGATGAAGTAAGAGTAGTCAAGTATTCGTCTAGTTTCCTATCAACTCATCCAACCCTCTGTATCCTAATATTACCCTCTTCACTCTCTGTATCCCTATCATCATCCTTTTACAGTACTAGTAGATCGGTCGACCTAATCATAAAGGATTACAATTAATCAGTGGTAAAATAGTTTTTAGCTTTGAGACAAAATAAAATAAAAATTACTCACAATTTGTTAAACCCAACTGAGGTAAATATATTTGAATACTGTCACAAGGAGAAGGATCGTTATTTTCCATAAATAATTGATGTATGAAGTTATTTTTTTCTATCAACCTGTGAATATTTCAACTTATGTATCTGTTTAACCTAGTTTTCGATCGACCCTTTTGTGGATTACCCGGGGGCTAACCAAGGCCATTTATTAAAAGCCCAATGATCAAAGACAGCTGAGTACAGTTCCCAACCCAATTTTGACGCTTACTGGAACTGGATTAAACCGGCGACCTACTTTTTAGGACAGTACTAAAACCATTCAGTGCTATATATTTGGAGAGACGACCTTACTAGCCTAACGCGTGTACTTGTTAGTAAATATTTGCGTCTAATCGTTAGCAGACGCTGATCCACGGGGGTGGTGGAGAACCCCCCCCCCCCCCCCAAATAAAGCAGTGAAAAATCGAGCTCGGGCCGAGTTCAGCGATCGCGGTAGACGTCCAGGATTTTGCCGCGATCGCGGAAGACTATGGTGACGTTTCCGTGACCGCGGGTGGCAACGATAATACAACCGCGGAAGATATTCAGGATTTTGCCGCGATCGCGGGAGACGATGTTTTTGTGATCTTAGGTGATGATAATAATGAAAATGATTACGATATCATGTTTGCAACACTAGCTCACTGAAATTTGGCGGAACAATTAGAAATAATCAAATTTGATCAAGCTTAAGCAGTAGGAGTAGGCTATGATTGGTTATAGTTTACAGCAAAACATTTTCGTGGGAACCTAGAAAAACTTTTAAAATCAAGAAGAAAACCTGGAATTCCACATAAAAAAATAGTATACACCCTGTATAACCTTGGTTTCTGTCTACCTTAACGGTCTACTCGCTACCTTATTACGTATCTTATAAACTAATATTACACCTTATTAGCATGATAGTTTTCGTTATTCTGCGATCAGCCAGATAGAAAATCAAGAGTAGTAGCCAAAGGTCACTCCTATCGCACCACCTGTCAGGGCAGGTGGGGTGAATTAATTGAGTTTAAAGCCCATCAGGCGGAAATGGCGTAATTATAGCGGATTTCCGGTGGTACGTCACTTGTGACGTATGTGGGTAGTGACGTAGGTTGTTGAGGTAATTTGGTGTATGCGGGTGTGCTACGTCACAAAGTGACGTGGTGGGTACTGTTTGAGCTGACGTCATAGGTGATGTGTACTTGGGGTGTATGAGGGTGATCATATGGTTTTCTACAGTTATAGTGTAGGGTAGCTTCTTTCTTTTGTTTATTCTTTATTTATAGAAAACAGAAGAAATGAGAGTAAGTTGTACAGTGTGGAAGTCAACAAGATTTCGTTGTCAGCTTATGATGATAAAAGATTCGTTTGTAATGATGGCATTAGGACTTTTTTGCCGTGGGGACATTACAAAACAGCTGAGAATTAAAAGATGGAGAACGAGGTTAAGTTTGACTAAACTCGAGTGTAAATGGAATAAGTCAGAAATAGAGACTCGAGTGTAAGATTGGAAATAGCTGAAAAATTGATTGCCAAACCAAACTTTATAGATCGAACAGTGTACAATGAGATCTTGGGAAGGTCATCTTTTCTTTTTTTTACAGAACAACTGGCAGCTGTACATATGAGTAAGACGAAACTTCTATTCAACAAAGCAATCTACTCTACATCGAGTTTATTTGATTCATCCACCGTTGGTGTTAATGGTTGTTTATATCTAAAATTTGGTACTTTTAAACAATGTCCAAATTCAAACTATCCCCCTTAACTGACGTGTCTAGTCTACGTACCGTACAGAGAAGTACTTGACCATCTGTCTGTATGATGTACAAACGGTTGTATTCAGTCTGTGTGATAATCAGAAAGAAAACCTGAGCTCACTGACTGTGCAACAAGTCGGTAGAGCAGTACACTACTGTTGAATGCAAAATAAAAAAAGGAAGCTAGCCTACAGTTGTAATGATGGCATTAGGACTTTGACAATGGAAATAGCTGCATCGACCGAACCATTTACAATGAAAACTTAGTAGGCATTCATATGAGTAAAACCACAGTGATGTTAAACAAACCATTGAGCTTAATAAGATTGCATTATCAACTCATGATGATAAAAGATACATCTTATCCAATGGGATAAGTTCCTTACCATGGGGACACTCAAAAATTCCACAAGAAGAATTCGTCGAGATGGAAGAAGAACACTCGCTTTTGACAGACTAAGCTTGAAGTAATTTGCATAAGGGGGGTCTCCATAGCACAGGGTTATTTGGTCTAGACCTGTGTGAACCTCTTTCCCCCTGATTTTAAACAAACCAATCTATATTGGTATGTCCATATTAGATTTGAGCAAAGTACGAATGTATGACTTTTACTACGATATTATGAAGTCCCAACCGTTTGGTGTTCATATATAAAATTTGGTACTTTTAAACAATTTCCCAGTTGAAATTACCCCCATTAGCTTATCTGCTACGTGCCGTACAGAGTATAACTGTCCACCTGCCTGTATGATGTACAAAAAGGTTGTATTCAGTAGAGCAGTACACTACTGTTGAATGCAAAAAACTTGAACCCGCATTAATCGTTCCGTTGGTGGACACACACACACACACACACACACCTGCGGGCGGTGTGGGTAAAGCAGTACGCTACTTTGAATTTGAACTATCTAAGTCGGTAATGTAGCACTGTATGAAAAAATATTTCCAACTCTAAACATTCTTGATCACAGTTTAGTATTACTTTTAATTCTGTAGGTTAATGCTGCTCTGTAAGCGGTAGTTGTTTAATACCGGAGATCTGGAAATACAATGACGGAGACAATATTTATTCAAAGAAGCTCTCTCCCTCCTTGTATCGTAGTGGGAGTAGCGTGAGTCCTTGATCTAAGAGGTTTGCGGGTTCGATCCCTACCAATCATAAAAAAACGTTATATTTTTATTTTATTTTATACATATCTACTTGCTGTAGTTCATAACAAATGCAAAACAAATGATAATTCATGTATCGAATGTTAAAAACAGTTAAAAGAAGGCTTAATTAGAACTTTACAGTTGAGTATAAAAAATGGCCTTTGTAAAGGCCACCAATGTTAAATGTTAAATTTACATTTCGTAGGTGTTTTGTACTCTTGGGATGAGAGGTAATCTAAATGATGTTTGTTTCTAGCGGTTGGTAGTTTATGAAGCTATGTATGAACTAGAGGTTCACGGGTTCGATCCTTACCAATCACCAAAACGCTTAATTTACTGTTGATGTAATATGTTGATTTTTGGTATGGTATCGTATCGTATCGTAGTGGTAGTAGTGTGAGTCCTTGATCTCAGAGGTTTGCGGGTTCGATTCCCACCAATCACAAACAAAACATTATATATTTTTATTTTATTTTATACATATCTACTTGCTGTAGTCCATAACAAATGCAAAACAAAAATGATAATTCATGTATCCAATGTTAAAAACAACTGAAAGAAGGCTTAAGTGGAACTTTACCGTTGAGCATAAAAAATGGTCTTTGTAAAGGCCACCAAATGTTGGATGTTAAATTTACATTTCGTAGGTGTTATGTACTCTTGGGATGATGGGTGGTCTGAATTTATGTTTCATCCTAGTAGTTGGCTGTGTATGAGCCAGAAGTTCACGGGTTCGAGCCTTACCAATTACCAAACGTTTAATTTACAGTTGGAGTAATATGTTGATTTTTGGAGAAACTAATTTTAAGTATCTCTATTTGCACCGAGAATTGAAAAAATAACTGCTGCCTTACTGATAACCTATGTTAAGTAATATAGGCCTAAGTTGGCTTATTTTATTTCTTTGATTTGAGGCATCCCCCTGTGGGATAAATTTTAATTCCTTTTACTTACATATAAAATAAACACTTTAAAACAATTTCCAGGTTTTCGAGAATGATTTAAAGGCACGGCAAATGTTTTAGCTAATTTTACTGGTCTAAGTGGTCAGCAAACTGGTTTTTAGTGGACGGTAAACACTAAAACAAATGCATTTCGCTAATGCAAGTGTTTCATACAAGCACAAGATGCTAAAAGCTCTAGTAAAAATTAATAAAAATTCCACGATCGAATAAACAAAATCTTGAATAAAATCCCTACAGAGCTGTCGGGGTTTACTTAATATAATCGAACGGAGAATTTATCACGATACGGTTTAAAACAAATTTTATATTAATATTCGTAGCTGATTGTTCGAATCAACCTACTCCCAAGACTTGGTTCTTTCACCCGCCAAGAAAAAACAAAAAAAAACGGGGTTTAGAACTCAGATGACGAGTCTCGGGGTATTTAAACAACGAATTAACTCAAATAAATGTACGCAACACTTATTCGTTAAGCGAACGGAACAAATGTACTTTCGTAGCTAATTGATCCAAACAAACCGAAATATATCAACCGCTATTCACTGGCAGGTAGGAACTGGTGGGGATTTATACGAGTCGGCAAAACTAAGTTACTAAAATTTAGATATTGAAAATCTAATTTGGAGCTGGTAAAATAAGTGGCAGATGAGTATGCGTAAGTTATAACGGGAAATAAACGTAGCTAACCTTCGTAATAAAATCGTAGCGTTATGTTGCGCGTTGTCGTATACTTCGTGTGAGAGGCTTGTTCGGAGCTAGTAGGCGGTCTGGATGAAAGTATGTGTCAGATTGCTGTTTATTTGAATTTTGTTAACAATACTATTTTTGAGACGGTTAAGGAAGTGGTATTTAACATGTCGCGTGACTAATTGATTATGCTGATTACTTGATTACTTGACTACGCTATTAAAGTTGGGAAAAGCCCTTTCGAATTAGGCTAGAATGGTCTTGATAAGACACTATGGTAGAGTTCTGTAGCTGTCGATAATCTAGAATATTAGAACCAAAAATTAATTTTAATTATATTAGATATTATATAATTTTTATTGAATTTGAGCTTATTTTAATTTTATTTTAAAACAGCTGTACTCCCACGATTGGCGAATGGATCATACTGTAGTAAGCGACTAAGCGTTGGCCGGTCCATCTCCCGGCTGTTTGGCTTTAGAACTGAATAAATTGTAGTACAGTGAATGAATTAATTAAATATTATGCAAGTTATATTCCTAATAATGAACGACAGCAAGAATAAATAAAATACATTTCTGATAAACTACAAACAATTATTCAATAGGCTATACAATTATCCTAGACATTTATCCATACCGTGGTTAAAAGTGGACTTCTATAAGCCTATGTAATTAATTATCCTATATATTAAAAACGTGACAGGGTTTCTTTATTTCACGATTCTGAATCAACCACTTGACGGATTTTCATGATTTTTTTGTGTTGAACGAAAGATCATTTTGAGAACTAGGGAATGTCGAAGCCACAATTTTAGATTAGGGTTTCAGTTTTTTAGAAATTAAGTATAAATTTTCAAAAAATCTAGCAGCCGACGGGCGAGTTTTAAGTCGTTTTAATGGTGGTTTAACTAACAGCTGGTTTCTAACTGTCATTGAAATGTTTATGTTACAAGTTGTTTGTATACAAAAATATTGGATCGTCTGAGTTCGCCTACACACTATTTCACTTTAGAATGTAATTTCTTTGCTACCGTAAAAGATCTATGTTATCAGGGGATTGTTTAGTTATGAACTAAACATTTAATCGTATAATCAAGTTTTGTCATAAATGCAATCCGCCTAAATGCTTAATACTTTAAAATATAAGTGGTTTACGTGTTGATACATCTTTTTCTAAATGTTTGAATATAAGTATACATACATACAGTATTCATAAGTAGTAGTAGTAGTATGCATACAGTACACATTGTATTCGTAATGAAAATGTCAACTGGCGTAGTAGGTCTCCAGAAAACTGACCAGTAAGCTGCGGGATGTCAGTGGAAACCAAAATCTATTCATACCATATCATAACTATCCCAGTACAGTAGTACTGTATGATTCAGAAACTTTATAAAGGGGTATATTCCAAAAGTAGACCAAAAGGCTCGGATCTCAGATGGGCTGGGCAGGCTTTGCATGGCGAAGATAAGATACTTCAACTTATAAAAGTGTATTCAAGGTATAAAAGTACTACAAGGTAGACGACTACTTGGAAGACCAAGTAATGAAAGACATCCTCAGACTGGTATCTTTCTTAGAAATGGCATAAGATGGAAGAGAACGGGAGGCCAGGATCATTTTAGAGGTTTCAGTGGTCAAGGTAAAAATAAGGTATGGTAAGTGATAGTATGCAGTGGAAGGTGGTATGTAGCTACTGTACTCAAAGCCAGGGTGTGTGTGTGTGTGTGTGTGAATCGGCCACCAAGTTGTGAACTAGCTGTTCTGAATCATATTCAGTTTTAATTGACTACTCGATTCCCGGACTTAGGACGGGCCAACAGCTCGTTTACTTATTATTATGGTTGTAACTGGACGTATGTATAGTCCGTGGCTTGGCAATCAAATAAAAGTATTTATATGGGATAGGGTACTGTTATCAACATTTTAAATTACTGAATTGTTACCAAATTACTGTTTCAAAAAATGCAGATTCCATATTCAGCCGAGCCATTAAAATGAGGATTTTCCGAACAATTATTAATATTACAGAATAGTATTTAATGACATACAACTTTTCACATTTCATCAATTATATGTTAGAGTTTTGCTATGGTCAAATCCAAATCGTTTCCCCGTTTAACCAACTATTCCAAAAGAAAAAATAATATGGTGCAACACAAATAAACAACCGATCACCTACCTATAACTTACACTTTACCTTCTTAATGCAACCTTACTTCAAAACACAATGTAGTCACGAATACACTCATAAACCTTGACCTACCTTCCCCACATGCCTAAATTGGATCAGTGTTCAATATGCGTTTTATTAAGTGTTAATAACTTACTGTATCGGCGATGTATTCAACATAATATGAGGTATTATCAGATTAAATACCGATTTCGATGCAGATCAATATATCGCTTATTAAATCCTTACTAGTGTCCCTGTTGCTCGAATTCGAACAATTTCTAAGCATTAGAGGCGTTATTTTAAAAGGAATAACGTGCATAGTTTCTGATGACTTTAAAACATTCGACCCAAAGATTATGGAAATATTCAAGATGTACGTAACAGAATATATCAAACTATCCAGGCTCTCTTGCTTTTTTCATTGGAATATTTACGCCAACCCGAATTCAAATAGTAAATATTTTATTTCAACCAAGTCAGTAAATGTTTGTAGCAAACTGTAAAAGAAGCAAACTTATTGACTGCTTAAAATTAACATATGTTCTTCTTCTCACTTAATTTCTGACAACAGCTGGGGTTGCATAATAATTTTTTGTTTCCCATGTTAATCTTATGGAGAAATACGAAACTTAAAAGGGTCCCAGGGCCTCACTCTCTGATTATTTCTCTTAAAAAAATATTTCCTGCACAACTTCACGTTACGCTCTTTCCAATGAAACCAAAAACATGTCAATCGGTTCAGTAGTTTCGGAGGAGTAATTGTCAAAAAACATGCTTTGCGTATTAAATTGCGTTTCTAATCAGCTGGCAACATAAATAGGTGCCCAAGAGTAAACAGTCACTGCAATATGCTCCGCGCATTGAGAAAGTAGTTCCGTATATTTTCTAAATCTGCAGTGAATTCCGCGCTTTAAAAAGGTTTTAACGGTATTTTCTTGTTTTTTTCAGATTATAGGACTGGTTTAAAAGAAAAGTCTAGAAAGTTCAGAAATGTCTTAATGATTCTATTGTTTACATTTTTCTTGTAAACAAAAAAACTGTCATGGCTACTTTAGTTCCCATAAGCCACGCCATAAAAATTGGAAATTTTAAGTTCGTTTTAAATTGAATTAGCATTATCTAATTGAAATTTGTTTGTTTTGAAACCCATCTCACTAATAGTCTAAGTAATTTTGTTAAGTTGGCTGAAATGCGTTCACCCGTTATTGAGTGATGTTCCTTTATTTGTTGCATTGAAATTGATCCCAAAGAGCTACGCTCAATAAACATTATTAAGGAAGCCAACTTTGTCGATTGACTGTAGGAAAAAACTATTTTATTGAATTGTAACAAGTTTAAAACTAGCAATAAGAGTATCTTTATTAGATCCTACTTTTTAACAACTTAAGGAGGTATCCTTTAAAATCCTTTAAAATAAAAGAAAATTGTTATAGAAATCACATTATAAATATAAAAAGTCAAATAATTATATGTAAATATTGCATTAACATTTTTTACCCTTAGTTACATTCTAACTTAAATATTTCATCACTTTAGTCATGTCTGATCAATGGGTTTTGATGATGTGTTGATATTTTTGATATTAAATCTGTATGGTAAATGTGCAACAAGGGTAGTTGATGATTCTGGTTTGACGTTTCACCTGTGTTTTTTATTATCATATTTTCACACTCAATATAAATAACAAAAAGTATGTTGATCGAGCAGACACATCACCCTTTTATATTAAAACACCCCGACTCAAAAGTCTAATTACGCTGAACACCTAGTCAGTAGCAACCACAACTATTCAAAGATCGAAGAAAATTTGACAGTAATAAACACATGCAACAATAAAGCCAAAACAACAGCTCTCAAAAATTTTGAAATATATAAAGCCTTCAAATTAGAAACTAAACATATTTTAAATGACAAAATCAATAGTCAGGCGAACGAGTTGTTTGAAACTATCATCAAATTAGACAAAGAAAGGAAACTAGAAACCACCGATCAGCTGATTGCAGATGACGTCACCTTGACCTTCGACGGAACTCCAGTCGCGGCCGGCTCGACATAAGCGTGCACGCATCGCAATGGTTTCTGTGTGTAAATATTTTGTAAATATGTGGTTTCGTCTTGTGTTCGGTAAAAACTTTATGTATTTTTTATTATACCGAATCGTTCCACGAGGATTGACCCGATGATGTGATTGTCGTCACGAAACCGGTCGTCATCTAATAGCACTAAATGATATTGAACAAGGTAAGTGTTAAAATGGTCATATGTTTTTATTTAAAAAGTAAATAGTCTTTGTAGTGTAGCGAAAAATAACGTTCAAAAGCTGAAGGTGGATAATTTATATACAACTATATTTAAAATGCTTCGAACACAAGGTCTAAATTAAATTTAAAACAATTGTTATTCACTTTTTTAAAGTAGCCCTACACTAACAAATTAATAAACATTCAATTGCTTCTTAAACACTTTACTTAATACCTACAAATTTACATGGCATACTTAACAGGTAAGATGAGTTTCCTAAGTAAAACGAATTGTAATGAACTCATCTCAAAACTCCCGCCGCGGACGCGAACTTTTGGTGTGACATGGCTCGAGGAAAAAAAACGTCCGCGCGCGGTACTCCCGCGGCGGGAGCGACGGATGTCGGTGTGACATGGCCTTAAAGTAGGGGAACTTCCCCCTCCCTGTACTTCTTCCTCTCCCTTTCACGAGTTTTGCAAAGCTGCAAGAGGTAAGTCAGTCTCATATGACCACTCAAAAGGAATGGTCGATGAGACTGAATGTGATATTTTCTTTAAGTTGGAATCGGTACCATTCTAACTTAAAGATATATCACCCATTGCATGTGGAGCATGTGTAGTACGTTGCTTGTAGTTTAGATGGTGTTAAGTCTTCTTAGTGTATTGTATTTTTGGTATTGGTGTAAGAGTGTTATATTTCTTAATAATTGATGTTCCATTTCAGGTATAAAGTTTAAACTTGAGTTGATCATTATATGTTACAAAGTTCTTACGTTCACACAAAACAGAAGCATAAAAACCAATAATAAGTTTATAGCCTAGGCATACACTCACACACATTTCTATGGGGATTGACCGTTGGAAGAACAACCCCGGCCTCAGCTGATGTGTCCGAAAGACAAATCTATTAGTACAGCCCGTAGGAAGAACTGACTATTGTCAAAGTAGGACTGTAACATTAGTCTTTGGCCAATTCAGACTTACACACAAACACAAAAATAAAACAAACATTAGCTCCCCTACCAAAACAAAAGGAGGGATAGACCCTATTTTGGTCTATCCCTTTTTTTGGCATTATTTTTAAATGACCTTGACCTACTTACAGGACTTAATTAAAATTCAGCTCACTCAATACTTGGATATTATTGTCTCACATTCAAACATTTTAGCCTTCGCCAGTGTATATATCTGAAGTAGTACAATACAAACGGGCACTTTACCCTACGTATATTTAAAACACTTTTAAATATAGTTGAGCATAAACTACTACAAAATGAATAACAAATCAGGCTCATTCTAAAAACAGGTTGGTTTGTCTAAAAAAGTTATATGCAATTATCCCTCAGTAAAGATTCCAAAAATATTACTGAGTTCAGTCATGGAATGTCCCTATTTCAACTTAATACAATAAATTATGGACTATATTATGGGTCAAAGCTACTTAACGCTTATTTATAGGTACAATGTTTTTGTAGATGTAAAATTGTCAGGTTTGAATAAACTCAAAACATCCTCAGAGCAAATGCTTTCTCTGAATATGTTTCGTCGATTCCTTTAGGGAACATTATAGCAAAAACCATTATTAAAAAGTTAGAAAATGTAATGATTTTAACTTAAGAAACTTGTGTCATATTATGGTTCTCGTTTTTAAGTAACAAGTCTAGAATAACCTGACAACACCAATTATGTGAAGTAGCACTGATAACTTTTAGATTATTGTACCGCAATTAATTGTAGCTTGCTGTGTTGACTTGTTCAACTTATATCAATTTTGAGACTAGTGTACTTGCTACTCGTGCTATTTGCTGTGGGGACACTGGTGTTAACAAGTAGTTATTGAAACTAGGTATATTAGAATGCTAGGAGAATCTTCAGGTGTGGTGTGAGTTTTGGGTAAAGTTAGTATTATTCCATCCACTGGCAAAAACCCGTTTTGAACGATCAAGGTCCCGGGGTGAAAGTCATTATCTAATGCTCTGAAATAATAAGCTGTAGTATTTTCCTAGTTCAGAATCGCTACTTACGCCACTGTAATCCTTATAGCATATTGACATGCTAGTTCCAACAACAATAGTTCAAGTCGAAGAATAAAGCATTAACAACACATAACGTGCAAATAAAGCACACACACACGTGCAAAGTCTCAGTTGAATAAACCTTGATTCTAGGGTTTAAATAAAAAAACAACGTCAATCTACCGTGCGTGAAGACTTAATGAATATCACTCAGAAGTGTCTAAAATTCAGCCAGAAAACCAGTTTACTCAACTGGTTCCGGTTGGGTCACATAATTATGCAAAGCTCGAGACAAAATTGAGTAGTATCATTTGTTGCAATTTTGGTCCATTCTAGTCGTGTGGGTTATTTACTTCTATTACGAAATTTTCTATCAGGACTCTTTAATTAATTACTTATTTTATTCAATATTTTACATTTTAAAAGAACTAATCACGAATAAAACTTAATGTTTTTTTTAATTCGAGGTAAACTCTTGAAAAAGGTCACTGTAAACATACAATGGTTTTACATTTAAACTCTTACAATATCAGCATTTGTAAGTAAAATACTATATTAGTGGCCGGTCGCTTACTCGCTTACTGCGATGTAGAATTAAAGCACGCGTTGTTATGGGTACGCACACAGTCACGCCTAGCAGGTAGCCGACACGGTAGCAGTAACGGTTAGCTAGGTGGCAAGCTAGAGGATTCGCTAGTCGATTGTTTGGGAGCTACAAGCAGGAAGGCTCGACGCATGTCCAACATGCGCAAATAGCAGAACTTCACAGCCACGTGTTCGCAAGTTCCACGCAGGATCTTTCACTGCCCATTCTGCGTATGTCAAGTGTTGTTTGTTTTAGTTGATTTATTTGGTTGTTGTTTACTTTACATGAAATAGAATAAAAAATAATGGACCTAGAAAAATTAATATCAGACGTTTTTATCCGTGTGCCTTTGTGGAACCATTCGTCTTGTAGAGAGGTTTTGTGCTAAGAATATTCGTTGTATAGAGGTTAATCAGTCCTAGCCCATGTCACAAACAAATTCGTCTTATGGAGGCTTTTAACTTAATTACTACGTTGTATAGAGGTGTTTTTAGCATTGACCTATATGAAAGTGTCAAGGGGATTAAAAAAAATCGTCTTATCGAGGAATTCGTTTTATCGAGGTTCGTACAAACGAGGTTCAACATACTGAGCGCCACTGTGTGTATGTCCCAGCTACCCTCCAGGTAACCAGCCGTAATTCGGGGACCAGCGTATATGCGAGTATGCGACCTGCCCGGCTCCACTGTGTTTTTACCCTTACTCATACTTACATTAGGTTGTTCATAATAACACACAGTATTGTTATAGAAAAAATTAGAACTCTGTCTTAACTGAACCCCGCATCCTGTGTTGTGGTGTGTAGAAAAAAGGTCAGTAAAGCAGCATTCGTACACAGCAAGTCGGAAATGTAGTATACAACCCCGCAGGAAATTGTATTTTTTTAGCGGTGAGATAATATATCAAATAGCTGAGAGCCCCGCATCAGTTGTGTGTAGAAAACAGCAAGCGGTAATTTAGGCCTATTATTAAATTTATTAGCTAAACCTGACCCCGCATATATCCCTTTGATTACGGTTTAGTATTAATTTAAATTTTTTAGGTTATTCCTACTGCAATAGGAATAATCCTAATGCAGGTAGTTTTGTTAAAAAACCTGAGATCTGAATGTACAACAAAATTTTACAAATAATTTACAATATTTAAATATAGATCTGCAATTTTAACATGCAATACCGATTCGGTTCATTTGTCCAATGTGTAGAACGTGGTGTTCTATAACTTCTCTATGTTTCCATAGTTTGTAAATCGGCTCTTTTCAATGATTACTAAGAAATGAAGCACAGTGATGATTCAGTTTTCTTTTTAGTACATATATCAAATTATCCTGACTCTTTCTCGCGTTTATCCATTGTAGTATTTACGTCAACCCATATTCAAAAAGTAAATGTTTGTAGCAAACTGTAAAAGAAGCAAACTTATTGACTGCTTAAAATTAACATATGTTCTTCTTCTCACTTAATTTCTGACAACATCTGCAGTTGCATAACAATTTTTGTTTCCCATGTTAATCATGTAAAAAGAAGGTTTCCTGCACAACTTCACGTTATTCTCTTTCCAATGACATCTAAAACATGTCAATCGGTCCAGTAGTTTCAGAGGAGTAATCATCACAAAAAACCTGCTTGCGTATTAAATAAGTAAGATATCTACTTTTTTGACATTTTATTAATTTAACTATTTTTGCCCACCATCGCGGGAAAGAAATGATTCACATCTTTACAGCTGCACAGTGCCCACCTGCCTGGCACCTGCCTGTTTTGATGAAAGTCAGACATCGGACGCGTAGAGCGGGTAATCGTTTGTAACCATTGTAACTCGCTGTCGACCACGGGTCACTGTGACTGTCACTATCACTATAATATAGTGACAGTGATATAGCCCTCTCACACTGATATTATCAGTGTGAGAGGGGTTGCCAAAGCGACTGCATGTGGCTCCCAACACACAGTGAATTTCTTTCTTCTTTTCTTATTATTATTCTGTTTTCACTTAAATCAGCTGAATGGGATGTTTACTTATTACTTAAGTTTAGACCTGCATTTGACACAACTGAAATACATGATTGATAATTCAGTTCATTTTTGTCTTTTTAGAGAGATGTTTCCCATTTGAATCTTACTTTAAAAAAAGCCCTAAATTTTTCGTAGGTCTATTTTTTATAAAGGCTGGTATTAAAATGCCGCTTCTGAATCGTCCTAAACATTCCAGTTACATTACAATCATATCTTCCATCAAGAATAATTGGTATTAACAATCATAAATTATTTCCACCAAAGAAAGCTGAGTTTAACCGATTGCAAGGGTTGAAATAAAGTCAAATTCGTTTTTTATGTAGCACAGTTTAATTTAAATGTCAAATTTCCCCTACTGTTTTTATATTTAAATACTCAATGTGTACATACGATTTAAAATTACTGCTTAACTTCCAATGAATGTTAAGCTATCTGTGTCAATTCGAGTTAACATATGAACATTGAAGTCTATGATTATCAGTACTCACAGTTGATGTATCGATATAAAAAAACCTAACCATATATATCACGTATCACCTTATCAAGGTCTACTTTTATCACGAAAAAAGTAGAAAAGTTCACCAAAAGCTGGTTTACCTTATTGCATACAATATATCTTTCTTTTTAAAGAACTCGACATTTTGTGGATTTATCATTGTAAATCTATAATCCTAATATTTTGTCTCAAGAAAAATTAAAAACTATTTATAGATTGCAAGGTGTAATTTTTAATTCACCCAAACCTAGTGGAAGTTGAATACACAAAAGTTTTACCTTATGTGTAGCTTTGTTACCGACCATGATTAGATGTTTCGCTAGTCAAGACCATAAATTTTAAAGTTCAATCATCAAGAACAGCTGAGTCCAGTTCCAGATTATCGAAAGCTACAGAACTCTATCATAGTGTCTTATTAAGGCCATTCTACCTTAATTCGAACTATGCATTTTAAGTTTCTTTGAAAGCCTTTCTTCTTAGTAGACAAAATCAGTCTCTTCTTTAGTTTTTAAACCATTTCTAGCTGATCAATGCATACTGTAGCATTGACTAGCCTTTTGAGAACATAAAATGTTTAAGATAAGTCAACTACTCTGCTGAAATTAGTTTCCAAACCTGTCTTTCCTCTTGCCTAGTTATACAAAAACTCAACTGTGATCTTTTAAGATATTGTATAAGTGACAATTGGCAACTGACAATCATCTTTTACGTATAACTTACTACAGCAACAATACAACACATCTGTGCACAATACTAACTGTTGCATTGTGTGCAATACAGCAATACAAAGATGCACCACGTTGATATCAGTGTGTACGTTTTAATCTGATTCGATTACATTTATATCACTGAAAGAACATTTTGTGTGATGTTCTCGAGTGACAATTAAGCAAGGGGTTACAAAATAAGCAGTGTTCATAAGGAGAGAGAGAGAGACGCGGCTGTTGGTTTCCAATGGTGACGTCACTAGTGGACACCAGCGACTTGTACCTACAGACACCGCAGCCTTCTAGATCGTCTGCTTATACAACAAGGCGTTCAGTGTGGATCGATGTATGTGGCTGTGGCTCTGACTACCACCTACCGCGCCGAGCAGAGCGAAGCGAAGCTCTTATACTACACTCCTGCTTTTGTTTTACAAATACTCCTCCTGAACGGTTGAAGCGATCTGCACCAAATTTAGCACAATCATAGTAACCGACCAGGGGAAGGTATAAATCTGAAATGGTACAAATCGGTCCACAGGGCTTTTCCTTACGCGAATTTAAAACTTTGGAAATTTAACATGGACCTTATGGGGGATAATTTGAAGTAAGGTTGCATTAAGAAGGTAAAGTGTAAGTTATAGGTAGGTGATCGGTTGTTTATTTGTGTTGCACCATATTATTTTTTCTTTTGGAATAGTTGGTTAAACGGGGAAACGATTTGGATTTGACCATAGCAAAACTCTAACATATAATTGATGAAATGTGAAAAGTTGTATGTCATTAAATACTATTCTGTAATATTAATAATTGTTCGGAAAATCCTCATTTTAATGGCTCGGCTGAATATGGAATCTGCATTTTTTGAAACAGTAATTTGGTAACAATTCAGTAATTTAAAATGTTGATAACAGTACCCTATCCCATATAAATACTTTTATTTGATTGCCAAGCCACGGACTATACATACGTCCAGTTACAACCATAATAATAAGTAAACGAGCTGTTGGCCCGTCCTAAGTCCGGGAATCGAGTAGTCAATTAAAACTGAATATGATTCAGAACAGCTAGTTCACAACTTGGTGGCCGATTCACACACACACACACACACACCCTGGCTTTGAGTACAGTAGCTACATACCACCTTCCACTGCATACTATCACTTACCATACCTTATTTTTACCTTGACCACTGAAACCTCTAAAATGATCCTGGCCTCCCGTTCTCTTCCATCTTATGCCATTTCTAAGAAAGATACCAGTCTGAGGATGTCTTTCATTACTTGGTCTTCCAAGTAGTCGTCTACCTTGTAGTACTTTTATACCTTGAATACACTTTTATAAGTTGAAGTATCTTATCTTCGCCATGCAAAGCCTGCCCAGCCCATCTGAGATCCGAGCCTTTTGGTCTACTTTTGGAATATACCCCTTTATAAAGTTTCTGAATCATACAGTACTACTGTACTGGGATAGTTATGATATGGTATGAATAGATTTTGGTTTCCACTGACATCCCGCAGCTTACTGGTCAGTTTTCTGGAGACCTACTACGCCAGTTGACATTTTCATTACGAATACAATGTGTACTGTATGCATACTACTACTACTACTTATGAATACTGTATGTATGTATACTTATATTCAAACATTTAGAAAAAGATGTATCAACACGTAAACCACTTATATTTTAAAGTATTAAGCATTTAGGCGGATTGCATTTATGACAAAACTTGATTATACGATTAAATGTTTAGTTCATAACTAAACAATCCCCTGATAACATAGATCTTTTACGGTAGCAAAGAAATTACATTCTAAAGTGAAATAGTGTGTAGGCGAACTCAGACGATCCAATATTTTTGTATACAAACAACTTGTAACATAAACATTTCAATGACAGTTAGAAACCAGCTGTTAGTTAAACCACCATTAAAACGACTTAAAACTCGCCCGTCGGCTGCTAGATTTTTTGAAAATTTATACTTAATTTCTAAAAAACTGAAACCCTAATCTAAAATTGTGGCTTCGACATTCCCTAGTTCTCAAAATGATCTTTCGTTCAACACAAAAAAATCATGAAAATCCGTCAAGTGGTTGATTCAGAATCGTGAAATAAAGAAACCCTGTCACGTTTTTAATATATAGGATAATTAATTACATAGGCTTATAGAAGTCCACTTTTAACCACGGTATGGATAAATGTCTAGGATAATTGTATAGCCTATTGAATAATTGTTTGTAGTTTATCAGAAATGTATTTTATTTATTCTTGCTGTCGTTCATTATTAGGAATATAACTTGCATAATATTTAATTAATTCATTCACTGTACTACAATTTATTCAGTTCTAAAGCCAAACAGCCGGGAGATGGACCGGCCAACGCTTAGTCGCTTACTACAGTATGATCCATTCGCCAATCGTGGGAGTACAGCTGTTTTAAAATAAAATTAAAATAAGCTCAAATTCAATAAAAATTATATAATATCTAATATAATTAAAATTAATTTTTGGTTCTAATATTCTAGATTATCGACAGCTACAGAACTCTACCATAGTGTCTTATCAAGACCATTCTAGCCTAATTCGAAAGGGCTTTTCCCAACTTTAATAGCGTAGTCAAGTAATCAAGTAATCAGCATAATCAATTAGTCACGCGACATGTTAAATACCACTTCCTTAACCGTCTCAAAAATAGTATTGTTAACAAAATTCAAATAAACAGCAATCTGACACATACTTTCATCCAGACCGCCTACTAGCTCCGAACAAGCCTCTCACACGAAGTATACGACAACGCGCAACATAACGCTACGATTTTATTACGAAGGTTAGCTACGTTTATTTCCCGTTATAACTTACGCATACTCATCTGCCACTTATTTTACCAGCTCCAAATTAGATTTTCAATATCTAAATTTTAGTAACTTAGTTTTGCCGACTCGTATAAATCCCCACCAGTTCCTACCTGCCAGTGAATAGCGGTTGATATATTTCGGTTTGTTTGGATCAATTAGCTACGAAAGTACATTTGTTCCGTTCGCTTAACGAATAAGTGTTGCGTACATTTATTTGAGTTAATTCGTTGTTTAAATACCCCGAGACTCGTCATCTGAGTTCTAAACCCCGTTTTTTTTTGTTTTTTCTTGGCGGGTGAAAGAACCAAGTCTTGGGAGTAGGTTGATTCGAACAATCAGCTACGAATATTAATATAAAATTTGTTTTAAACCGTATCGTGATAAATTCTCCGTTCGATTATATTAAGTAAACCCCGACAGCTCTGTAGGGATTTTATTCAAGATTTTGTTTATTCGATCGTGGAATTTTTATTAATTTTTACTAGAGCTTTTAGCATCTTGTGCTTGTATGAAACACTTGCATTAGCGAAATGCATTTGTTTTAGTGTTTACCGTCCACTAAAAACCAGTTTGCTGACCACTTAGACCAGTAAAATTAGCTAAAACATTTGCCGTGCCTTTAAATCATTCTCGAAAACCTGGAAATTGTTTTAAAGTGTTTATTTTATATGTAAGTAAAAGGAATTAAAATTTATCCCACAGGGGGATGCCTCAAATCAAAGAAATAAAATAAGCCAACTTAGGCCTATATTACTTAACATAGGTTATCAGTAAGGCAGCAGTTATTTTTTCAATTCTCGGTGCAAATAGAGATACTTAAAATTAGTTTCTCCAAAAATCAACATATTACTCCAACTGTAAATTAAACGTTTGGTAATTGGTAAGGCTCGAACCCGTGAACTTCTGGCTCATACACAGCCAACTACTAGGATGAAACATAAATTCAGACCACCCATCATCCCAAGAGTACATAACACCTACGAAATGTAAATTTAACATCCAACATTTGGTGGCCTTTACAAAGACCATTTTTTATGCTCAACGGTAAAGTTCCACTTAAGCCTTCTTTCAGTTGTTTTTAACATTGGATACATGAATTATCATTTTTGTTTTGCATTTGTTATGGACTACAGCAAGTAGATATGTATAAAATAAAATAAAAATATATAATGTTTTGTTTGTGATTGGTGGGAATCGAACCCGCAAACCTCTGAGATCAAGGACTCACACTACTACCACTACGATACGATACGATACCATACCAAAAATCAACATATTACATCAACAGTAAATTAAGCGTTTTGGTGATTGGTAAGGATCGAACCCGTGAACCTCTAGTTCATACATAGCTTCATAAACTACCAACCGCTAGAAACAAACATCATTTAGATTACCTCTCATCCCAAGAGTACAAAACACCTACGAAATGTAAATTTAACATTTAACATTGGTGGCCTTTACAAAGGCCATTTTTTATACTCAACTGTAAAGTTCTAATTAAGCCTTCTTTTAACTGTTTTTAACATTCGATACATGAATTATCATTTGTTTTGCATTTGTTATGAACTACAGCAAGTAGATATGTATAAAATAAAATAAAAATATAACGTTTTTTTATGATTGGTAGGGATCGAACCCGCAAACCTCTTAGATCAAGGACTCACGCTACTCCCACTACGATACAAGGAGGGAGAGAGCTTCTTTGAATAAATATTGTCTCCGTCATTGTATTTCCAGATCTCCGGTATTAAACAACTACCGCTTACAGAGCAGCATTAACCTACAGAATTAAAAGTAATACTAAACTGTGATCAAGAATGTTTAGAGTTGGAAATATTTTTTCATACAGTGCTACATTACCGACTTAGATAGTTCAAATTCAAAGTAGCGTACTGCTTTACCCACACCGCCCGCAGGTGTGTGTGTGTGTGTGTGTGTGTCCACCAACGGAACGATTAATGCGGGTTCAAGTTTTTTGCATTCAACAGTAGTGTACTGCTCTACTGAATACAACCTTTTTGTACATCATACAGGCAGGTGGACAGTTATACTCTGTACGGCACGTAGCAGATAAGCTAATGGGGGTAATTTCAACTGGGAAATTGTTTAAAAGTACCAAATTTTATATATGAACACCAAACGGTTGGGACTTCATAATATCGTAGTAAAAGTCATACATTCGTACTTTGCTCAAATCTAATATGGACATACCAATATAGATTGGTTTGTTTAAAATCAGGGGGAAAGAGGTTCACACAGGTCTAGACCAAATAACCCTGTGCTATGGAGACCCCCCTTATGCAAATTACTTCAAGCTTAGTCTGTCAAAAGCGAGTGTTCTTCTTCCATCTCGACGAATTCTTCTTGTGGAATTTTTGAGTGTCCCCATGGTAAGGAACTTATCCCATTGGATAAGATGTATCTTTTATCATCATGAGTTGATAATGCAATCTTATTAAGCTCAATGGTTTGTTTAACATCACTGTGGTTTTACTCATATGAATGCCTACTAAGTTTTCATTGTAAATGGTTCGGTCGATGCAGCTATTTCCATTGTCAAAGTCCTAATGCCATCATTACAACTGTAGGCTAGCTTCCTTTTTTTATTTTGCATTCAACAGTAGTGTACTGCTCTACCGACTTGTTGCACAGTCAGTGAGCTCAGGTTTTCTTTCTGATTATCACACAGACTGAATACAACCGTTTGTACATCATACAGACAGATGGTCAAGTACTTCTCTGTACGGTACGTAGACTAGACACGTCAGTTAAGGGGGATAGTTTGAATTTGGACATTGTTTAAAAGTACCAAATTTTAGATATAAACAACCATTAACACCAACGGTGGATGAATCAAATAAACTCGATGTAGAGTAGATTGCTTTGTTGAATAGAAGTTTCGTCTTACTCATATGTACAGCTGCCAGTTGTTCTGTAAAAAAAAGAAAAGATGACCTTCCCAAGATCTCATTGTACACTGTTCGATCTATAAAGTTTGGTTTGGCAATCAATTTTTCAGCTATTTCCAATCTTACACTCGAGTCTCTATTTCTGACTTATTCCATTTACACTCGAGTTTAGTCAAACTTAACCTCGTTCTCCATCTTTTAATTCTCAGCTGTTTTGTAATGTCCCCACGGCAAAAAAGTCCTAATGCCATCATTACAAACGAATCTTTTATCATCATAAGCTGACAACGAAATCTTGTTGACTTCCACACTGTACAACTTACTCTCATTTCTTCTGTTTTCTATAAATAAAGAATAAACAAAAGAAAGAAGCTACCCTACACTATAACTGTAGAAAACCATATGATCACCCTCATACACCCCAAGTACACATCACCTATGACGTCAGCTCAAACAGTACCCACCACGTCACTTTGTGACGTAGCACACCCGCATACACCAAATTACCTCAACAACCTACGTCACTACCCACATACGTCACAAGTGACGTACCACCGGAAATCCGCTATAATTACGCCATTTCCGCCTGATGGGCTTTAAACTCAATTAATTCACCCCACCTGCCCTGACAGGTGGTGCGATAGGAGTGACCTTTGGCTACTACTATCAAGTTACTTGAAAGAGTGTTTTACTCCCAAAATTCACGTTAAATGCTTGATAACAACTTTTTTAAATTAGAATCTTCCAAAATGTCCCGGGGGAGGCCCCCGGGGCCCGGACTCCCCGGCACTGTTGAGTGTAGGGCCGAGTGCCGGCCAGGTTCAGCCCAGTCGCATATGAGCTGTGCGGCACGGTCCGGGCAGTGCAGCACAGCACAGGGCAGCGTTGGGCAAAAAGCCTGTGTTGCACAGTTGACATCGCATATTGGGAAGCAGTGTCGTACAGTTCTCGTATAGGAGTGATAAAGTTTCTTGTATGAACATGTTGTTAAATATTAGGATTTGAGTTCTGATTCAGATTCAGGTGCTGATCTAGATTTATTGTTACTTCTTCACCAGAGAACAAGAAAGAAAGGGCGGAAAAATTTACAAAGTTAAGTGATTTTCGTATTTACCCCAGATTTCATTCTTGTAATTACACTTTATATACTTACTATGACTGGTAACGTAAAAACTGGATAAAACGCACAATTTCTATTAATTATCCTCTAGATCCGTCACAAAACACTAGTCAACCCGGCGCAGGTGAGCAATGCGGCACAGACACTTGTGACTCGACCACAAGTGCGCGCAGTCCACGTGCGGGACTGCACTGCCCTGCACTGCGCTGCGCCATAATATGCGCGTGTCCTAGCAAACACATGGTTTACAAAACACTGCCCTGCGCTGCACTACGCTGCGCTGCTCCGACTGCGTCTCAATATGCGCTTCCGGCATGCCTTTAATACATTGAACAGGTGTTCAAACATTTTCCATGATTTTAAATTTAGAAGAAAGAGTTTGTTGAAAATTGAGAATTTTTTAGAGTGCATTGTGTTTCGAAATAATTTACAGCTCCGCTGCATTTTGTTGGATTCATAAAACAAAAACATATTTATTGAAAAATAGTACATAGGTACCTTTTGTGGTGACACTAATGTTTTTTCACACCCATTTCCTCGAAAATTGGGAGACACTTCAGGCGTTTGTAATATTTTCAAATATGTAAGTTTTTCCCCAATTTAATGGACTCAATGAGCTATGACAATACAGTGAAATCATCAAAAATCCCCAAACTAAGAAGGACTAATAAAATAATTGATTGCCAATTTTATCTGTTCTAAGAAGTTGATCATGTGCAGTAAGGATATGACCGGTTTCTGGTTCATTCTGGTTTATAGTGCGAGTGTGACCGAAAATCACTGAAGACTTTTCGTCGATAAATTTACCACTTGGAGGTTTCAGAAACCCCTAAAAGGCACTCGTTTACTATTACCACTCCGAACTTCGAAAATACTCGTATTTTCCAGTAAACGTAAAATTCACGCCGAGTAACTTGAATTATCGTTCCAAAACAGCACGGTGTTGGGTAATAACTCACTGGAATGATGTACAGTATGTGTCTCTGCCACAATGCGTTTATAGCATTATAGCGCTTCAGTGACACATAGCTAGGGTCTGCGACAAGGTGTGAAAGTGGGCCGACAAGGACGCGTGTCGCGGGACTGCGGCACTGTGGCAGTGGCAGTGTTGAGCTGTGGCAGTGTGGCAGTGTGCAGTTGTGGCAGCAGCGATATTATTGACGTCAGCGAAGGCGGGGCAGGACCGGCGCGCAACTCTTCCGCGCATTTCGACCCACGGTCGACGTACACAGCCACAGCGTTCACGGCGTTCAGTAACACCGTCAGTCAGTCTGAAACCGACAGTCCGCGAGCGATTGTAGACGTCCGTACAATGACTGACACATTCTCAGTGACCTCGTCCGTGCCGAAGCAATAGACCCACGGACAGTCGCCCCGGCAACTACTGGACTCTAGAACTTTCCGTCTGTGAGAAAAGTGTCTAGTGAGGTTATCCGTGAGTGAATGTGTTATAGTCTCAGTGAAAATGCCTTTGTTCGGTGGAAAAAAGGACTCTGCGAAAAAGTCGAGGAAGGAAGGGAAAGAAGACAAGACACCCTCCGTGGAAGACAAGTACATCCTGAAGGAAATGCTGGGAACGTAAGTCCGTAGGTTGTACAGTAGTTGATAGTAAGTCTGCTTCCGCGTTCACGCACTCTCACTTTCGTTGATATTTGGGTCTACGGTAAATTTAGCTCTCGTTGATCGAATATAGATTGTAAAGTGTCAGTCGCCTGTATGTCTTAATTACCCAGAGTTTTCACTCTGTATTTTGCAATTCTGTTGTTCAAGAATCAATTAGAATACACGTGAAAATTACGCTAACAAGTAGCACGCTAAATTAAATTAATCTCAACATCACTGAGTGAAAAAACATTAAAAAAATAATTATCAAACTAATTTTAACATTACCACCTACCTACAAAATACCTACAAAATTCGTATTCGTGGGCAATTTCATTTAGTTAAATTTGTCTATGTATTTTCATCGTAGAAAACTAACTATTAAAATGACAGGTCATAATTTTAGAATAATAGTGATTGATTTTTGTTGTTGTTGTCGTCAATTGTTTAGAGTTAATAGTTCGATGTGTGTGAATGTAACGTTGTGAGTGTGAGATCATGTTTATGCTTTCTGTGACTGAGAAACGATCTTAAGATGATGTAATCACAACAGGTGTCATAACCTACAGAATACATAGCCTCAAGGCCTAAAATCCAACGTGTATGCAAATCAAAGAACTCGTATAACAAACTTCGCTTTTCAATTTCTTGTTTACCGATACATCTTAAATATTCCTTATAAATGAATGGTAGATATCGTACAACAATAAAGGGAACGTCATCTCCATTCATTTCTTTATTTTAAAACTGTATCAAGTAACTTTGGTGAACACTAAATGGCTTTTAAAGTGGTTTTAAAATCCTTGAACTAAATACAACTTTAATACCCTTCACTAGATCTGGATACATTCGTGGATTGGGACGACAAAATATATGATCGTGTTTATTTTTTTATAATTCCAAACCTAATAGTTTTCACTTGGAAAATTTTACCTTAGCAAATAGGTTTCTAGCAAACAACATCTTAACACAAACATTGAGTAAAAATAACAGTTTGCATTGATCGTAATAATTTGGTGTTTTTCGAATTCGCCGTAAGATTATTTTTGTATGTGCAATCGATAAAAAAAATTTCCCAATATCGGGAAATTACGTTTATTTGATGTATATTTACAATAATCGACGTAATTTCATTAAGTGATGCAGAATAAAGTAATACATTTTATTTACTACAGGGATTAAATAGCCAATAATATTACTGAACAGTGAACATGATTATGCTTTACACAATTATTATTTATGCCTACTTTCATCTTAATGAGAAGTAAAATAAAATCGGCAAGCACTCTCTTTCATAACAATATACGTTTACCCAGGTTTACTCATTACAGCGTGCCGAAATTACTTTGTTCATAAAACTTGGATGAAAATCTTGGTTCAAAAATCCCGAATGTGGAATTTTCCTTTTTATAACATAAGTTAGCTCTATCATGTTATCAAAAAGGAAAATTCCCTTTTACCATTTTGCGTTTAATATGTAATATACAACTGATTTATTAACTTAATTTATTATAGCTCTTGTTAATAAAAAAATGTCAACTTAAAAGTATTTCCCGTGATTTTATATAGTTTTATGTACTATATTTTCGACCAGTATCCGATAGAACATGTAGCCTATACTTTGATAGATCAAACGATTTACATACAAAAAATAATTCTATTGATAGTTCAAACGTTATTTGTAATTCGTTTGAAATGGATATTTTATCCGCAGTGACTACATAGCTTAGAGGACAGAAGAGGTTATTTCAAACCTTATTTTTTGTTTTAATACTAGAGACAACGCACGAGCTATGTCCACGGACGGGGTTTTATTTTGAAATTCCCTTGTTTCACTAGTCTTATTCGCAACCATACACTACACTAATAAACTCGGCCGAAAGAGACTCGACCCCGATTTGTACGTTTTGCTTCTCGTCGCCCGATATCACACCCGTGGGGTGTGCCCTAGGTCAGTTGAAGAATGAATTCTTGTGCAGTCGAAATTTGTATCCCAAGCTCTGACTAATGATTGTACCGTTTTTATTTAACCATAACCAACGACCGGGTTGTTAGTATTTTAGTCATATTCGTTTCTATGTTTATTAACTAATACTTCTTTACTAACTATTTTATCAAATACCCACTCATTGATTAATCGCATGGAACATCATCTATTAGAGCTAGAATGGCTTTAACACGCTGCATTCGATGTAGAGAGATTTGTTTAAACATCTTATATGAAGTATAAAAATATATAAATAACTGAACAACGACATCTGTTTTTGTCCTTGGTGAATACGAGTACATTATAATGATGTATGAATAAACAATAAAACAAAAAGAAAATAAATTGAAGTAGTTAACCGAAAATTAAATACGGTAATCTAATTCCTACATTATTGCATAAAATACATTATGAAAGTGAATTAAAAGTTTAAAAATTAAAGAAACTTATAATTTTTTTATCTGGGGATAATGTTGACGCAAAGTCAATTGAAGTTTAAAAAAATTTACAATAGTTTACCTTTGAATGACGTTCAAGCAAAATTAATTTCAAGCATTTCTCGTTTTTATAATGAACTTTAAAATGAGAAAATAGAAAAATGAAGGTCAGAGTTGAAGTTTGCTGAGTGAAACTTAATCTATCTTATCAACCAATTCGTTGAGACAATCTTTACATAGACAAGTAACTTCTAACCAAAAACGATTGAAGTTGAATTTTGGGTTTGAATTGTACACTAATGGGGAGAACGGAGGAGTAGACGCAGAGATGATTTGAAATACGACGATATGATAAAGTGCCATTGGGGCGTCTAATGGCCCAGAAAGATAACCTTGGGTCCATCGTATCTGTCCCAAACTATCTCATAATCTGTTAATATGTAGCTTGTTTACGGCGATGGCTCGGCTGCTCGGGCGCAAACTGGTAGCAAGTTATTTGTTACATTCCCTTCGAACATTTGCGTTTTTTTTCTAAAATAATACCCCCGCCGTAGAAATCTGCAGACGAATCGAATTTCCATTTCCATGATAGGATTTTCAATTAAATCTATTAAAATAACAGCAGGTTTAACAAGTACCTAGGTTTGCTACTACAGGGAGGACAAAAGTGTTTCTAGTAAAATATTAATAGCTTAGTTTAAAATAAATTTGACAAGTTTGATCTGAATATATCCATAAACAAGCAAACTACAAAATTTTACAATACTCTCCATAAGAATAGAATGGGAATTTTAAATTTAAATTGTTTAAAATTTCTATGTAACCAATAAGCGGACAAAAACATTTTGATATACTAAATTATTAGCTTTTTAAGCTCTATAAAATGGTGTAGTGAGAAATTGGGAAATGTGTGTATTGAGGGTCAAAAATTAGGAAACCCAAGTTTTACCCCATAAAACTCCCCGTAAAACCCCCATTTCCATGGTCTGATCATGCTGGTTCGCGAACTCATTCAAGTCTATCCCACCTTACACCTTCAAACCAAATTTCGTAAAAATCGGACAAAGATTACTTAAGTTACAGCGTTCAAGGACACACATAGAAATCTGTATGTTATGTACATTTATAACATTTTGAACGGATGGTGTTTTTGGCGTCTGGGGACATCAAAGTCAAAAAGTAAATCGGTCCCGGGCCTAGGTCTTATAATGAGACATACGGTCAGGGAAATTTGTTAACACTTAAGAAATCCCATTACGTCATTTAATTGTGTTTGAACCTAATCTTCTTCAAAGGTTTACTTAACATCTTCTAGAGTAAAAAGACGGTTTATATTTATTTGGTTCGTGGGGTTTTAAATGACATTGAAACTTCCAACAAGTTGATTGATATTTGAAATCTTAATTAACTTTTCATGAACAATTCGAGTACTCATATTTACTCGCCATACCTTGAAATTATTGGAGGAAGGATTTACTGAAACACCTGATATATTCATTCGTCCTAACTATATAATATACATACCCCATTTACAACAATATATTTAGACAAATCTGCTAAATTGTGGTTTCTTGTATTATTTTGTCAATTTGAACAATGAAGAAAATTATTTCAATGTACGATTTATCCATCGATTAAAATTGTTTCATAGTGTAAAAGACATTTTACGAAATATCCAACGTATTAATAAGTATAAAATAGTTATAGGCTTACATGAAATGTCTTTTTTCCAATAATCGGAAAGCTGTAGGCGTAGGATCTTTTAGGTTGAGACGCATAGCGGCTTTTAGTTTTCCAGTAAAATTATTAGATATTGTCATTGCAGAAAATTCAACTCAAACCAATGTTCAATCACTCAGTCATTTTAGCAACCAATTCAACATTTTCAGTGCCTAGTTTTTGGAAGGATATTTTTAGGCAATTAGTTCATTTAGTGCAACCAAAGCTGGCTAGGCAGCGTTCTGGTCTGGGTAAAAGGAGTGTAGGGGTCCCGGCCACTGGTCGTAAATTCAGGAAAAGATCTCCGTCCCTTTGGTCCCCAGCAACTCTTCCATTTTAGCATAATTATTGGTAGCAGATTCAGCACGCTTAAGTTTGGGTCAGACATAGCAACTCTCAAACCCATTCGTTATTACCCATCATCACCATATTACCCCCAATATCCCCTATATTCCCACAAATACCCCATCATTCATTCATTATAACCGCTACAAGGAGAAATACCTAAGAATAAATTGAGCCCATGAGATAAATTGAGATTTTAGGGGGAATGGAGACCTCAGGAGAAACTGAGATCTTAGGGGGAGTGGAGGCCGTAGAAGAAGTTGAAATTTTAGGGGGGATGGAGAACTTAGTAGAAATTGAGATTTGTAGCAGAAATTGAAATGTAGAAGTGGAATATAAATTGTAATAGGCTATTTGTCATAGTTGATTTATTCTTATTCTTACTGGATTAATTACATTATTAATGTAATGGTTCAAAACTAAGATCCAGATCGCAATAAATAACAGATAGTTAATACCAGGCATTCAGTCAAATCAACTTCTTAGAACTTTGGAACTAACCTCCATTAATTCTGCAGTCTGCTGTTGACTTTAACTACAACGGGGCATTTGTGAAGGTTTATCAATAATTTAGTTGCAATATTGTTTGTAAAGAATATTTTCAGAATTTGATATTACGCTTATTAGTGGGTTTCAATAAACAATAAATTGTGTGACCTATTGAAGAGGGGTAATGCGTTGAGATGGATTGTATACATAGCCACTATCAAAATACACTAATGTGCGTGAATTCTGCCAAATTGGAAAGTGCCGCTTCAAATAGTCTGCATTATTCTATTTCCGTTTTTTGTGGTGAACTGTAACCGAAATAAGAAAATGAATAAAAATCAACTTGTGAATGAAAATAGGTCCTTGTGGCACGATATAAATGTTGTATACAAATTAATTTTAACTTAAACCAAACTAGGCCTATTACAATTTGACCATTAAACCTAAATACCTGTAACACGTATATGTAAGAGGAAAAGGAAACAGTTTTGTATCCCGGTACCCTTTAGTAACCAATAATAATTTGTAATTATTTATAATAAACTTTGCAAGTATGGATTTTGCGTCACCACTTTTGACGGATCGTTTTAATTTGACGCTTTTTCAATTATTTGATAAATTATTCCGTAATGGTAAAGTTCGACTAAAATTCTGCTTAAGCTTTTACCACCACAAGCTTTAAGCGATTAGTTTAAATTAGTTTGCTCTTACTATTTCACCGATTTAAGGGACATTTAAAAATTACATGCGCGTTTTCAGTTTGTATTTATTATGAAAACTTAAAGTACTGTACATGATTTTTGTAAGACATGAGCCGATTGACAACTGCGATAAACAAATGGTTAGATATTATGATTAACACGAGTTTTATACTCGTATTTCTCTCCAAACTTGATGATTAAGCAACATTTCAAGCCTCAGATTTAATTGGTTTCTAGGAGGAAAACTCCTGAATTCAATGAACATAACTACATACTGTAGTTATAATTGTATACACCCCCCCCCCCCTAAACGATAGTCCGTTTTATGGCTGATAGTATAGGAATACAGCGTTGACGATTTTTGTGTTTATGATAATTGCTGTGTTTGTGATAATTAACCGGATCAGTGGCTATTGTAGCCATATTGTGGTGAAAAACGCTAGTATTCGTTGTAATACCTTAGGCCCCGGCCACACGAGGCGGCCACGAGACTCAAGGGAATTCATCCCATCAATATGAACTAGCCGTAGTCAGTATTACATTCAAATAGGAAATTGTTTGATTAGCCTCTCGCAGATTAAGCTACAGTGAAAATTCGAGTTTTTAGTCCCTGTTGTACTGATAGTTTTAATTATAGTCTCTAAGATGGAACCTGTCTCCCCTGTCACTCTCTACTTGAGATTGGGCCGGGCCTTAAACAATTGGCAGCCTCCAGATAGACGGAGGTCAGGAGACATGTTCCAGCATACATACTATAGACGCAGTTTACATTAGGTTAACATTTCAGTTCGTCTTTTTCAAAATTCGGGTACACAAGAGAAATCAGTGATTGGCAGCGCTTTCGACGGCTCAATTCCACTTTTCATTTTGATTCGAATTGTCCTCAACTTTGGATTGGAATGTCTACTTCCATAGTCAAAGGTCACATATGATGTTTGCATAGACATTTCTAGTCCAGTTATTGAATGAAGTCAGCCTCTAGAATCCGCTCAACCACCCCATCGAACCTTGAACTTGTTATTCGTTCTGGCGATAAACTTTTGATTACACCATCTTACTGGCCATTTCAACACTTTTGCGTGCCCAGTTGTGTAAGCAGTCAATTCTCATTACGGCTGCGAGCGATAACGAAGAAGAAGTAACGTTTTTGGGGGTAATCGACGTCTTGATAAGACTCTTGGAATGATCGTCCGGTCAGAATTTTAATTATGAGTATTCTAACGAAGACATAAAAAGATGGCAGATGGACTGTGATAGATATGTTAGATTTATGTTTGGGCACTCGGAGTCCCAATCGAGCTATAGTGGGTTTGCGTTCCGCCACTAAAATTGAGAAGTACTGTTTATTTTTGAAGTGCTGTACTTGAGTGCATTAATTGTGCAAACTGACATGAGTCTGGTAGTCGGGTATTCCTGAATTGCGCCAACTACTCCAAAGAGCCACCCGATAAGTTCATTAACGGGATCTTAAGTGGCGGCCCTCTTTGACTGTACAATTGGTAAGGTTAAGTTAAGTTAGGTTAGGTTAGGTTAAGATAGGTTAGGATGACACGTAATCAAGGCTATTCCTTCTGCTGGCAACTCACCCCTACCTGGCTTGGGCTTGGCGTAGCTAAGGAACATTTGTTTGGACCCTTAGAGGGCTTGGCGCAATAATGCACTACCTTTTACTTAATACGTTAGGTTAGGTTGGAGTTTAACGAGTGTTGTACAATACACGAGACGAAATTTGAAATCACGTTAAATCGGGACATTGTTTTGTAGCTATTAACATACAAAACGTATATTATAAACTACAGCATTACTTTTGGAACAATGGGCTCGTGCAATCTCCAAAGTAAAGTTTAATCTATGCGAAGTGTTATCAAACAAGCTGTAGGGCTACATTTGGAAATTACGATTTTTGGCATTCACTTTCGTTAATTTGAAATATAGCCCATTGGTGAAATAAACTGATATGTTTACCCGAAGATTTGTTAAATGATGAATTTTTGTAAACAAATCTAAGTAATATACTTCTGCAGGCTAAATGAAGAATATTTTGCTGAACTACGAGGAGTATATTTTATGTTTTGATTGGCTTTTTTATGTATTTTGTTTGGAAAATGTTCAAAACCCTAGTTTTGTTATAGTTTCATTGAACTTTAGTTGGATACCCCGATAAAGAATGGTTTTTAAGGCCAGAATTAATCTAGCTTGGGGTGAAACCATCAACTTTCATATTTAATTGAAGGTGAAAACTGACTACGCGCATTCCAGACAAATAATAGTATATGACAACTAATAATCATATACTTTATCTTTTAACAATTTTACCTATGATTTTAGCTGTATCATAGATGAACTTCGTCTATGGTTGTATTGATTTGATTTTTAGGTCCATGAATCACAACTTTGTAAATAAAACTCTACAACAAAATAAAAGTGGTTGTACGGACTTTGATTCGTTAATAATTTTATTTGAAGAGGATAAAACTTTGATTTGAAATCTGGGAGGAAAATAGAGTCAAATAAATTAAGTTAATGTAACGTAATAAAAAAATGTAAACATCAGCTGTTTCATTCTGAGACGAAGCGATTCCTTTGACGCAAACGTTTAGATCCCTCAAAGTAGTGGGCGATCCGGAAATCGAACTAGTCCCTTCGCACCAAGTCAAAGGCCTCTGTACCCACCCTTCTAGCGATTGTGGACTTGGCAAAGTGTTTCCTTTAGTTCACCTCTCTGAAGTTCATACATACTTGGCAAATTATTCGACCCGTTACTAAAAATTTAGAATTTGGCCAAATTCATTAACATTGACATTTAAAAAATTAAAATACTGCTATTGACAACAATGAAAAACAATACACAATATAACAACAAAACAATACGAACAATAAAGGATAATAAAGAATTATTTTGTGTGACTTCATGATTAGGTCGTAACGGATTTAAAATTTTTTTCTTTTATCATTAGGATTAGAACATAGCTTAGACGAAAACTAGGTCGAGGATTTAAGCAGAGAGAACAGAATATATATTATTTCTGTTCCCTATGGGTTTAAGCATTTTTAGAAAGAACTAAAAACATATCAACGTGTTCGTACGATTAAACGTAGTAACTTAGGATAATAAAATCGTAGAACATTATTCAAAATTCAAGTTTTTCCATAATGTGAATTATACACTGTTCTGTGGAAAGGGTTTCTCAAATTGACTCGAACAGAACGCTGAGAATTAAGTTGAAGCGGATTTTATGCCTGTTTGTAATTGAGTTAAAAACTAATTAACTTTTCTTTTTCTGCACATTGATCGATGTTTCGGAAACATGTCTGCTTTAGAACCAGCCTTCAATTGCTTTCCTAGACTGCGTTCATTTTGCGAATAATATAAGTGTGGACAGATGTAAAATTCTATATCTATAAATAGCATTGTATGCTATTCAATTTGTAAGTAATTTTTCTTAATTAGTTAGAAAATTAAAAAAATCCTACGGACAAGAGGGATAAAACTTGTCAGAAAATTATATTTTGCAAGCTTTCATATATTGAGGGTAGCTATCATTGTAGTATACATGGTAAGACTTAGGTCCAGGAACACTGTACTTTTTCGTTTTACAAGATAAACAATAAAACTAGCCATAATAATATTTCAGAGGCATGTAAAATGTTTTCTCATAAACATGTTTAAATAAATATTGAAATAAACAAACTGGAATACAGTTCACAATGTTACTAGGAAAATAACGTTAAATGCCTGAAATTTCTAAGATACTCAATTACAAAGGTGCATAAATATTTCCTTTGACTTGCTAAATAAGTCAAAGCACAAATAGGTTCTCGCATCTTATTGGAGACCCAACGAATTCAACGTTCGCTTTGATCAAAGTTCGAGCTTTACTAGTTCAAGGAAGATTTGTTTACCCCTTGGATGCTCCACACTGCTTCTGCTTGGGAGGTTTTGTGTGGCTTTCCACACTATAGTTTGTTCAAATTACGAAGGAGGTGAAGGGATCTGCCTGCAACCTGTGAGTGAGGTTTTTATTCATTGGCTACATGTAGGTACCATCCCCAATTGCCTTCGTTATTTGAGCAAGAGAAAAAAAATAGAAAAGCGTTATCCCAATAAAACTAAACTCTATAGATAACAATTGTGAAATGTATCAGCAAATCTGTAATGAAGTAGAGGAATCAGGGCTGACAGCTTCAAGCACCTTCTTTTGTCTTCAAACAGTGTCTCTGTACTTGTAATTTTGCTTGGGTTAAAACAAACGCATTTCAATGTATATTTATATTTTAAGACTCTTGTGTAAACAATCTTGCCCTCTTTTAATTTAAGTTGTCCGTTTGTAAATTGGCTGTCTTAGAAATAAATACATTCTTCAAGACAACAACGCACACTAAGTGCATATTTTAAGCTGCATACGAACACAGATGGGTTTGGAATTACGCAAGATCATCTTGCCACTGTCTAACAGCTGTTTATTCATTTAAAACCCAAGGTCCAGTTTCGAACAGTCGAAAAGATTTTCAAATTTATCAGGACTTTTGAGCTACTAACCACTCAGCAATTCAATTCATGGCAATTTCTCTCGAGAATTTCTACACAAACGACAGAAATTTAAGTTTGCCAGACCAATCCAACAAAGAACCGTGTCTCGAGGTGTAGTGTTGGGTAAAGAGTGGTTTCGCTCATTAACGTCCTAGTTCTCCGTTATCTGGAAGAGAAAATGAGAAAGATGATATCATTAGCATGCTACCCTCGGATCTGCAAGGGGATGAAGAATTTGGCGTGTTTCCCAAATCTAACTCAGTTATTTATTGTTGTAGTTAATGCGGGTTTGGATACGTTCCAACTCTTTCAGTAAATTACAGTATGGATGTAAACCGTTCTTCGATATTTAACATAAAGTACAATTTGGAAAATACAGTAAAATGTTACTAAAATCACATTGAATAATGTTGTGGGGGTAATTCAAGAGCTGTGTTAAAATTATTTGTAATTTCAAAATCATATTTAGCCTCTGGATCACGATAATCGAATACCAGGTTTAAATTCTATAAAACTGTAATGAGATAATATTTTTTGTTAGATTACCACAGTTTACAACCCTAGGGATGAAGAGGATACAACAAATTGGTATTCGACTTTTAAAGTATCCAAATTCGAAACCAGTCGTCTAACGAAAAATATAATCTCTAACAGAACTACACGTATTGTAAATGTATTTTTTACCTTAACCACTATCAACAATTCCAATTAATTCAATTGAAAACGATTGTATACCATTATTTGCCGTAATAACCAATTTTTTGTTCATCTCACCATGAATAGGTAATGTACAAGTCAATAGTGTTGTTATATCCAACCACAAATTGGCAAGACAAATCAAATTTAATCGGCAACATTTTAGCTTGGATTCATTGTTGATCGTAATGCATTTTATAGGCATTCATGGAAGTTCTAAATACATATTAGCTTCATGATGGTCCCTTTGTTAAGATAATTTCTCAATCAACAAATATATTTCATTTAAATGCGATAATTTATATCCTGATATTCCACACGATATAAAAAGGAATTTTCCCATCTACAAGTCTGTGATATTATAATAAAAAATCAATTAATATTTTACCGTTGTAAAATAACAAATTAAAAATAAAATTAAGTATTTTTTTGTTCCTCCGGCATTCAGTTACACCAACAAACACTATGCTGAGACCAGACTTAATTCACTCCAATTGGCACTCTACGACCATCCGGTTAAGGTAATATTCTTTCAGCGTCATCGTCAGTCGGAATCGATATTCTGTGGTTTTGTTTTAATAAATAAGAAAACGTGTTTGTCATAGGCAGCATAGTGCATTGACAAACGGTTGGTCGGAAACGTTATTATGTGATGAGGAATCCGCCCGATAGGCCAAACGCAAATATTGAAAGCTATTTCTTAGGTAATTAGGAATCTCAAGACATATAGTGTGTTAAAAAAGGTGGGGATATAAATTTCGGAGTAATTCATCGGATCAAGATATAAAAAAGTCTATATAAACAATATGTCCTATCTCGTTTTGCTTAGCGTCTGTCTGAATGTGTTTTTTACAAAAACATTCACAACTGCTAGCAGTTTGAGCTACAGCGTTGAGATTCAAAAATGTTTACCTAATTTACCACTATCTTTGTGCAACATGTGGATAAAACACGTTAACCGTTTCAAAATGATGGCAGTTTTAAAGATTTTCCCAATTCCACGGAAACCGACAATTTTATAAAATATTGCAGGATACATGAAATTTAACATTTGTATGAAGATTTCAACCATATCTTACTAAGCTTAGTTTGGACGAAGAATAACTGGATATAAATTTATTTCTTGCTTTATCTACAGTTTCACAATTCTCTAATATTGAACAAAAATCGAATACAATAATTAAGTACACATTGTAATTATGACATAACATTGACCACAGTGTTGCAGTTATTAGTGTGTAGAAGTATGATTTGGCCAATGAAAGTTTGAAAAGTTCAATTACTGATTCAGACAACACTTGTAAAGATCGCACAATAATGTGAGATATCCACCCCTACCCTTGGGACCTGCGACGCTGTCAGGCGGCCTTTATTAATGTTACTTACGTCTAATCTCTCTGCGGAATACGTGCGATATACCTTCGTCGGAGCTTCTATTTGTTTTAATTGAAATCAACCACTCAACCTGTTTGCTTACACTTGTACGATTTATTTAATCTTTAGATATGCAGTAAGTGTTCACATATTCGTTTGTCGAAACTGTCATTTTATGGGCACACTCCAAATGTTTAGGTTGGAACTGCAAATTTTGTTGGTTAGTCAATAGTGCAATGAAATAAATGCATTGCTGTCAAAAACTGTATCAGCAAAATCCATTCTACTGTATCGTATCACCCCATGCTTTGCCGTATAGTTCCACGCACAAGCCCGAGGCCTAGTCAAGGCTTAAACGGTAGAGCATTAATTGCGCCAAAGAGTTCCTTAATTGTGCTAAAAGGGTCCCAAAAAATGTTCCTTGGTTGTGCCAAGCCCAAGCCAGATAGGGGCGAGTTGCCGGCAGAAGTAATGTCCTTGTACGTTACATCCTAACCTAACCTAACCTAACCTATTCTAACCTAACGTAACTAACCTAACCTATCCTAACCTACTCAATTATACAATCAAAGAGGGCATTGGGCTTTGTTAAGGAACGTATTGGGTGGCTCCCTGGAATAGTTGGCGCAATTCAAGAATACCCGACTACCTAACTCAGGTCAGTTGGCGCAATTAATGCCCACATTAAACAGGCCACCAACCTCTTGTCCACCAACCGTCAGTTAAACTCGTATTCAACCATTCATATACAAATTTCATCAAAGTCGCCTGATACCTATTTGTTTGATACATTCGGTAATACAACCTGATCTTTTTCCACGTCAGTACCTCTTTTATGTCATGATTCTGCATTCTGCAGTGATAAAGATACAAGACATCCTGTTTCCTTCCTGACTAGTGAACTATTATCAAAGCACTTCCTATCTGAGTAGTGTTATCAAACCGCGCAGTTAGTGTGCAAGGTTTTTAATTGGATCTAGAACAAAACAATGACTTCGAAGCAACACGTTGATCGGCAATTTATCACATTTTATAACTTTTATCGACAATATTATATTGATTATTATATTATATTGACAATATTTGTTTCAAGTTTGGTTGGACACGCAATTCTCCTGAGAGAAACAAATTATCGAAGATAATTCCAGTTTCTTCTTGTCAACGAAAAATAATGCAAACACTAAAAAGTCATTGGGAAATTTTGTAAGACCGACTTAATTAAACCTTGGATTCTGCTTGGTTAACCATAGTCTTGCCGAGTTCCATTTCTAATGAATTGCTACCTTCTTACTCATATTCTTACTTTACAGGATTGAAAAGTCCTGAAGACTAAATCACTGCTGGGATGAGTGAAACATCTTAATCAAAAGAAGCCGGACGGTCGAAACTTGTAAAGCAGGGATCAACGAAATGGTGATTTAAATGATGATTAGGAACAGTTGTCTACTTTTTATGAGCGCATTGTTCACTCCATGTTTAAATTTTATCTCCTTTGGTGGCCATACATTTGAAAGATGAAGTGTCACTAATCTGCTATGTACTTCTTGACGTGTTGTTGAAGAAGAGAAAACATATTATGTATTAAAACCTTGATACACGAAAATACGAAGATTTATATGCTTAGAACTCAAGGGGTGGGCTAAAAGCGCTCTAGACTTGTTAAATATTTAGCTGCCGTTTTGTAAATAATTTCAAATTAAATAATAGTTTTGGAATGAGAAAATTATTTCCCAAGCTTAGCAAGACGGGAAACATTTGGCACATTTGACTTTACTATAAAAAGCATTCCTTTAATAGCATACTTCATAGGGCTAATTTAAAAATAAGTATTGTTTATACTCTAACCCGAGAAGTTGAACCACCATCTTAATATTTTAGGGTCTTTTCGACGTTTGATTTCATTTCCAGTCGATTTGACGGACTAGTGTCTATAATAAATGGTCGGTAAATAATCTATTTCCGACTTTGATAATGAAAAGTGCATACAATGTTTTACGTTGTAACACACATTAAATTACTTATTCTGTGATATTTGGGACGACCTAGTAATAGATACGAGTGCCATCCGGTAATCCGAACTTGTCCATCCAGTGTGAAATGGCTGGAGTAGTCAGTTGAGAAACCGGCTGAGATAAGTGGTCCTTATTTGCCCTTTAAAGGATGATGCACTTCTTAAAGTTTAAACGGTCATATCGACCTGTGAACAGTCAGAGATTTCCTAAGATTTCGGTGAAACTGAAATTGGCTTGATGAACTTAGCTTCCAAGTCTGCTTATAGCTTGACCAAATGAGAATGAATTGCATAGAACAGTATACACTGTAATCGGCAACGTAGCTTTAAAATCAAAAGCGATCGAATATGCAGTCTAAAGCGTGTAGAACAACGCCCAAAGTAAAATCTAATGTATTTAATGGATCTAAATATAGCGCACTGTTCCGTTTTGTGTTGTCTCAGCGTCGAAGAAATTCTAATTCCATCCTGTCTCTTAAATGAATTGGTTATTCAGGGTGTCCCATAGGTGAACTGCCAGATTCAGGTGAATGGATTAAAATAAAGAGAACATCTTGGATGGATTTGTTCAAAATAGCTTCGTTTACCCCCCCCCCCCATTTTGTATAGTTTACATGAACAGTTTTATCTTTTAATTGACCTAATGGACCTTTATGGAACTGGCGTGTGTGTTAAGGTATAGATTAAAAGAGTCGATCTACTTATCTGTAGAAGAGACCTATTTCAAAATGAGGTGCACCTTGACTAGCTTAGCAATTATCATTCAACATCTACAATTCGTCAAATTTTAGAAATTTTTTATTCGATCTTTTTGAACTTGGTGTAGTTTGATAGGAAATTATTAATGCTAAATCAAAGTTGTCTTAACAATTTTTTTTTATAAAATCAGAATTTTTGGTATGCCTAATCCAAATTATTAAAATTAAAGGCCGCCATTTTGGAAATTAGAAATAGTTCATGTTAATGTTGTTTCTAACTTATGTCCTTACACACTAGATTTCAAGGTTTCATAAATGTTGATTGAACAATAACAAAATTTTATGTAAAATATACAAAATGGCGGATATCAGGTTAACGAAGCGATTTTTGACCCATTAACCCATTTCCCAGAGTTCGGCGGTTTACTTACGGGTTAATACGGAAGTATAAAACATTTTATAGCAGACTTAATATTTTTGTTCAGCTAACGCGTTGGTGATATAGGCCTAATATGTCTATAATCACATTTGTCTTCCAACATTATTTGATATGTTTACACTCTAACTGTGAACTTTTAAAATACTTACACAATATAAAAAACTGTTGAAATGGTGAACGATTTCGAAATACCGGTTGTCTTCAGGCCATTTATATTTATTGGCTTGTAGAACTTCTAAGCACAAATGTAAATATATATCGAATAGGTTGGGCACAAGTATTTTGTAATAACCGTACATCGGTACTGTATTTCCTAAATTCATACAGATCTTGGAAAGTAATTATTACTGAATTTACTATTTTCTCTAACCAGTCATACTTAAAAAAATAACTAAATCAAGGCTATCTCAAAGTTAAAACTGTCTGCAGAGAGAATTATGTAGTTTTAGTTTTATTTCGTGTAGCCTAAGTGCATTTCAAATCTCATATATTTCTCAGGATAAGTTAAGATAGCAACTAAAATGTGGGTCGAAGCAATCTATATTGATCAGAATTAGTTATTGGGGCTCGGCAAACGGAAATAAATGCGATTTCAATTTGTATATTATTCTCTTGATATTCTTGATTATTCTCTTTATTTTGACCCAAGGAATCACTATGTAAAATATGTCCCCACCTTTTTTGAACACTCTGTATAGGGGAGAAATTAAAACTAAATTAGTTTCAAATATGAACCAGGTAAGCTATTTATGTTTGCTTCTAAATAGGTCACTTTTATAGCTCACAGCTGCACTAATGTATAATTTCTATTTGTGCTGCTTGAACATAAAGCCGTAATACTCGTTGTGACATGCTTGATTTAGTTTTTAATGGGCAATTTGCGACAGGAAATTGGCTGCATATTATGGCTGGATACATTCTCTAAATAAAGGCCCGATGTAAGTATAAACAGTAATAAGGCTTGAACATTGGCGTGAAGATTTATTGGCTAAACACAGTTTTATGTAAAGGAAGTTTTCATTGCACTCAGTTCTATTCTAAGTTTACTGTGTCAACTAAACTGATACGAAAATAAATCTAGGAAAATCATCTTAAAACATAGTATGAACGAAATGAAATTGTACAGAAATTTGTTGTTTTATTAACAGAACTATAACTGAAATTTTCAAATTGAAGAAGTTAACACAGCGATGTGTTTTTGTCACCATTGAAATATTACAGCATTGAAACTAGTTTTAATTTCCTATTCTATGAAATATGTTGTATATATTTATCACTATATTTTAAAATCACATTTTCATTTGCGTGTATATTTTTTATTCAGCTATTCTTTGTTGAAAAGTCCATTGAAAGTTTTAGTATACACCATAGGTGAAGATAGGTGAACTAATATGGTTCAACTGTGATAAGAATCGATAATAGTTTTTTGTCAAGTTCAATTCCATAGAAATGAACATTTTATAATCTACATCCTGATTACTATAACTTAAAACTTGTGGCAATGGCACATTTTTATATCCAATAATTATAGTCGATATTATGGAGTTATTATTCTTTGAAACTAGTTTAAATTTTAAATTGTTAGAACGTTTCCCATATTTTTACGTGATTTTGCATTAAATTTTCACAATTTCCACTATTGTATACATTTTGGTAACTTTGAATATACAAAATTGAATCTATTAAACAATATTCATCTACACATGATTGCTAAAAGTGGTATTGAAGTGGAAATCTCTGTATGAAGTCATCAACGCGAGCCTTAAGCTATTATAATAATAACTGCAACACTTAGGTTAGAGGTGGCAAAACTTCGCTTAGAACATGTTACAACGAGTCACAAGTATGCTTAACATGTCTAGCTTCACTTAGGTTGAACCTCTGCATTGTGTTTTGAAGAACACCTTCATTAAGCTCCACTCTTCTTTGATCATTTGACTGGTAAAATTGTTTTAGTTTTAAGTTTGAGGTAATATATTTATAATTTGGCTGCCATCGCTGTACGCTTTTGGATAAAGGAAGGTTTTATGGAGGTAGTTTTCTTAAAAGACCTTTATTTATACATAGTCGTTCCGTAAATGTGTTTAAACCATCAGACTTGTTAGTGTTAAGTAGTCAAAAATAGTTATTAGTTTTAAGGGAGATTTTACCCCTCTCACACAGGACCGAGCCCTTTTACAAACCTTTTCTTTGAACCCCCAATATCGTGATTTTATTAAGTACACAATGTAACCAGTGAATCAAGTATACAAAACATATTTCTGTTGATATGCATGGACTTAATTATTCTTGATGGATTTGAGATATTGTAAAGTAAGTGATTTTGTAGTTTGTTTATATCATTTTATTAATTTTTTTCTCCATAGTTTGGCATCTCCATTGATAAACATGTTTTGTCAGTTTTGTTTGATAAGCCGATAGTTTTGTCGATTTAGTGTGCCTGCCACTAAACTTTAAATAGCTACGGCAAGACGATCTATTATTCAGTTTCTTTCTTTAAGTAGTAACAAAATAAATACCCCCCTTGACTAGGATAGCGAATAACGAAGGGTAATTGTTCCTAACAGTATATTTAGTGAAATATATACCAAAAGAGGCAATCAAACCTTTATAAATATCTGGTAATTTCCCAAGCAAACATAGTCTAAATTTGGAATTATTATAGCAAAACCAGTATTCTTGGATCTATCAGATAATAATTATTTATGCTGTGTCAAACTTTGGAGTGTCTTTGCAATCCTTTATGAAAATAACATTTGTTGTGTTGCTAAGTTTCCAAATTAGTTAATGATTATTACACATACAACACCAGTTAAACTACGATTTCAGTTGGGTATACCCAACTACCCTATTAGTGGTGGCATTATGGCCTACGGACTGTATATGTTGAAAAGAGTGTAAACACCAGTTTTTGATCCCTGTAAATAGCACCACAGACTATAGAACCAATTAGGGTATATAGTCTGTGGTAGCACTTAACAACTAGTTTCGTTGCCGAATCCAAGCCATATTGAGGTTGTCCTTGTATTGGTCTATTAAGGCTCTACCTCAGCTTGAAATCTCAGGTCGGGCCTGAGTAGTTAAGTTGCGCCATTGAACAGCATCGCGAGAGGCGCTTGCAGACCTAAGTCCTCACGAGTTACTCAGTTAATTTTTAAAACAGTTTCACCTGAAGAAGGTTTCTTACTCCTTACATTCAAATTTATGACTCTAGTTTTAAATTCCATCAAATTAAATCTCATGAGTAAAATGCTTTAAAAAAGCTTATTTTGAGGTATAAACCAGTTACTTCGCACCTAAATTTCTACTATTAGCACAAAATTACAACCGTACAAGGCTACAAAAATATGAAATGAATAAAGTAACATAAATATATTTTCAATCGGTTAAGAACTAAGCCGACAGTGACGCGGCGGACAGGTAGGGCGGCCCCTTAAAATCCTTCTGCTGATAACGGACACACACATAATACAACACGTAAAACATAAAAAGTCACTGATTCTGCAAGGCTTGAACCCGGCTGAAGTTCAATCAAACTTTTAACCCTAGTAGTTTACTCAAGTGAAAGGCATCCACAATTGAAAACAAAACAAATTAAAGAGGTCTCCATGCCTTTAAAAGGGTGTAATATGGATAATGAAGGTAAGCTTATTCATAGTCGGTGAGCCAAGGTCTTCAACCAGCTGGTACTGGCCAGGGGCTACCATGGTCATCCAGACGACGGCTCTAGGCTATGTGTATGAGTAACGTACAAATGACGTAGGAGCTGCATTCGAGAAAACCGGTGTAGCATTGACTTGGATACTGGAGAAGACCATCCATAAAGATCATCTGTATCGTTTTTATAATTTCTGGATACTGGAGAAGACCATCCATAAAGATCAGCTGTATCGTTTTTATAATTTCTGGATACTGGAGAAGACCATCCATAAAGATCAAATTCCATTTTGTAGCCCCTGAACTGCTTAGTATAAACTAAATTAAAACATACCTCGTCTTGCAGTTCAAATAAATAGTGTCTTTTTCAATCCACTACATGTTTCGCCATGTTGGCATTTTCAAGTGGTATACACAGAAACATTGAGACTTGAAACATTATAATATCCGAATTGGACTCGTCAAATTGTAGAAATTTACAAATAAACACAAAACTGTACATACATTTGACACGTACGAACGAAACATTATTATGTAGGCCTACAACACATTGCAACCCGATCACGGCACTGACTGAGACAGAACTGGCAGGAAAACTAAGAAGTCTCAGCTCCTCTGTTATCAGAGGTACAAAGGTCAACTTGCTTGTGTCCAGAGCTATGGGGGACACTAATAAACAAAAATCAACGTTTGCCCAACACCTTATAGATACTAATCATTCTGTAGACAAAATAGAAAACAGCTTACAAATTTTACACATTTGCAACAAAGGGAATAAGTTAGATTCTCTGGAACAGTTTGAAATATACAGTAGCTACAATAAAGAAGAAACAAAACAAAATATTTTAAATGAAAAATTAAATTTCAATTCTCATGCAATATTTAATACAATCATCTCCCATAGCTCTGGACACAAGCATGTCTCAGTCAGAAATTTTGTATCTGAAATAAGCTAGAGAGCTGTACAATGGATTTAATGTATTTCTTTTGTCAGCTTTGTTAAACTCTAGCAAATGTTTACAGAGTTCGTTATCTGTTTTCTTGTCTTATGATTGTAAACACACGGGAACGTTTTTCCTCGTCGGTGTAGTGCCTTGTTTACTTTTGTACCCCAGATGATGAGATGAGGGTCACACATTGTCAATGTGTTATGTTTCTGATTTTTTTCTAATTATTGTATTTTGTGTACTTCTAGAAATGATGCGTTTTGTACGTTTCTTTTTATAAATGCTAAAACTTTAGTCTTTTTACTTTCTAATATTGTCGTGTTGGTAAAAATCATGATACATTGATAACCAAGTGATATCTAAGTGCAGAAAGATTCTTCTCAAGGTCATACAACCGTCTTCCACACGATGACATTGTAACCACTCTGTTAGGCATTCACGAGTAAACAATTTGGTAAACAAATTTCCTAGGGAATTTAGCTTAGGGGGTTTTCTTGTACAGAAAAATTCTCCTCACCCGACAGTCTGTTATTCATTGTTAATTTATTATGTTGTTTGTCATTACAAATTATTATATTGTTATTCAGTGATAATTTATTATATTGTTTTTGTATTGTTAAAATTGTATTGTTTTTCTCTGTTTTTGTCACGTACACTTAATGCAGTTGTGTTGCTGTTTATCTTTACTATTTTGTTTTTGTAGCACGTGCTAAACATTTGAAGTAGAAATAGGTTGATATAGCTCAAAAGCCGATTTTGGAGAATCTGCATTAAACTGTACTCGATAAAAATAATTATCAGTATAAACTAGTAGTGTGCACATGGGTTTACAGAAGTAAACGAGGAGGAAATATAGTTTAACCATAAGAGCCTATATTTATTTATTTTTTGACTATATTTTTCGCATGATAATTTAGGTCAATTTTGTAATTTGTGTGAGGAAAACTACGCAACTACTCACATTATTTAAACATTTTTGGTATGCAAATATTTAATACAGAATAACAGAAGAATTATACAGTACTGTAGTAGCTATTTTTATGGAATCGAATCACAACAAAATAACTTTGTTTTTTAACAATAGAGCAACTTTGGAATATGAAACAATCAAAATCGGAAAAACATTTCCATCGTCGCACGATAGGAATACAAATCGACTCGTTTGGGTTGTTTGCATTTTTCAACCATTATTGCTCGTTCTGAAACACCCTGTATACGAAAACGAACCCAACAGATTGTAAACTGCAATCATCAGCAGAATCTTGGAAACGTTGTTAAATTAAATCGCATCTGCAATCCCTAGGACTTCGGTTGTTATGAAACTATTGATTTGAAACTAAACCCAAACCTGCGAACAAATTTGAATATAATGCATATAACATATCCAATGCCACATTTTAGTGATCAGTTGGCATAACTGAAGGGGATTGTTGAGAGTTTGGAGGATGCGATACGAGCAGCTAAACTTTGTCTCATTCTGTCAAGGCTGTGAGTGTTGAGGCAACTTCATTGGTTAAACTTTAAGTGTAAACGTTATTGAAAGTTAGTTATTGGTTACGCTTTAGCACACGCCCCTCTCCCAATATTTTGTGCTTAGGATTAGTATAAGAAAGATTATGAGGTTTGTGATATTATTTTACATGACCGGTTTCATAATTGATTGACTATGAAATATTGTAATTAAATAATATGGGCTTAGCGAATTTCCCATTTAGGGAAGCTATTACCGTAGGTGTCATGGTAAGACATACACTATACAATACTAACCTGTTTTGATGTCGCCAGAGGCCAAAAACACCATCCGTTCAAACGCATATAACCGTGGACTAACCAACACAAGTAGACTTCTCATCTAATTGTAAGTTTTGAAGCTAGTTTTTCGTGTGTAAAGTCGTTCATGTACGTCGACACTGATCGCTAGTGTAGTAGACGAAATTTTGTTTCTATTATTTTAGGGTTATTTTCATGATTTGTGCTTTACTGTTTGGTTATATAACTAGAAGTCTAGTTATTGTTATTGTTTATGATTAGATAGTGTTATTTGGTCAAAGGAGGTTTAAATTACTGAAATGACAAGAAACAAATTGTAAACAAAACACGACCCCTATAGTGCACCGTACAGAACTAACAATAAAATTGGCTTCAGCTGTTCCATAAGGATGAGAAATCTACTAAGGGAGTGTGTTTTATCTATAATATAACTATGTCCGTTAACACGATAACTCGAGTAAAATTCATCTGATTTGGATTAAATTTAGTACAAACGTCCAAACTTTCATTTATTCGAACGAGTTAGTGAACCAGCATGAGTCAAAGCGTTGTTGTACGCCTTTTTTGCAATTTGCTTGTTTATGGGTATATTTTTACAAAATATGGCAAATTTATTATTTCATACCAAGCTATTAACATTTTGATAAAAAACACACTTTATAACATTCTTTGTAGCATCAAACCTAAGTAACTTACTTATTAAACCTAATATTATTTCAATAGAGAATAAATCCGTCATGTTTAATGGAATAGTTCAGTGAAAATCGGATCAGGCAAAGGATTCGTTGAGTGTGCAGGTTTGATGAGGCAGTGGAATGTCAACTTGCATTTGTCAGTTCCACTTAGCCCCAGCTAAGCAAGTGGTAAGTCGGTAAGATCGAACCGTTCAATATAGCTTCCATGGATTACTATTATAAGGTTGACTTACAGGTATGTACCTTATAATAGTATAATTACACAGTCCAAGGGTTACATATTTGGACTAGTAGTCAGTTGCGCCACCGACTCACTAACTTAATAATCCATAAAGCTAATAACTTACAGTTACTAGCTTTCCACAACTAATATATTCAATTTAATGTAAAATGTAGTTTTAATCAACTAGCACACAGAATAACATTTATGTTGAGTAATTAACACAAGCCAAACCCCACAATTCTTCCGACAAATGTGTGATTAGTATTTTCAACAGATGTAATTAGTTATTCATCATGGTATTTTGTGAAGAAAAAATCTCCATTTGTGCAAGTACATGTTATAATCACAGGATTAAAATACTATTTTCTCATTGGTCCGTTGATAATCACGGTTGTTGATTAAAATCGACCGACTTTTAAAGACGGTGACACACTATCGATCTTTTCCCCGAACAAGACCCCGAACCGAGCAGGGAGAAGGGAGAAGGGAGGTCGAAGGGAGGATGTTCGATAGTGTGTCACGGGTCCGTACACCGATCAAGACGCCGAACAAGACATCAGGCCGAGCAGGGAGACGAGCGCTCTGGAGGCGGTTTTTTGGCGAAAGATCAAAGAAAAGATCGGTCCGATGTACGGTCCGATGTACGATAGTGTGTCACGGTACATTTTTGCCCCGTACATCGTCGCGAGCGCCGCACCGAGCGGCCGCCTGCGCTAGCATTGATAGTTCCGCGCTCTCACTCGCACACACTCTCTATCTCTTTCCAAACTTCCTTTTGCCGCGCTCGGTAGAATTCGTCTGGTCTTGGTCGTGTTCGGGGAAATGTTCGGAGTAAAATTTTGCTGATATTTATCTCCCTTCTCCCTTCTCCCTGCTCGGTTCGGGGTCTTGATCGGGGAAAAGATCGATAGTGTGTCACCGCCTTAAGTAATCTGTATTTGTTTATCCCTTATGTAAATACAGTACGCAGAAAGATTTATAAACTAATTATTAATTAAGTATTTTAATACTATTGTATCATTTTATATGATGAAAAGCTAAGGGTACTTTTAGCAGTAGCACAACAATCAATATTCATTTTGATCAGCATCAAATTCATTTTATTTGTAGAGGTTAACCAAGTTGGTTTGTTGCTATCGGTATTACAATTTGGACACCGAAATTCATTACCACTACCTAACCAATCACCTCAATTTGCCTGTTTAATCTTTTCTATTTCTATAATTGGCAAGATTAAAGGCTTCCTTCTACATATTGGAGAGTTTTTGGGTAGCAAAAGTTGCTTCTCTGTACGATTACGATTGTTTGAGAGTACATTACAAAGATTGAAGAAGCTAGTCTCTCTCCCGGAGAAAAATGCACTTTCCTTAACGAAGAGCGCCCTTTTACCTGGAAAAAGAAAACTCTTGAATTGAAGTTTTACATTTATAGTACAAGATTCACAGTACTAGATGCAGTAGGCCTAATGGAAACAGTTTGTATTTCGACATAGGTTTGACAAGCTGTTGTTTCATGGTTTTTCAAGGAATGGAAAGGTTTAAAAACTTTCAGTCTCTTGACAAGTTTAAAGAACATATGTAGTTTAATTATCCCCAAAGAGTTGGCCAAATAAAAAACATCGTTTCAATGTTGTGATAGAAAAAAAAAAAAAAAAAAAAAAAAAATAGCATAGCATTAGGATAATATATATATTATTTAAAATATCTAATTGGCGTTTCAATTTGTATGTGTCCTGAATAGGAATAGTTATTAAATAGTTTTAGTAAATTAAATTTTCATTAAAATATATTAATAATTTCATTTTTCAAAAGATTCTTTATCCATTTAACCTTCATAAACTACAAAGTGATACTGCTTTTGTAAATAAGATACATATTTTAGAGAATAATAGATATTAATTTTAGGTGAATGGAATTTAATGTACATATTATATTAAACATATTTTTAAATTAATATTATTTTTAGAGGTTTTCTTGAACATGAGCTTTTTAAATAATTACTACACAAATGCTGTGATTAAATTCAACAGTACTAATCAATGTCATTCAAACTTTACAGTTAATGAACCTTTTCCCTTTGTAGCCATTAATACAGACGTTTTACTTATTAACTGATCCTTATAAGGAAAAAGTATATTTTAAGCAGCAGTCGACGGTTTACAATGAGCTTAGATTGTTATTAAACACATCGCAAATAAGCCATGCAATAGAAACAGCTGGTCCAATATTTTTCAATGGATGAACCACAGAATTCTTTTTAAAACACATCTGCACATGAACCAACCACAATGAAATTATGAGTTATTGATATTTTCAAATATAAAATAAAGTATCAAGCGTCCAGGTTGAAATCCTTGCCATGTCTACATAGCCTAATTGCGGATTTAATGTTTACAAAAAGTTGGAGTTATTGTTCTTCCAAACTTTCCGCAAGGCTGATGGACCGTGATAAACAATATCCCATTATTATCAGCTGCTTTATCTGTGGTCTTTTGTACGTCACCCATTGTTATTTTGCTGGCAACGCTTCATTTATCCAGTTTCACTACATTTCTCTGTGGCTCGGCGTGTTCATTGTCACATGAGATGCTTTGTTTGCACAGTGCATGTTGCGGTGTCTCTGCTACCTCTAGTCATCTGATCTTAGTTGTTTAACTAAGGTTACCTTTGGACACTCTACTCAATTTTTCTTACAGTTACCTGACAAGGCAGCGGGCTTCATTGATTGCCGCACTCATTTTACTTTGGCGCACTCAATTTACTTTGCCGCTCTCCAGTAGACAACACAAAACAGTGTGCTTTTATTAGGCACATAATACGTGTACGCTTGAAAATAAGTTGGGAACACGTTTAAATATACTACGACTACGATCAGCTGGTGCAGCGTTTCATAGCCTTTGAGTACTACGACGCGTTCAATACGCTGCTGATTGTCGGCTTCGTGTAGTCCTAGACATTTTTGCGCGTACTTTTGGCGGCGTTTCATACGCTCGTGTAGTCCGGCCCTAAACCTGTTGTTTCGTCTTAACATTCTATTTTCGTCCAACGCTTGGATTTACCTAATTATTTATATGCTTTATAGTAACTGTAAGAAAAATATAATATGTAACGCGAGCACAAATTGCCTTTGCTGCACTCGAGAAACTTTCCACACTCCCATGTGCAGCAAAGTGCCACTTCGCGCACTAGTTACCCAAATAACTATTGTATGTTATGTATAATTTTCACCATAGCTACAAAGTTGCAAAGTGTGAGAAAATATGCAAATTTATACTACAATCATTTTGATATTCAACAATAAAATGCGTGAATTGAAACAATTTACATAAACGTACGGTTACATTAATGAGAACAATAAATCAATACGAATTATTAATGTTTTATTGATTATCATAATAGAATTGGATATGTTTTAATGCGATGATTAAATTCAAATCGTGTCTTATTGACCTAATTAAATGATATCCCTCCCTCAAAAAAAATATATAACAGTAACGTGGTGGTTAGCAAACTTATACCCCTCACTTGATGCGACAATTATGGAAAAAGGAATGCTTATACAATTAAAGTTCACCCGTTTATACATTTTATCAGGTAATTTCCAGTAACATATCACTCAAAAGGGAAATGCATAATGTTACACAAATCTGTGGTAAGCATTATAACTTATAGGTTACAATACGGGAGCAATACATTGTTATCCTTTCATAGTTAATTTGAACTTAAATGTTACAATTAATTACTAACCATTTATTTGGTATTGAATCATTGTCTGTATATATAGATTTTGGAGGGAGGACCAATACTTCTAGTATAGCTACGTTTTGAGAGAGTAGCCTCCTTTTAATGAAATACACCTATTAATGTAATATATCCATCTACAAATGCCTACGCACTATTAAAATGCAATGCTTACACTTTCGTTTTGCTTATGATTGTATGACTTTCGTTTGTTTGTTTTTATACGCCAGTGGAATTGTTTATGTCAATTTTCAAATGCTTTTGGGGAAAGCGGTCCAAAGTTTTGTGGATGTGTTGGGAATTGAACCCGTCCCTCCCGCACCGAAGTCCAACGCTATCACTAGTAACACACCCAACATTCACTTTCGGCATATAACTCTGAATATACATAGTTTATATAATTAGTGTAGTTTTGGTATGAGACTTATCAGCTAAACCTTATGTCGAAAAGAATTTTGTGCACCAGTTAAGTTAATTAATACACATTTCAACAGTCGGGAAACAAGTCTACACTAATAGTACAATTTACGCAAAACAAAGAAAAATAAACTTTGTTAATTTTGAATCTTATTAACTACAGAAGGTATTTTGTATCGCATGATGCAAAAGCAATTTAAAAGTCGCATAACTCTACGCAAGAAAATGTGCGACAAAATAAGGTATGACATATTTTACTACTTTTGTACTCTTGCAAAATATTAATTAAACTTGTTGTTTCACTTTAATAGACTTTATAGGAGTAATAAGAAATTAAAAGATGATTAAACATTTTGAGAATTTTCTGATTTTACACAGACTTAATACTTGACATTTTTGCGATACTTGTCCTTAATTACAACAATGTCTCAAAGATGCATGTGCACGGCTTAGTGTTTTCTGAGTAAAGTAAGAGATGGGGGGAACAACACCGACGTCAAATTAGCTTAATTAAATTACTTCAAAATAATTAATTCTAGAAACTTTGTGTGCGAAGATCATACAAGCCTGTAAAGGTTGATTTATGAAATATTTCATAGGAAAATACCTGTAGTTTAAAAATGTTTCATTAAAGTTTATGTGAACATATTTTGACTTGTTAATTATTTATTAAGAAATTTGATATCCTTTCATTATTACCTTAATATTTTGTAACTGAAAAAACTCAAACACAACTAATTATAGAATAACATGACATTTTTGTGAAATAACTTTTAGAAAAATACCATCAGACAAATTAAAATTCGCTTAGTCTGCAGGTATGATCTTTCTCAGTTTTTTATATTTATGTTGAGTAGAAATAAGGAACTTGTTAGACCTAGTGTTTACACAGATTTTTCCTTTATTCGTCAAAACCTCTATGAACCCCTGATCGAGTTCAAATACAAACATGATAAAAAGACTATGTAATTTTATATCATACTGTGCCTTCTTACACGCTAGTACATTTTCATGGTATTTTCATTAGTGTTGAGTTTAAATGAGGTATTTTTGTACCATTCGACACCAATTCTGCCCAAGTATACATTTATTTGCAGTAAGTTAGTTCTTAGTTACTAAGACATTTTAAGTATGGGATTGATTTCCTCACAGTTGGCCTATTTTTATTTATGTCAAGTTCAAATAAGAAATTTATTGTGCCTAGTGTTGACAACGATTTATCTGTTATTCTTTAGAACCTCTATAGACCTAACCCTAATATAGTTAAAATACCAAAATAATAACTTCTAGTGCCTTAGTACACGATAGTACATTTTCTACGTAGTATTTCAATTCGTGTTGGGATTGTTGCACATAATGTTGACACTAAATTTACCCAAGTATATCTTTATATACAATTTACTTTGAATTGAAAACCAATACAGCAAAACGTTTCCGCAGAGGAGTTGTAGTGTTGTTATTGTAGCCAGAGGTAGGTGAGGCGAGTGGGCTGTTTGAGCGGGAGCCACTCCACCACTCTACAGCATGGGAAGGGATCATTTGGTGCAAGTGAGTAGGTCAAGGTCCTACCGCTCTACCGGCCTCAAACTTTGGAAACACTCTATTCCAACCCGAATCGAGTTTTAATACATTAAAGTGTATTAAAATCGAATAACGTAATATTATCTTCTAATGTGCCTGTATTTCATATTAACACATTTTCTTATTCTTAGGAACCAATCTATTCCATCCCGAATCTAGTTTAAGCACATTAAAACTTATGTTAATTATTGTGCCTGTCTTACACGAATATATATTTTCTACATTCTTCTCCAACTCTCCTAGAATCTAGTTTTAATACATAAAATAAACTACAAGGTTATTTATTACTTTGTCCGTCTTGCTCGTTAATATATTATAAATTTATTCTTCGGAATAACTCTGTTATAACCCGAATCGCTTTATCATACATAAAAGTTAAGTAAAAACAAACTACATCGTATTATTTCTGCTGAACCTGTATTTAACCCTAATACATTTTGTATTTATTTTTAGGGATCACTCTATTCTAAACCCGAACCGAGTTTTAAAACTTTAAAGCAAACTACGTAATATCATGGTTTCTAAATCGTCACAATCAACAAATAATTGTTTATACTTTGTTTTTGTTAAAAAGATATGTGTAGCAGCTGTTATTTGGTGTGGAAAATGAAGAACATATTCAGTTATGCATTTTGTGTACAATAGTTATTTGTCTAACTAGTGGGCAAAGGCAGTTTGCACTCGCGTTACACATTATATTTTGCCTACAGTTACTATAAAGCATATAAATAATTAGTCTTTCATACAATGTACAACACGATTTTAGGTTATGTTAAATCCAAACATTGAACGAAATAGGAAACGCTATACTAGCTGATCGTAGTAGTAATATCTTTAAGTGTTGCCAACCATTTCCAAGCGTACACGGATTACGTGCCTAAAAATGTACGTTGTTTTGTGTTATTTGGTTGGAATACTGGTGTGCGACAAAGTAAAATGTGCGACAAAGTAAGTAAATGCAGCAATTAGCAGCTTTCTGTACTGTAGTCAGTGCAAGGAAGCCCACTTGACCAGGTGACTGTAGGAAAATAACTATTGTTTACCTGTTGAGGTTTTTACAATTTTATGTTTGATTTATTTCATATTTATTCATTTTAAACCCCTTTACCCTATTGGATACTTTACTAAACTCTCCACTATAATTTGTTGTTCTCCCAATCAACCCAAATAACGTGATCAATAAACTCTGTGATATAATTTAATCTATTATTGTACTTTTTTTGTCCTATGACGCTAGGCACGAGCCTGGGATTGTTTTCACATTACTTCAGGCTAGACCTAGGGGTTGCGGCATTATCACTTAGATAAAATCCATCGGTGACTTGGCGGGTATCGAACCCGGGACCTCAGGGACTGAAGTCCCGCGCTCTAACCAATACGCCAGCTCGCTCCCTATATATATTACTGTTCTAGAGTTAATATTACTTATACTTATGATTTCTAACAATATACAGGATTTTAAGGTTCAATCAATATAAAATATGACTTAACTTGTTGGACCTCTTATTTCTAGCTTCCTTTCACTCCATGTACTTGAGTTCTTCTTCTTTATATATTTGGGCTTTTCGTTTATTTCATTTAAATTCCAGTAACACCAAGAGAACCCGTTCCACGTACTATACAATGATTTTCTTTACATGTTGCTTTCCTGGAACTGTTCTTAAAACGCTTAACAATCAGCGATTACTGGGAACTATGCGCTTCACCAGCAGCCATTCTAGACATGCACTTATATAATAATGAATTTCCTGGTGCAAGCAAATGAATGCAACTCGAAAGAACAAGCAGTTTTTTACAAGCTAAAAACATTTTGCCTAACCCGATATTATGTACTGTAACGATAACCACCAGCAGTTTTATGACTAGCGACACTTAAGATCGCTACCAGATGCACCAGAGGATAGGTTGGTCGTGTTAAACGCAAGTCTAAAAACTGGTGGTGAATTGTAAACAAATTGAACGGAAAGACCAATCCTTCAACTGTCACGGTCACATCGTACCGCTCATGGAACTTGCAAGAACCTCTAGCCGTCGGTATTCTTCACACTGCAGAACGGTCTGCTGTATTGACGACTCCGTTCCCGCGAGTGTAAACAAATCGCGTATAATTTAATCGCGTCGGCTATGGCAGCGACCGGCGACTGAGTTGCGCAACAGCTGTAATGGTGTTTGGCCCACTTTCTGAGTCGCTGTCGCCGTCGCCGCGATAGCTTCAAGGCCGACCTCGTTTCTGCCCAGTCTCCAAGACCACGTAGACACGTCTTCGGATGTAACATCCACTTCAATCAGTGACCGGGACCCGTCTAAATATATCCATCTGTAATGCACTCGTCCATTTATAATCCATCCAGTTTAACTGTTCCAACTATCTGTCGCCTCATTGATCTATCACACATCAGGTTTCTACATTTTCCTTCCCAATGCGTCATCTACCAAACTTCTTAAACATATGTCTAAATTGCCCACCCAAATCCTCATTAGTAACTGACTCAACTAGCGTATTGTGTAAATGATTCGTCCTAATACCTTCTCTTCAAACTAATTGGGCTCACATATAAGCCGTCGATACATACTAGTATTATGTCGTCTAACTGATCTAAGCCTACAAATTAACCATCTTCACGACCTGTCCCAATCACCCGTTTTCTAAACCCGCACATGGTCTAACTAGATCATCTATCACGATAATCCTTTGTCTATACTATCCGTCCAACCCACTCATGGTCTAAATCATCTATCAAAATACAGTAATACTTTGTATAAACTATCCGTCCAGCCCACACATGGTCTAAATCATCTATAACAATAATCCTTTGTCTAGACTATCCGTCCAACCCACTCATGGTCTAGATCATCTATCACGATAATCCTTTATCTATACTATCCGTCCAACCCACACATGGTCTAAATCATCTATCAAAATACAGTAATACTTTGTATAAACTATCCGTCCAGCACACACATGGTCTAAATAATCTATGACAATAATCCTTTGTCTAGACTATCCGTCCAACCCACTCATGGTCTAAATCATCTATCAAAATACAGTAATACTTTGTATAAACTATCCGTCCAGCCCACACATGGTCTAAATCATCTATAACAATAATCCTTTGTCTAGACTATCCGTCCAACCCACTCATGGTCTAGATCATCTATCACGATAATCCTTTATCTATACTATCCGTCCAACCCACACATGGTCTAAATCATCTATCAAAATACAGTAATACTTTGTATAAACTATCCGTCCAGCACACACATGGTCTAAATAATCTATGACAATAATCCTTTGTCTAGACTATCCGTCCAACCCACTCATTGTCTAAATCATCTATCACGATAATCCTTTGTCTATACTATCCGTCCAACCCATACATCTAAATCATCTATCGAAATAATACTTTGTCTAAACTATCCGTCCAGCCCACATTGTCTAAATCATCTATCATGATAATCCTCTGTCTAAACTATACGTCCAACCCATACATAGTATAAATTATTTATCTCTACAATTCTTTATATTAAAAACTATTGATCAAACCTAACTAAATTATTCATCGCGATCATCCTCATCAGAACTATCCATCCGACCGACACATCGTCTAAATTATCCATCCGGATCATCCATTGTTCAACTTATCCACCCTAATTACACAGTTTAAACTTGCCATCCCAATCATCCGTTGTCTAATCAATCTAACTCATTCATGAACTGTCTAAATAATCCAATACAAACCGTCCCTTATCAATCAATCCAACCCACGCATCAGTTATCTAAGTGAGCCACAATCATCTGTTGAAGCTGATCCAACCTATACATGAGGTAGAGCCAAAACAGTTCACGGTTACCTACCCCTTAGGTACATAAATAAGGACGCTAATTAAATTTTTGATGAAGATGAAACACAACAATGAATTATATAAAATAACATCTGTTTTTGAACTTCACTACTAGATTCAACGTTATGGAAATTGAAATAAGTCTCACAATTTCAGCAACCTACATTCACATATAATGGTTTAATTACTTCGTCCTCCAAGAACATTGAGTGCTGTACATGTAGAAATTGTGGAAGTAAAAGTCAAGTACTGAGTTTAACGGTCGTGGTAACGCTTTAAAGACAAGCAGCTGCGGGCTGTATAATGTGCCTTGCGCACGTTCCAGCAAATAAAACGTTTTAGCTACGTGTTAAAGAGGATATTGAGGTCACAACGATAGTAAGGTTATGTATTTGAATAATTCCAAGCACGTCAAGTTTTACTACGTTACTTGTTTACTAGTTGGAAATTATTAATTAGTGTTAGTTGATGTTCGCATTGTTTTTGTCTTTCTTCACACAACACTTTTATGTTCAAGGATGATCAAGTATACAACTTCCTCAAAAGACAAACATAATCCTCATATTGTAAACTGGTCATTAAATATAGAATGACTATCGAAAATGTTGAGCTTAGATAAATAGTGGCGTTTAAAGCATCGTGTATAAATGGAAGTTATCAACTCCGAAAGTCATTCCACTATAAAAGTGATGCATTGTTTCGTATTGCAAAGTCACTTCGGTTTGGTTATATAAGTAAAGAAAATATCTGTTTCAGTTGTAGTCTAATATTTGGGACTTCTGTGTTGTCCGCCCCAAAAATATTGAGTAGTTAACTAATCAAATGACGTGAGTACATTGCACCGAAACGCAAATCAAGTATTGCGGTCCCTTTTAGATAATTGTAGGTGACAATAATTTACTTCAGGTTTAAAGTTACTCAAAATGTAAAAGAAACGTTTTGCAAGACATATATGAATCATATCCCTGCACCTGACTGAATTTAGCAGATTTTTGTTCAGGAACACAAACAACTCAATCAACAACTTTGTCCACTTTTAAACCATCAAAATGTTTCTTCAGGACCAAACTGGTCACCTTCCTTCGGTTTTGTGAAAACATAAGGCAATTAGTAATTTCGCGTGGGATGCTTCTATAAGTTCCGAAGACATGTCAAATGTAGATGCGGAATTCCTGGTGAGATGCCTAAGTAGGGGAAGAGCGGTGGTGGAGCGGGGCAGGTGTACACGGACGGATGAGCGAAAAACTAGGCCGAGGTCCCAACGAGGCAAAGGTGAAGGTCGGAATTGCACTTGTGGCGTCTAGGCCACCAACACACTACTCTCGGAGCCTTGTTTACTTGGCAACCGAGTCGACCTGGGAAGATACTCTTCAGTTTCTCCATCAAGTCTTTCAAGTTCTTTCGGGGGCCAAGAAGAACTCCGCCCTCAGTGAAACAGGGGGAGTTTGGCGGATTTTCTTTCTTTTGGGAATCTGTAGTGCAATCAAAATTTGAGGTTTTGAAGACATGTGAGGATTCCTAACATATCTTTAAAACCACTCTACTTAGGTAGGTTTCAATCCCTACTCACTTAGGTAGGAACGTTAACACCACTACTATTCACCGGGGTGTTTGGGGTTGACAGTTATGCTATCACCGCATTGATAATTCTGTTAGTTTGGTATTGTGTAAGTGGATTACACAAAATTTACCAATATTCAAATTGGGCTGGTGAAGGGACCGGAACTTAGACATTAGCCGAACCAGGCCCCCGAGAAATCTCCCGAACTCCCTTTGGCCAGTCCAGCCCTGATTCATTGCAAAATACAAGTTTGGTGCTCCCTTATAATGGTTGCCCATTACTAAACTTTCCTCTTTTTTTCTTGTTTGTCGTCTTCGTGAATACTAGTGAAACGATCCTCTGAAGACAATGGTGTCTCTCGAGCATCAGTTTTAATTGTGGGTTTAGTTCATTGACATGCGCTGCTATAAAGCTATTTAAGAGCTGCAGTTAATGATTAAAACCCCCTCATAGTTCTCTATGTTTTGGTACTGTATATCATAAGATGTATAAGCCATATTAGCGTCTAAAGGTGTGTTTGTCGAGTTCTCTACAGATCTAATATTAATTTCTACTATTTGTTTACTTAGCAATAGTAAAATTAACATATCTTTAACGAGTAAGGAAAACTGCGATTTTTAAAACAGTCTAACCAATCCTACAAGTTCCCAGTACATTTAATGATTCATATTTGGTATAATCATGTATATCAACGTCAAAAAATGTCCAATCGTACGTCATGTTTCTCCATTTTGGGATATACTTTTATCCTTGTTCATCTAACACTACTTCACTGGCTTGACAGCTACATGGTCCATGGTAACTTTACCCTCAAACAAATACTTGCTGGGTTTAAATTGGTTTATTGAATCCACATCTACTGTACAATTCCTCCATCAGTTCCACTCTAGTTGTGGTTCAGTATAGCGGGTTGTTTGGCAAACCAAGCGTTGTTATTCAAATTATATTGTTGACATCCCGCCTTAGATAAATCCGCAGCATTTCCGTTAGGACAATTATGTGCCATTGTGCCCAAGATTAGCCCAGCCCTTCTAAAATATTGTTACATTCCAAACTGAAATTTATCATGTTTATCTTCATTATCACTTTTGAGACAGCGAATGTGTCTATCGCCACCTAGGTACGTATTTTAAGCTCAGTATGATTGCGAGACGATCGAAGAATGGAGAAAGATGTAGTAGACAAGATCAGCTGTTTCTTTCGCCCGGACTATTTTTTCGCAACGCACCAATTAATAACAGCTTACAAAACTTTACGCTAATGTTGAATGTTTCAATAGGCTAATACAAAATAAAATGTTACATCAAGAATATTTTGAAATATTAACGCTCATCACTTATTCAAAAGACTATTTTCGATGTAATTATACTTTCTCCTCAATTAGTCCCTAATTCCGGAAGCGTGGTGTTGCAATGTGGATAACACATTGGTTTGTTATTTAGTTGAAGCCTAGTTCTGAATGCCAAACAAAATTGTTGAAATAAAAACCTTTATTTCCGTAGACCCATTGCAATCCGGAATTATAAAATTAAAACAAGCCATCGAACTAAATGAATAAATTGTATAACAATAATACTTATACTAGCCTACAGGGATGGACAACAAAAAGTAAAACAGTGTGTCCATGCTTTCCTCAGCAAAAGTATCCCAACAGCCCAAATACCCTAGTTAGTCAATAACGTGAACAATGTATTACGGTTAACTTCGTAAGAGAAAACTGGTCTTGCAGATCGGGGTCTTGCTTTCCTCTATAGTTTTTGGCATTGGGGGAGTTAGCTGATCTTAGAGGCAGATCGAGGTGCTTCGGTACCCGAGGTCCCGGGTTCAAATACCACCAATCACCAAAATGGATTTTATCTATGTGACAACACCGCAACACTCCATGACTAGCCTGAAGTAATGTGTACAACAGTTCCGGGCTAGAACCTAGTGTCATAGGATGTGTAGGTTGGATAAAAAGTGTTGTGTTGGAATGTGTTTATAATTGAAAATTATAATGTGTAATTTGGTGTATGTTGTTATGTGTGTAAATCAATAAATTTAGTTTGATGCCAATTTGCGATTTCACTTACAGCATATACAAAAATAGACTTTCAATGTTGTTTTTCAAATTCAAAACTGAAGTTAACGCTAACCCAGCGTTACTTTACGGATAGAAAAGTAATAACGTTTAAGTATGTAGTGTATTGTAATTGATATTCACGACGTAGCATATCACCGAGAGAAAATTATCGCCCTAAGATATTGTTGTAATTTATATTTTCATTTAGACTAAGTTTCGCCATGTAATTTTGCTCGAGGCGCTCATTTGACAGCTATTAAACATTCCATTCAGTCTTTTGGAATTCAATGTTTATGAGTAATTCGTAACCAAACAACCATTTAATTGATTTGAACATCTCAATGGTCTCCGAAAGAATAAAAAATACTTTATTTATCACCAGGGTCTGAAGTGACTCTTCTCCACACGAATTCATGATTGGAATCAAGTTAGAAAACGAGCAAGAGTCGAAGAATGGTTCTAGTAATGAAATATTTTTTCGCCAGCATCATTCTAGTCACAAAACAGATATCACTCTGCCAACGCAATAATATATTTTACTTTAAATAGTTTCTATATATTTCGGTTAGTCTATATCGATAAAAGAATATTTATTTATATGGATATACATCGGAACACGATGATAACCCCAAATTCATTCGAAATATACTATCATTAGAAATTATTATCACATCTATTCCAAATATGAACTACATACTAGCTGATGTACTTAAATCCACCGTATTCTTTAGTATTCCAAGGAATAAAACTAACTACTTTAGCCCCGAAATGTATGTGTTGAAAATTGCATTTTTCTGCATTGTGACGAAAGAAGATTATACTAAGAACTAAGGAATGCTTCGTTTTCAGATTAAAAAATACGTGTTAAATAAATTTCATTTTAATTTCAAACTCATACCTATAACCATTGTACAGTACTTTAAACTTTAACATAATCATAAATAGATAGTTTACGCACGGATTGTGTCATATTTTATTAGTATCTGAAAAAAAACGACGTAAATATTATTTTAGGCCCAGATGTTTTCAGAAATGATTATACAGAAGGAAAATTCATACTTTAACAATTATTAATGGCTTGTAGCATTGACTATATACCACAACATGTGTGGTATATGTTACTGTTTTAGGGACATAAGTCCTTAAAAATCTCAAATGAATGTAAACATAACTATTGTTATATTTAAACAAACTCAGAATCAAATTATCGATGTGTTAGGATAGATATCCCTGTATATATCTTTTGTGTAAAAACCAGTCTCTCTGTTTGCTTTTATTGATGTTATTTTCAATAAATAATTTGAATCACTCCAGATGTGCCAAAGACAGCAAACGTATAACTGATATTGAATAAAGATACTTTTATACTAAGGTAGCTTAGTCTTGTCGTAAGTCTCAATTCGAGATAACGTTATTGCTGGGTTTATATAGTGTACAGTACATTGCAGAATTTACTGGTAAATGACTACCGTAATCCAAATGTTAATATTGCGTACAGGCTTAATGATGAAACATGTTCAGATGTATTGAAGTAAACAAAAATCAGCTAATGCTGTTATTATGGAGAACATTTTACGTTATATCATTCACTATATATAGGTATATATAGTCAATGGTTACATCTAATTTTGTGTTAACATTTTGGGGATTCTACACCTTCCCAGTCGCCCACAATTTTGACGCAAAGAATCGCCTTACGTAATTAAATATATAGATTTGTATTGGTTTCCTCTATTTACCGTGCTTTTAGGTAATATTTGCACTTGTTTAATTCTTTGTATCCGCGTATATAACATCAAATCAGCAGTAAAGGAATTAAAATGTTTTATGAATATTTATTAACAAGGTAGATAAACAATAAACAAATTTACATGTATTAAAATAGTAAGATATTTAATAGCATATTAGTTGACAAAGCGTATACACTGTTTATGTAAAACATATTATTGAATACTTGTACATTAGTAGACTGCAGTCTTATTAATTTAAAATTTAATTTACCTCGTTGAAAGATGGGTCAATGAAGAAAAACCTTCATCTTCTACGAGAGCACAGTTTGTATTCCTAAGGGAAATTTTCTGGCGTTGAGAAGAAGCATCTTCATTTCATAACAGTGTTTTTATAACCATCAGACATGTCAGAATATTCTCCTCTAGAAAATAGCTTTTCCTATCAGTACAGACAGTGTAAAATAATTTTAATGTTTCAATTCTATAAAATAAATGTTTCAATTTGTTAAACAATGTATAGTTTTTAGATTTTAAGTCAATATAAAATCTAGATATTCCGACTTTTTGATACATCTACAATTAATTGTCAAACATTTACACGACGGTATATATCCAGGGTGTCCCGTAAGTAAACAGCCAAATTTCAGGTTATGGTTTTGAGGGGCAAAATAAAAAAAAAATTAAGAATACACTTTTTTTCAAAAACTCTTCGTTGATCAGATATATGCCAATTGGTATTTTTTACATTAAAGGCTTTATATTTTAAAATGTTCAACCATATAAGTACAAAAAAAAAAATTGGCTGCAGCTTGTCCTTACAGAAAATATCCATCTTAGAAATCAAATGTATCAACAGTTATATTCACGCAGTTTTAAGTACTCAAGACACATGCTGTGCGGCAACTTTGAAGACATTTAATGATTGACTGACTTTGGAAGGTATTAGCACGCTGTTGGAAATTTGCCATGGCTTGTGGACCCCCGCTGACAAACCAATTCGAGAAACAATGAATACATTAATTTGTCTTGTCGCGGGCCTTCGTTTGCAGATAAGTAACTGATCGTACCAGATCACGAACATAACATGCCTAGGTTAGCAGGGCCGAGAATCAATGTTATAGGCTGTATGGCGCTGCCTAATCGTATAACTTTTAGATACACTGTTAAATAAGAAAATGTTATGATAATTTTCAAAAGTAACAGATGGAAGACGCATTCATTCTTCCATTCCTACCTCCATCATTTTCTAATCTCATTTACTTCTATCAATATTTATTTGCTTGGGTTACAAATTCATTCTTTACCAACCAACATATTTATTAATATATTTATTAATTTATTAGATATTTATTAATAGTGAGTCCCAAGAATGTTTTGATTATGTTGTTCTAGGAGAATTAAGTGTGGGTCCACATTAGCAGTTTAATATTAACAAATAATTTGCTATTAGTAAGTGTGTCGCAGGTAAACATAAAAAAGAAAAAAGCTTTGTTTAGACATACTGAAAGCTTTCTATAAAAAGTAGATCTCCGATCAAGCCTTATCTCGGTATTATCTGAGGATCTTCCTATTTGTAATATGTGATCACTTAAAAGCAATAAGTTATTTTTGGATGTGGAAACTTAGAGTAATCCCTCTAGAACAACACGGGTCTCAAGAATTCTGAACGTTTTTAACAGCTGATAGATATTTTCAATTTGTCCAGTTAATGTAGGTAAGAGTCGTCCTTCGACAAATGCACATGGAATTTCCTCTTTTGGCAGATTATACCAAACCCATCATAATCTGCCATCAACGACTGCAAGGCTCAATTGACTTTCATGCTACAAATCCAATCACTGTTAACGGAACTGAACTACCATACTGTGACAAAGTGAAAAACTTGGGACTGACTCTCAACACTACACTCACTTGGGGAGATGCAGTGATTGACATTCGTAAAAAGGTGTTCTCATCAATACATTCATTAAAGAAATTACAAACTTTCTTGCCATTGCACATAAAGCTCTACCTTGTCAAATCACTCGTATTTCCACACTTCACTTACTGCAACTCTGTGATCAATGACATGACTAAGTCTTGCTGGTGTACTGCAACGCTCGCAAGAATTGTTGCTTGCGATTTGCATTTGATTTAAGACGCTTTGAGCACATTACACCTTTCTACATTGAATCAAAAATATTAAAGTTGAACGCTCAGAGGCTACTTATCACCATGTTAGCATTTTCAATTTAAAGGGGACTTTAGCTTTGTAGCCGAAGGTAGCTTGAGGAGTTCACGCACTGCATCTTTCACGTTACGCATACCTCATCATAGGAGTACAGCATATGATAGGGCCTTTGTTGTAACTGCCTGCCGTCTTTGGAACAACTTACCTTTATCCATCAAAATGCTTGATAGTCGTCTTCGGTTCGTGGCGGCACTGAAAAAAATGTACTTTGAGCGTATAGCCTCGGCTGGTGCGTCCTAGGACTGTTTTGGCACTTGCGTAATTGCTGACTGAGTGTGTGAGACTTTTTTTGTTGTTAGACAATTTGTTTTTGTTTTATCAAAAAAGTATTATTTTTGTGTAAATTAATAATGTGAAATTGTATATTCTATTTTATATTTATAATTATGTATGCAGGTTAAGTATAAGAAAGGGCCATGTGGCCCTAACTTTGCCTGTTGAAATAAAGGATTTTCATTCATTCATTCATTCATCATAAGGCTCTATACCTTATCTCTAAACCTAAGAAGCTTGCTAACAGGCGCACGGCTGGTTTAGTGTTATGCGCGATGACTTAGGCCTATTTACTTGGAGGTGTCGGTTGAAATATGCCTAATGGCTAACGGCCTGTGTGGCTGTGTTGGCCTTTAGCTATATGTGACAATGCTGTGTCCATTAGAAACCACCTTAAGCGATATATTCACCGATTTAGGTAAAAACATTTGTCTTTCAGGCAAGTGGAACTTTTTCTGCCTTGGACATCTTCCTCCATTGTTTGGCATTCCAAATTTAATTTACTTTCAAACTGACAGTGCAACATAGTGGGACGGCTCACCCTAAAATTTTCAGTTCTTAAAGTGTTCAAATCGAACCTCAGAACATGTAAAAATTATAATACTTCACTTTTATTTTACGGTAATATTTATCAACAATTTTAACTACACTTTATTGAAATAGATTGAATTTAGAACATAATTGGGGTTTTTCTTTAGTTCAAACCATCTGTGCCATTATAATTCAGATGAAATAAAAAATTGTATTTGCTCACAAATCGACCGTAAAGTAAGTGTGGATAGACTGAAAACATTTTACAAACTTGCAAGATTTTTCAAATTTTAAAGTTTCATGCTATTTGTATATATTATTTATTTTAGGCTTTTTGTGTCATTCATGTTCTCAGATTAAGTGTCTTAAATATTTAATTTTTAAAGATTTTTTTTTTAGTCGATGTTAGGTCAATCTTTATCTGTGATCCAACCATGGGAAGATTGTAAAATGGGCCTTTTCACCATAGAGGTTTCAAGTTCGTTAAGTTTCACGTTGTAAAAATAGTGATGTTTAATTGCTGGCAGCCTGTCACCTAATTTCATTTTTTAAGTAAATTTAGTTTAGGCCAAATTGTATTGCATATGACATGTAAGTCATATTCCTACACTTTTTATAACGTCAATTAAAACAATGTACTGTTAAAAGCCGAATAAATTACTATTAAATACATTTGCATAAACCTTTTGTAACCAAACGACTCCCACTCCAACAAATTTTAAAATTTTACGATTCAAAATATCTTCTTACGAGAACTTAAATTTACATTTGTATTCCTCGAAGTTTTCTGCTCAAAGGTTTTTGATCAGGTACGAAGGCTTGCAATCACAGTATGATTTGTGCAATAAGTATTCAACTCACTAAACAAATCCCAACGTAACACAGTAAGCTGTCGGAATAATACATGCTGCACCGCTGCGACTCGTAACTGTGCTTATTTCAATGCTTTAGAAGGCTTCGCTGAAGCTTGCAGCTGAAAGAGCAGCATTATGTGACCTGTTGTTGATTCGACACTGAATGCGTGGTTAAGCCCCTGGCTATAAATACAATATCAGGTTGACATCCTATTTGCATGTCAAAGCTGTAACAAGTTTTTCGATGAAAAAGGACTTCGAATGAGTGCTGAAATACAGTTTTATTTCTTAAACATAATGTTTTGAATCGTTGGAAACATTTTTACTTTTATTTTATCCATATGTAGTAAAAGTATTATAATCGACTAAATTTTAGAGTTTAATTTTTGCGTGTAGATGTTCGATATAGGTCCTCCTGAAAAAAAAAAAAAATGGTTTCAGAGTTATGTCTGTATGTGTTAGAATGTGTATCGAGGTACAGCCTACATCTGTGGTCCATTTTTTATTAGTGTGTTGTCACTAATCCGTCATGTCCCCTGTTTTTTTTTCATTTTGTTGAAATTTTGACTTTAATATGGATTTTCCGATAGAAACCCATAAAAAACAGGATATGGGATTTTCACAAAAGCGGCCCACGCGATATTCATCAAAACTTCGTATGTTATAGCCCTTTAAGCTCTAAACAAAATGATATAACCTCCACTCCTGTAGAAATGACGATTTAAAAGTTATTGCAGCTTTTGCGATTTACATATAAAATATCGTCGTTACTTCCACAGCTTAACATTTATAAGGATTGTTGACAAGCCAATGGGAGAAAGAATGTGTCAACTTCAGTTCCCTGATGCATTTTATTTTCATTTGCAGCCCCCTACTCGCCTTGTTATTTGTTTGTTACTCGTTTTTAAAACAGCAAAACTATTTTAACTACTAAAAGTGTACCAAATTTGTATGATACTTAAAATCTGGTCTGCTAACCAACAATTTAAGTTAACATTTAAAACCTACCCTAAAATAAGAAAAAAAGTTGATCTGCACATACACTCGATACCGACATGACACACTTAAAACAGACATCAAACTTTTCAATATGATGAGAAATCTACTTGCACTATACAACGTCAATGTTGAAAGTGTTTGTGTACAAACCGTAGTTGACTAGTCCACTTCAGTACATAAAGTCGATAGTTTAACTGTCAATGAACTCCGGCGATGGAAGTTTATGACTGGTTGACAAAAGGTCATTAGGTTCGTAGTTACTCCGTTCATTTAATGTAGAACTCGACAAATTGTGGCTACTGGTGCAAGTGGTATGTCCAGTAATTTTAATCTTAAGAGATAGAAACACTAAACACGAAACGCACGATAGTTTATTCTACAATAAATAATGTAAAATACGATGTTTTAAAGCGTGTAGCTAATGTGGTAGCGTATCGAACTACGGTGAGAGAAGAGTGTTTCTAAACCTGGCTTGTCAACAAAAGTTGGCTTTGGCCAGCTTCTTAAAATCATCGAGCGTTCTCTAATACGAAATGACAGTGGCGTTGGAAAACAAAGTCAGAGAACTCGCAACAAGTCAACATATCCATCATATTTTATTTGTTTTATTTTTTTATAATTTTGTATATTTGATTATTTATAATTTACCTTCAACAGAAGATAACATTAAAAAATAGAAAATAAGTTGTCTAATACATTATGTTCCTAAAATAATAATGAATAAGGAAAAAGATAAAACATAAATTTGAACAACCCGAGAAAAATATTTTGAACAACACACATACTGAACTTGGTAAATACAAAATTATGTCTTGATAGGGTACCGATATTTTAATCTTACGGTTATTGAAAGCAATTCAAGAAGTTATGCAAATTGACATAAAAGTATATACTGAGATTTATGGAAGCTCCCAGTGGGTCTTGTTACTCATGTAACCTAACGATATAATCAGTCTACCTCGGAGCTTCACTTGCCTATTGATTTGTCAGTAGATCGTGCAAGTCACTGAGATAATATTACATCTCGTATTACACACAGTTGACATTTGAATCCAAGCTTGGTGATAATGTGTTAAAGCACTGATTAATTTAAATTATATGTAAAGAATCATACTTGATACCCTTTCAAATGAAATCCACAGTAATTTTATGTTTAAGTGAGATAGTATATAGTTGGTACATTTCAAACGATGTAAGATTATGTAAACAATTACTATATGTATGTATTAAAGAAGTATTTAGAATTATGTATTAAACATTACTCTATATAGGCCCGTTACTATAAAGTGGTTTTACAGGTTCATTTTTAATACATTGATTTTATATAACAAGAGAATTTTGATTGTGTTTATTCTAAAATAAATTAGCCATTGAATGCTACATATACTATGTTACATATACTAGGTAGCTAAAGGTAAAGAGGGTGTTGTATTTATCAAGATAATGGAAGACTTAAGTTGAAATTCGATGGAGGTAGGATTTCGGGGAGTGAAAATTGAATGTTAATACGTTATTAAACCCTTGTACTTCGTGCTGAAGGCAATAGGAAGCGAGCTAGTCCAGCAATAGAGCGTGGGACTATTGTCCTCGAGGTTCTGGGTTCAAATCCTGTTAATCTCCAATGGATTTTATAAGTGATAATGCCGCAACCTCTAGGCCTGAATTATTGTGAAACAAACCCAGACTAAAGCCTCGTCAGAAACCAATCTCGTACCATTACCATGACTAGATGTACCTAATATTTACTTTCGAAACATATCTAATTTTATATAAATAATGTACGCCCATGACTTGAACTAGATTGAAATTCATTTGTACCAGCTCATAAATACAGAAATTTTATTTGCAAACAATTTATATTTAAAAAAAGTGCCTAACTTCAATAATTGAACATGGGTACCATTGTTTTACCAGATCCGCGGAGCACTTCATTGAGACGATTATTTGGTTAAAGCCTCTTACTAAAAAAAGATTATAAATTCGTAAAAACGTTGGATAGTGACAATCCATTCAGTATCGATTAGGTTTTCTAACATATGTGTTAATTGGTTACAACATTGTGTTTTCTGTTTGATTGGTGCTAACCCGTAAATCCATTGTAAATGATACGTGCCTTCAACTAATCAGCTGTTCAGGCTAATTTAATTGTTGGTTGAGAGGTGCAATTAGTGTATGGTACAATGTTTCGCTCACTGTTTCGCTGCATCACTGTCAGTGGCTCTGAGAGGTTATAAACGTAAACATAACCTCTCTTAGAAGTTATGCGTAGTGATTTTAGTAATTAAAACATTGTCTTAGGTAAAGTAGTTAACACTATCTTTACGCAATCGTTGCTTAAATTACTATTAATAAACCAAGCTCACTAGAATTTTTCAATAGAAGACCGCTAAGTTTTCCTCATTGCGTTAGCTAGGTGATGCATTGCCAAGACACGACCAACATACTATATTTAAGGGCTGGCCATTCTGGAATGCGTAATGCGTACAACTAAATGCTTGGTGAGGGGCTCACCCTTTACAGGTGCGTGCAGGATTTCCTGATAAGACCCCAGGCGTGACCAGCTTACAGCAAGTCTGTTATATTAACTCCTGCAGTCCATTTATATAAGCTCCTGTTGCTTTTCTCACTTACCTAATTTGGGACCATTTTGTTTTACTTCCTCCCCATAGAAAACACTTATTCAGCATGTGAATAATAACTTGAAAGGTGAATTGTTAATATAATACGCTATGCCAAGGACGACACTATTGAAGAAATTAGCTTGCAATTGAATTCTCATGTCGTATGATTTATGTATTTGCTGTCGTTTTGCTAACTTGTAGGCCTACTTGATTGACAGCTCTTGCTTTGAACAATGCACCATTGGTTCACAGACTGTGAAACTGTGAAATTGTGAAATTGTGAATTGTGAACAGACTGCGTGTCTTTAGTAATTAAAAAAATCCATTTGTGGGATCAGCGCTAAGAATGCTCCTGGGACACTCTCAAGCAAAATCTGTTTTAAACCATCAACTTTTTAATTTATATAAGAACTGAATGCCAGAAACGACGGGAGCCTAGGGCTTAGGTCATACGTTGGCCTGACTTAAAGAAGTGTGACAACCAATCCCAGGTCTTGAATGCACCCGAGTAGAGGGTTTTTTTGTTAGTAAATAGTGTGATACATGCAGGATTCTCCCACTACAGGCTGGCCACCTGTGTGCTAAAAGCATTTCCCCTTTTCTCCATAAAACCTCCTCAAATTTTCGTGAATGTTCTGAGGTCAAACTCGTCTCCATACCGATATCCAACTTAATTTATTCTTAATCTTCCAATTTAATGGCAGGAAAGGGCCCAAAAAGGGAAATATAATAATATTGTTGCGATAATATGAATCACGAAAATTTGGAAGATTTTATTAGTTGAGAAGGCCTCCTTCATCGAGTAAATAGACCTAAAAAAGCAGATTTAAATTATATAATTCACCTAAGTTTTGTTTCGAGTAAAAATATAAAATACTATCAGCTCAACTAGTCATGTAACCTATATTTTATTGATAACAAGCAGAATTCAACAGATCACCGTCGGCTTAAATAATTCGCTTGGCTCGGACACATAAACTTAATTACATCGGGCGTGATTCAATTTATAAACAGATTAAACTGGGTTAGAAACAAAAAACCATCGTGACAACCAAGAGATTAATTGTTATTATGTGTAATTTATATTCATCAATAAATAATATGACTAAAAACTATTTGTTCTGATCACAGAATTAAAATTCATTAAATTTAACTTTTATTTGTATATTATTCATCATTGCCTCCAGGATTAATTTTCAAAAAATATAAATAGGTTTATATACCATACGTAATCAATTCTAATTTATTCATGGGCTACTAGTTTCGAATTAATAGAAATTCAACAGTTTTATTTTCAATCATCTTGCTTCATAAAATCATTGGAACATATAAATGCAACATTCAACACACACGAGCACAGATATATTTTTGCATTTACACATGAACTTATCATACACGTTCATAAAGAATCAAAAACATTTTTAATAAAACTTAGTAAAAAACTATCAAGTAATTTTATTAATATACGTGTATTGCGAAATCACATACTGCAGCATCAATAGGCCTACATAACACAAAGTATTATCCATAACAATGAGTTTTTATTTTCATAACTATCATATCTGTGTATTTAGCATATAAATATTTATTTAACATCCCAATTAATCTCAATTGGCCAGTACAGAGTTCGCCTAAATATATGCAAACATAAGTAAATTGTAATTATCATAAGTTGGTTTCGAGGCCTCCAGAGTATAATAAGTGTACTTTAAAAGCGTTTGTATTCGAAATAAAATAATTTATCAGGTATAATGCAATAAACACCCATCTTGGCCTGTGTAAAAAGTAATTTGAGAAGCTATAGTAGGTTGAAAATGTAAATTTTAAAACTGGATTTGAAATTTATTTTTTATATTAAGTCATATAAAGAACATTCCAAAGAAATATTAATACGTGTAAATGCCTGAAGCTCGACCCTATAATAATATCTGTTCCAGTTTATAATCTAGAAAATTTGTCTTTAGGATGTACAATTTGAATACGTTCGTAATGAGCATTTTACGTGTTGTGTTGGTGCTGTTATACGAATATAATACCCCCGCCGCAGTAAACCTGCTGACTAAGCGAATTTCCATTTGCCTGATCAGATTTCCACTGAAATATTCCCTTAAACATGTTAGATTTATTCCTCATTTAAATAACATTAGTTTTAGTGTATAAAACAACTTTATGCCATTCAACCCTACTTAGGTTTGCTTCTACAAGGAATGGCATAAAGTTTTTTTTTATTTTAATGTTCATAGCTTGTCATGAAATATATAAATTGATCAAATGTGATTAAAATACATCCATAAAAAAGAAAACTACAACAGTTTACTTGTCCATAAAATTAACATGGAATTTTGAATTAATAGATTTTTGAGTTTTCTCCGTGACTACGTACAACGACGCTGCAATATACTAAATTATTAGTTTTTTTAGCTTTACAAAATGAGTTGGAAAGAAACTACGATACTTTTTCGAGGGTCAAGACAGGAAAACACCAGTTTTCACCCCATAAAACACGGTCCCCATAGTGTAATCATGCTGGTTTGCGAACTCGTTCGAATAAACATAGGCTTACACGTTTGTACAGGATATCATCAAAATCGGATGATTTTTTTGTCATCTTGTGTCTGATTGTAGATTTCTTTGGTAAAGGTTTTACATATGTATTTCCATATTCGAGTATCGATAGATCTAAACTTCGTATGTACTGTATTATGCGATAAGTAAACTGCTGGCATCGGTTATCGAAAATAGTAGCCTTTTTCCATTTTTACATTTCATTGGTTTTTTTAAGGATGCAGCATCCAACACAAAATATTAGAATAAATACGAAAATATACAAGTAATACTGCGTACTATTTATGGAGATCGATTCCTGTTTGGTATTTTACACAGTGGTATGTTTTGAAATAAACTTTTAAAGAGAGAACAATCCCCTTTGAAGACTTAAGTCGAGGAGGAAAACACTTCGGAAATACTGGAACTTCACCATCCAATACCCTATCGATTATCTTTGCAGGGGGGATTAATATCAATGCATTTCTGGTGTTAAGTTTTATTTGTTAGAAACATTAGTGATAGTTTTTGAGTAACCTATCAGTTCTTGTTATGTTTTTTTTTTAATTGAAGTTTTTTACTTACTGCTCTCGCTACATCCCAAGAATATGATTAAGTTAAGTTAGTACTCTTAAGTTACAATACTAAAGACGTAACTATAGTTATATTTGGTTTGTTAAATGTAATATAATACTAATTCACAAATGGTGAAAAATTATAACTGGATATCGACAAGTTCAAGTAAAATAACTTAGAATACTTTCAAACCATTTTACCTCGAATACGAGACTAATTAAAAAACCGTAGGCTAATCTTCAGAAAATGCCTTAACAGAATGTTTTCCTTGTATGAACGTAAAGCCGTGACGATGCAATAGCAATTAGGCCTATTCATAGTTTAATAACACACAGTAAAGTACTGCAGTTGTCAACCTAAACATGTTAGATTTGTATAGCTGACGCTCACAAGCAAACAACAGAATGTTAGAGAAAAATTCTGATGGCACGACTGTATTGATAAAACAATAGAATATCACAGTCTTGGATTGTAAAGAATACGTTACTGAGATAGGCTTAAATTACAGCTCACAACTGGTAATTTGATCTCGATACCGTCTCTACTAAATTAGTATACTCATGTAATTTCCATAATCCATAAGTTAATCCTAGTTTTACGATGTCAGCTGAAATAATCAAATCAAATAAAAATAACCTTTAATCTTAAGCGCTTCGCAGTAAATAAACGAAAAAATAACCTCTCTTAGAAGTTATGAGTAGTGATTTTTAGTAATTAAAGCAATACCGTAGGTAAAGTAGTGGACGCAACTCGCGTAAGTTGCGTAAACTACTATTTTATAGTCTAGTGATTTTAATTAGTCGAATTTTTATAACCCGTTCAAGATTTTTCTATCATATTTATTCTGCAATACCTAAAAATCCACACCTAAGTTTGGTATTTGATTGAATTCTACTGATACTACGGGAATTCTGTCCTGAAGTTCCAGGTTCAAATCCTATCAACCATCAACGACTAAGATAATGTGTACCCAGTGGTTCAGAGCCCACCCTAAGAAGTTTGTCTCTATTAAACGAGGAGAATTTTCCCTAAGCAGAACACCCTCAATGAAAGACATGGATGATTTCTTTATTTCATCATCACCGAATTAAAAATACCCCCACCGCAGCAAACCTTCAGACTCAATTTGCCAGATTGCATTTTCACTAATTTACTTCATAATGATATCAGACTGTAATTATTTAAATAACATTAGATTTGATTAGTAGCTTTTTGCTGTTACGGGAAAGGTAAACACTAAACAGGGTTTTTTATTAAATGTTATTTGATAAAAAAGATTATATTTATAAAAATTTATTTATAAACAAACAAACTACAAGAGTTTAACTATCGTCTATAAGAATAAAATTGTAATTTAAATTGAACAGTCTTTGCTATTTCTTATAACCTTTAATCGTACAAAATGCTTTAGTGTACAACGATATTTGTTTTTAAGATCTACACGATGTTTATATACAAATTGCGTGTTTTTATGTTTTAAGGGTAAACACTTGGAAAAAAACTTTTAAGGGTGGAAACTTGTAAATAAAATAATTATTTAAATGTTCTTCCTACCATGAGAGAACTCCCTAAACTATGCCGTTAGCATGTGAAGTACATTTCAACGTAAGTGGTACATGTAAACATTGTCCACTCATTATAAAGAGACATAAACATTACATGTTTTGTGAGTTGTTTATTTTTAGAAATAATTAGTTTACGGTACTCAAAACGTTTTTTAATTCAGCATGCAATTCACCGTTAAATTATAATGAGCCATTTAAACCACGCCGTTTAAACCCGTTATGACCGATTGTTGGCTTTATTACCACAATGCTTGCATTGGACGGCTCTGAGAACTTTTAAACGACTTTTTAGCTTTGTTATTTTTAATCGAATTGGCATCTATTTGTTCAATCAAAGAGATCAATTTAAACTTATCTTCAAGTAACCCCTGTGAAACCTGACTTATTTAGCAGATTTGTATTTTATTGGCTTCTTCACTGTAGGTTTTTGGTTTGTAATAGTTTATATTTGTATTTTAGTGTAATTCATTAAGGAGCGAATCAAGTACAGTACTTGACATGATAATCAAAATTATGAGATTAAATTAAATTTGGTATTCAAACTATAAACACGTAGGCCAACGAGATATTATATTAGGTTGAAAATGAAATATTCATTAAGACTCTACATACATATACACTTTACCCCTCAGTAAAATCTACAACTTTGCATAAATCAGTTGAATGAGAAATTAAATTGAATTGATTGACTAAGGCATATGGAGCCTGTTGATAAACTAACCTTTTTTTAGTAGTTTGAATAGATTAACTACGTTACTTTATCGCGTAAACGTTAATTTTAGTTTGATTTCGAATACAGTACATCGTTAATCGGTTAAGTTTAGAACTATAATTTAAATAATATACTGTACAAACCATATATCTTTATACAATCTTGTTCAATTCGTTATCGGACCTCGGTTTTAGAGGTTTGGATATTACCAATCAAAGGCTAGCTTTAATGATGATCCCTGTGTGGTTTAGCACCGCATATATATGGTTTACCCATCTAGAACACGGAAATTAATATACGGAAATCAATAGTGTAAATACAATTAATCGTCTGTTTTATAGTTTATACAATCGCTCTATTAAATTGACTTTTAGCGAATTTCCCATATAGGGAATAAGCTTTTAAAGTAGTACTCATGGTAAGACCTGGACCCGGGACCGATTTACTTTTTCGTTTTGAGGTACCCAGAGGCAAAAACACCCTCCACAGTATATGTGTCTGTGTCCGTTAGCGCGATAACTTGAGCAAAAATGAACTGATTTTGATGAAATTTGGTAGAAACGTGTAAACCTACACTTATTCGAACAAGTTCGCGAACCAGCATGATCGGACTATGGGAACGGGAGTTTATGGGGGGTTTTATGGGGTAAAAATTTGTTTTTCCCATTTTTGACTCTAAAAATAACACAAAATTTCACAATTTCCTTCCAGACTATTTTGTAGAGCTTAAAAAAAGAAATAATTTTGTACATTGAAGCGTTGTTGTATGCCTAACGGTTACGGAGATAATAAAAAAAAATTAAATTTAAAATTCCCATGTTATTCTTATGGAGAATAAATCAACTGTTGTAGTTTGCTTGTTTATGGATATATTTTAATCAAATTTGGCAATTTTGTTGATTTCATACTAAGCTATCAACATTTCAATAAAAAACGCACCTCAATACCTTCCCTGTAGCAGCAAACCTAGGTACTCATTAAAATTAATGTTATTTAAATAGCAAATAAATCTGACAAGTTTCAGGGTAAATTTTAGTAGAAATCCAGCCAGGTAAATGGAAATTCGCTTAGTCTGCAGGTTTGCTGTGGCGAGGGTATTTTACAAATACTATTTGTATATACAACAACTAATTTAACATTCCGATGTTTAATACTAATCTTAAATAGCTGTAAATAAATGAAAAGTTTAAAAGGTTGAATAAACCTTATGATTCTTAAATTTTGTTGTGTTACCTACAACATTAAAAAAAGAGGTTAACCATATGAATGACTGTGAGTTTGTTCCGAAAACAAAAATTACTGAACCGAATTGTCTGAAAGTGTATGCTGTACAAAGTTAGATAAATAGTTCGATAATTTAGGTATATTCATGTACATAAAATACCCTCTATATATGATATGCATTTTATCATTAGCGGTTCTAAGACCTTGTCGGGGGGGGGGGGGTTACCGGTTACCGGAGAATGGTCCACACCCCACAAGAAAAGTGGGGATCTGAGGATAATTTGGGATTTTTAACAAAAAATCTTTGCTATGCTTTGATGTCAAAATGTATGTTTAAATTTATTTCCCAGGGTCCAATGGGGGAGGCTATAGGCACCGTGCCTCCCCCCCTTTAGGATCCCCACTACATTTGGTTGTATAAAACAAAGACCCTAGTGTTTCTTTTATAAGACGTGTTGAAAAGGTCTAGCGTTTTCTACAGTAGATTTAAAGAAGATTATTCTCTTCTGTGTCCTTACCCTCGTTGCGAAGCATATAGTTTTATATAAAGAATTGTAAGAAATATACATCACCAAGCAGGATTGGTCCGGTTGCTTTGTGTTTCTTGTTTGATTCGAGACGACAGAGGTAAGCTTTGTGTTATCGCACACACGCTACTTGGAGATCAAATCTTGAAAAGAACGGATTTAGTCTCCATTATGCAGCCTTTGTTAAAGAATTTTTGGAATCGCTGATCACATAAGTATTAGTGGTAAGCATTTTTAACGTTTAAAAAAAAATAATTATTCACAATATAATATCCGCATGGTTTCGCCAAGTTCGTTTAAGAGGAAAAATACGAATTAGTATATTTACTAATTTGGAAGTGGTTTATAGCAAATACTGTGTGACTTAGATAAAAATGACGTCATACATACATGATTAAATAGTGACCCTGTATTTTGTGGTCTTTTGGTTTGACCTCGTTTTTGTTCTGTGAAATGGGGATTTGACAGTGTCAACTGAATAGAAAAAAGTAGAACAAGGCCAAAGAAAAAGTTTGGCATGTTTTAGCATACTGAAGTTTTACATTCACCATTCAAAGCATTTAAGCATTTAAACATTTTTAAATATCAAACCAAGTCGTCAACTTGTTACCTAAAATAGTATTTTTCCTTTTCGGAAAGGACAACTTTTACATTTAAAAATTTAGTTGTATTATTCGGTGAATTTATATAACAGAAATATAATGAAAATCACTAAACCCCGTCACACATGCATCGGCTATTTCTAACCACTTTATAGTAAATAAACGTAACTACACTCGTATACCGATTTCAAACTGCAAGAGGTTTTAGAAGATTGGAGTAAAAAATTCATAATTTGAACCAGTTTATTCACAAACTAAAACCAAGGTAGGAGACAACCGAAGTAAACAACTGTGAAAGAAGCCCCTCAAATGCAACAGCACTCTGAGTATTTCGCAATCTTCACACCAAACTACTGGTCGAGAAAATATATTTAATTCATCGGACAAAATTTCATAACAAAGAGTATGATTTTAAATTAAAAATTGTATGATATGTTGGTGTTTATGTACATAATATTCGATGCCAACAGAGGTATAATTCCTGAAGCATCATAATGGTGCCAGAAGCGTACATTTGCGTGTTGTCCGTTTCTGATATTAGCTTCAAGCGAAACCCATCACTATTGTGTTTATTTTCCAAATATACATCTCTATTTTACTGGTTTCCCTCTGTTTCAGATTCATGCTCTGTGAATGAAATTGTTGTTACAACCATTGTTATTAAAATATTCACATATTTTCCAACACATTTCAACAGTAAATGTTGAAAATTAAATTATTTACCCGATGGATGTTTTTTTTTAGGGAGAGGTGGGAAAATGAATTTATGCACGCAGGTGGCCAGCCTGTAGTGTGGGACTCCAATGGGTTTAAGACCCAGAGACTACTCACTAAAAAACCTCCTTTACTCTTCGGAACACTCATTAGCCTGGGAACACTTGTTGCACTTCATCAGAACTAGGCCGAGTTTGCCTACGCCCGAAGGGCTTTTTTAAATAGAGGGCCAGCCTTACAAGTGACCATGGGATTGCATCACAGCTGGAACAGCTTGTTGTGCACAAAATAAAGAACTTACTCTGGATCTAGCCGTGAATGGTTACAGGAATAAATTATACGAGAGACAAGTAAGGTATTGAACAAATATGTCAAATATGCGAATAAATGTGGGTGCAGCACATGTTATTTGTTTACAAATGGTTCGTTCATGCTGACAAATTGACGTTATATATTTAACTTTGAAATTTGGATTTTTCTAAATATAGCCAGTAGTGTTTACTTTCAAATTGCTTAAGTAATTAGTTTTTTGATTTCAGATAGACCCTTTTGGTTGATAAATCGTGCAAAAAAAGTTTAAAGTAACTTCTGAGTGCAAATTTATTTGTAAATGTTATCTCTTTATTATCTATCGAAAATTACCAGAAGAATGTATTGACTGATGCTAACTTAAATCCTTTACCAGCAACACTAAGCTGTTTAGTCACAAATTATTTTGTTCTCGTCATCGAAAAAACCTCAGATTAATTCTCTACCATCGAAATGTTCCAGTTACCAAGTATTAACTCTCAAACTACTTAGACGTGTTAAGTTTCTGCCACTAATTCAGATCATTATCGTAATTGGTTCGTGATTCTCCTCATTAGAACGGGAGGTTGATGAAGGAGTCCTGAAGGGGAAGGGAATGAAGGAGCATTCTGAAGGAGGGGTGATCCTCTTGCTCCTTGGAGATTAACAATGGATTAGTCCTGAGCTTCTTGGAATTCAGAATCGATACTGACTGAGAAAAGCTGAATAGTGTGAGATCAATTCTAATGCAATTAGCTAAACATGCAGTTTTTGTCTGTTAATCAATCTATGTAATAGTAGTTTACGCAACGATCGCGTTAAGACAGTCTTTAAGACACGACTACAAAATTTAAGACGAGTGCCTTTAAAACTCCTACGAGTGTCTTAAGGCTAATTACGCTAGTTGCGTACTCTACTTTACCTTCGACTGTTTTTCAATTACTAAAAATCACTACTCGTATCTTTTAAGAGAGGTTATGTTTTCGTTTATAACATCTCACTGCCACTGGTTGTGACGCAACGACTTGTCCCAACTACTCACTCATTGTTTAATCAATTAAATTGGTCTTAACAGCTGATAAGTTGACGTTCAAAGTAATTTTACTTCTTTTCTCTCAATCCTTGAACCTCGTTGGTCCAAACTTGTACTGTAAAGTAACAGAACAATACTGCTAATGAGGTAAACAATAATGTTTAGTGAATCTTTTCATTTCTAAGAACTGAATTGAGAAGGCTAGTTGAAAAAACGGTCGGAAATAAATATAATAAAAACTAGAGGTTGTGCACTGTGCAGTGGTCGAAAACGAACGAGTAATTTACAGACTTCTCTATTTTCACTCCAAGCTGTAAATAAAGCATATGATTGGAATTTCTTCAATTTGTTTAGATTTTCTGTTTATATTTCGTTGTTATTTCAAGTGATTGACAGTTTAGAGTCTAGATTCAAAAACATCCCCCAAGTACGTGTCTTGACGTAATAGCCGTTTTTTTTATGTTTAGGTAAATTCGCGTTTACGAGTTTTTTGTGTGTACAAAACGTCCCATTTCGTTTTAAAACTGTGGCGGCCTTCGGTTGACCGAAATGACCGAAATATCCAGTCAATATACAGCCTGATAATGACTCCATTTGGCAAAAGGTAGTTGGTGAACATGAAAGGGATTAACATAAGCAGGCATTCGCTCCATTTTCAACGACTAATTGGAGTCTAAGACGCTTAGGGATTTCGTTAAAACTAGTTTCGTTTGGTTCAGGTTTAAATCGGATTAGAAAATCATTTGATACACCGTATAGTAAGTAATACCTTTCAATAGCTCGAGGTAATGACGGTTATAAATACCTATGGTCGAGGTATAAAACGATTTAATGGGAAGCTCAACCACTCGAAGCTAGTCGAAAGGCTTATAATTCGGCCTTTGTAGAGTGAAGATGCAGGCACTTACGGTGAAGTTATTCTGGGTATTGAACCTGTCCTTGCGTAATACTTCGGAGATTAAACAGCGATGATTACTTTGGTTTTGTGGTTAGGTTACTTTGATTTAAATAGATACAAAAAGATATGAGAAAAATATCTATCAAGTTGGCAAAGCAAATAATGTTATATTGTATTAAATAATAACTATACAACATTTGAGCAAAGGCTGAGTTTAGTTATCCTACTTAACAACCAGATCACACATAAACTCAGATATTTTATGGGTTTGATTGATTTTAATGTATATGTTTTCTTCGTGAACATGGTGCGTATCTTTTTAAAAAATTTTCTTCAAAAACTTATGGATAACATTTGTTATCAGCTATAAGAAAGTAGGCTACGTAGGTGTAATTTTTTTACTCGTACTATAGATACAAGGTGGAACGATTCAGCCTAAGAACACTTTACATTTTTCAACTATTCGGTCTAATGTAGAGTTTCCCGCAGCAGCTAACTTGCAGACTAAGCAATCTTCCATTTGCCTGATTGGATTTTCACTAAAATATTTCCTTAAATAGGTCAAATTTATTCCCTATTTAAATGAACATTAGGTTCGATAACTTAGGTTTTCAGCTACAAGGAAGGTAAATAAAGAGTGTTTTGGTAAAATGTAATAGCTTAGTAGAAAATAAAAATTCCAAATCTGATCATAATACATCCATAAAAATCAAACTACAACAGTATAATTTGTCTCCATAAAAATATAACTAGAGTTTTCAATTTACAGTTTTTAAAATACTAGTAATCATTACGCGATAACACGCTTTAATAGTTTATTTTATATTTTTAAGCTCTATTAAATAAATGGTTTTGAGAGAAGTTGCAAAATGTTTGTTTTAGGTGTCAAAAATTTCTTAACTGTCTAAGAAGGATTTTATGTAGTCAGGAACCTTGGTCCGCCAATCAATTTTGTTTTTACTTTTAAGTTACAATTTTTAAATTGATGCACTTTATAAAAATCTAAAATATTGGTGAGTCATGATTTTGTTCGGTACCTTCTAAAATAAAATAATTGTTAAAAATCATTGTAAAGTGAAATAAACACAATTTGCTTACCTGAGCATTTCAGATTTAAGATGAAGCTATGTAATAAATTGTATTTCAGTTTCCAAAGGTAAAGTGTCTCACCTCAATTCTTCATTTTCCAGAAATTGAGTTTAATTCCTACAAGCATCTTTAATTATTTTAAATGTGTAGACCAACTTAAATATTAGTTTTTATGCGATAAAATATGTGTTTAATTTTTAGGGTTTCAATTGAAATATCCATTAAACCTTAGTCGAAATTATTTATGATAAATAGCGATCATGTTTGTGAGTTTGAGTACCAAAATTATGTTATAAAGATTAAGTTAAATTAATTCATTTTCATACACAACCCTTTAAATTACACTTGAAATATTCGTAAATAAAATTACATTAGTGTTGCATTATATTAAATTACATCATTCCTATATTCAAATACCCTGCCAACAAAGCAATCTAAGTAATGTATTGCTATACATAACTGGGGAGTGTGTAGGCAGGAGCATCAAAGGCATTTTGCCTTTACAATTTTAACAAATCGACATTTCATTGGATTGAACCGTATCATATTCGTATTGCGCAATCTTCTTTAGTATAATCCAATAATGCTAGAAGAAGGAAATCCAGCTCAAATTTGTTTCGTATTTCTCATATTATTTCTGCATTTCTGATACATAAAATTCTTACGTCAAAGGGTTTTGTTGATATCGGTTTTACACTATCACATGGTAATCATATCGGCCTAAACATAAAGCGAATTTGCTGAATCTTACATGGCTTTATTTAACTCAATGTGATTAAATATTGTTTATTTTACAATATTGTTGTCGATTCAAAGTATTTAAGCAATCAACTAGTGTTTTAACGTCACCATAAATGTAAAAGTTGCATTGATGAAAATAATTTGTAGAATAATATTTTATTCTTCAAAAATAAATGTTCCCTAAAAATGAGTTTTGAAATGAGGCCAGTAATTAATTTTCTATGCGATTACATTGAGAGGCTGTAGAACTCCGTTGCGAACATAAGGTAGCTTGGTGACCAGTAATTTATTGATTGTGTACATTGAGAGGCTGTAGAATTCCGTTGCGAGTGAGGTAGCTTGGTGACCAGTGATTTATTGATTGTGTACATTGAGAGGCTGTAGAATTCCGTTGCGAGTGAGGTAGCTTGGTGACCAGTGATTTATTGATTATATACATTGAGAGGCTGTAGAATTCCGTTGCGAATATAAGGTAGCTTGGTGACCAGTAATTTATTGATTGTATACATTGAGAGGCTGTAGAATTCCGTTGCAAGTATTAGGTAGCTTTATAACCAGTATTTTTTTTATATATACATTGAGAGGTTGTAGATTTCCGCCGCAAGTATAAGGTATCTTGATGACCAATACTTTATTGATGGTATACATTGAGAGGCTGTAGAATTACGTTGCAAGTATTAGGTAGCTTTGTAACCAGTATTTTTTATATATATACATTGAGAGGTTGTAGATTTCCGCCGCAAGTATAAGGTATCTTGATGACCAATACTTTATTGATGGTATACATTGAGAGGCTGTAGAATTCCGTTGCAAGTATTAGGTAGCTTTATAACCAGTATTTTTTTTATATATACATTGAGAGGTTGTAGATTTCCGCCGCAAGTATAAGGTATCTTGATGACCAATACTTTATTGATGGTATACATTGAGAGGCTGTAGAATTACGTTGCAAGTATTAGGTAGCTTTGTAACCAGTATTTTTTATATATATACATTGAGAGGTTGTAGATTTCCGCTGCAAGTATGAGGTATCTTGATTACCAATTATTGATTGTATACATTGAGAGGCTGTAGAATTCCGTTGAAGTGAGGTAGGCTGGTGACCAGTTGTGCCGAGTATCAAGTGGAGTGCTCGCAAGTCGTGATCCGATCTCGTCATTATCCACTCCCCTCAATTGATACGCGCTCGCTGATTGCTCATAGTTTAACTCGCTACTGCGACCTAACAGATTTACACTATCTCTGGTCAGTTTTCACACGTCCCAAATAACACTCGGAATCTAATACGCTATCTACATGTAGGTTTTGCGAACAAATTACGTTTTAACATATTAATCGGACTTCCTGATTAATCTAGAATCTGCATAGTAGTAACGTAAAGTATTTCATTGCAATATATACGCGTATATACCCTCCTTAACATAGTCCTCATCTGAAAAATAACAGCTCTCAATAGTAACAACATTGTTATATACTTATAAAATATTTTGACCCTAACGTTTACTTTTTTTGGAAGAAGATATATTGGTTAAGATGCATACTACACAAGTATTGCGATTGCTCATTGCTTCATGGATGAAAGAAATTAACTAAATTAACCTAATGTTAATACTGAAATCATCAGAAAGGAAATCCGTTAATATTCTAAGATTTTAAACGGAGATCATATTACTTATTTCGTAATTTCAACTATTAGTCGTATTTATATGTAACTGTACTCTATGCATACAATTTAGAACCACCTAACTAAAGCTCTTTTTTCTGTTACAGGGGTGCCTTTTCTGAAGTGCGACTGGCAGAAAGTCGAGAACATCCAGGTCAGATGTTCGCCGTCAAAATAATAGACAAAAAGGCCCTGAAAGGAAAAGAAGATTCGTTGGAAAATGAAATCAAGGTTTTAAGGAGGTAAGATAAATAGTTGTTTCCCTCGTATTTTATTCTCATTTCAGCTTTCTTAGTCTGTGTGTTCTAAATCGTAGATATTGTTAGTTGCTAACTAAATGAACATTTCTTTCTGTAATGTTTGTAGTAAGAGTATTGTGTTGCTTTGTGTTTGTCAGTTTCGCTCTGTGATACTTTTTGAGCGACAGTTCTAAGCTTGCTGCTCTTCAAGGTACGGAACGCTTCTGCAATTTTCAAGGATGTGATGTGTGAATTTATGTATGACAAAAATTACGATTAACAATTTGAGATGCTAAGCGATGTCTTAGTGCTCTGTAATATACATTTGATGATTCATGAATGAAGAAACATTTTGCTATAATGATTTCCTTTTTTTGGTACACAAAACAAGTTTCAGTTTCGACCTTTATATAATTCACGCTCCGTTTTCTCTCAGTAGGACTCTTACGACCCACTCCTTCCTCGAGTGGCTGAAAACGAACTGCTGTCCTTGAAATGCCTCATTTCTTTCTCGAAGTACTCAATTTCCTTGCATGTGTTTTGCGGTTGAGGACAAGAGGACGGCAATTTGCAATCCAGTTAACATCCAGCATAAAATTCCACGTTTACTTTGTTCCAATAAACATTGAACTAAATTATCTCTCACTCAAATAATCCCAAATTGTAAGCCAGTGTTTGCCCCAATAACCAAGCCTCATTTAGTTTAAATCTTGCTGTTTCTCGTTTACGATTCTTTTCTATTTGATATAATCGGTTTATGCTGTTTTGTAACGCGCCAGTAATTGTGTGGAATTCGTGTCAAGGTCACTATATCAATGTGTTTGCTATTATTGCTTATACTATTTCGTAATCTAATCAGTGTTTGCAAACAGTGTAAGATTACTTAACCAAGAACATCGTGAGCTAACATCGCATTAGTAACTGTCTGCTGTAATGAACTCTGTCCAGTACAGAGAATACAGTTAATCCTATGACAAATTTTATCCTGTAAAGTAACACCTATGGGACGCTCCAAACAGTAACTCAGTCACGCAAACCTGCAGGCTAAGCAAACGAGCATTGTGATTTATTCGAGTGGTTGGAAAGTAATATATCATAAAAACTAAATAAATAAATATTTTTGTGTAATCAATCCTTCAAACTGCACTTCCCAATACTGTAACATGTTCACGGTCCCATTTATTGGAACTTGGTTTCACATTTTATTCACATTCAATTAGATGAGTAATTGGATACGAGGGATAAATTCCTAAAAATATAAATTAGGAACCCTACAACGATAAATAATAGCTGTCCTGAAATTATGATTACTATGGTAGTAGCCGATTCCTTATAGTTTCTAAAATACTATGTAAAATGTTAAAATAAGTTACATTTTTAATTGAAAGCATAATGTTAAACCATCGGCGATGTGATTTGATCGGAAATACTGTACTCACATTTCGTCAGCAGTTGTTTAAAGCGTATTATAAGAAGTCACTGTATATTTTTGTGTCTACTTATTTAGTTAAGTATCGAATGTATCATGACAGGTATTAAATAAAGTATTGAATAAATATGTCGTATTAAATAAAATTGTTTGCTTTTCGTATTTGCTTATGGCAGTTGATACTGTAAGTGACAACCAACATTTTATGAGGCAGATTTTAATTATTGCGATATTCTACGTTTGTTCCTAGATTAAAGGAGTCCTGTTTGTCCAGTTTGTTAGATACGTAGGTTTTGAATGTATTTAACGATACTTGTCTCTACTTGAAATCTTGGAAATAACTTGTTTTCCTCCAATAGGTTTCACTCATACTAGGCATAGTTAGTGTAGTGGTTAGAGCAAGATTTCTGTCCTAGAGTCATGAGGTGACATCCCGACAAACACCAACAGCTTTTAATCGTGTGAAAATGCCGGTGGCTCGGAGTCCCTCATCCTTCTAAAAATCAATAAAACAGTATTTTATGTGAGGATTTTTTTCTAATCTGAATAGCACTCCCCCACTAAAGGCCTTAAAATTATTTCATGAAATTAAAACTTAGAGATAAAAAATGGTACCAGCAATCTGACAAATATTTTCTTTCATTGGCTTGTCAACAGCCCTTATCATTAAGTAAGCTGTGGAAGTAACTGTAATATTCAATGGGGGAAATCACAAAAGCTGCGATAACTTTTGGACCGAAATTCTTACAGCAATGATGGTTGTAAAATTTTGTTTAAAATTTAAAACACTAAATAAATTTAAACAAAATCATTTGAGCAGTTTAGTGAAAATCCGAGTTTTAGTTATTTTATAGGTTTTTATGAGGAAATTGCCATTAAAAATCAAAATAACAAAGAAATTAAAAATTTACATTCTAAATTTCATCAAAATCGGACAACAGGTGTGGGCCATAGCTCTGTAAACAAACACACACCCATAGACATCACTTCGAAAACCCCCTATATAGGTTCAGCGGGACCCGAAACGGATATCCACCCAAAACTCAATTCGAAAATATTGACGAGAACAATTATTCTTTTTCCATATACTACGTAAAAAAAAATAAAAAAATATAGGACAAGTAAAAAGAAAAAGGTTGAAAAAAAAAACTTTAAAATGGATAGTATATCCATATCTAACGGTGGCTAAGTTGACATTGCATCCCAATGACCGCACAATTGAAAATTGACATCAATTGTCGATCGAACATCTCCTTGCTCATACTCTTTCACATAAAGAAACCGTCAATATTTGATTATTTTTATGAAACACGTTTTAAATTTGCACTTGTATAAATGGTTTTAAACTATTTTAGTTTTAACACTAAACAGTAGATTGTAGTACACATTGTAGTACAGATTGTAGTAACATGTGTACTGTGTTAGTAGTCACATACATGATCGGATCAATTTTTCAATTACTCTTTATAGATGTTGAGTTAATAAGCGAGAGGTTAAAGTGCATTAAACCAATCCTCACTTTATCCTAAGCCAACAATTTTAGTTGACCTTCCGAGAAAGTTATAAAGCTGTTTATAAGCCTCTACAGTTTCTGTAAACACAAGAGAAATGTTACTTGTGCTCTACCCCTATACCTTTTATCAGTCACTTATTTATACTATTAAATAGCTTATGATTAATACTAAACTATTTTTAAGTAATCAATTTATCAGATATACATTACTGTTAAGTTTATCATTGCAAGTCAGGACGACAAATCGATTTGAAACTTAAAATATACATATACACAGCTTTTAACAGAACAACAAATATTTCTAATAAAAACGTAAATTCCAATTAAATATTTCAAATCATATCTTATTTCATATCATTATTTTTTATAACATTAAATGTTTTATTTTATACTTATTTGTTATGTATACCCATTATTGACTCTGTAATTATTTTCATAAAATTTTAACATAGACTACTAACTGATGGAATTATTCTTCCACATAATTTATTGCGATTTTGTTCTATGACATCTCATGGGTTTTAATATACTGTATTCATTTCTAGAATTCCATAATTTCTTTCGATCGCGTTTTATTCTTAGGACCTCTAATTTTCATCCTTTCTTACCATCATTCCTTCCTGACTAAACCCTTAAGGTTTCACTATTCATTTTACATTTTTTAGACCAGATCTCAATTCTATATCCTGTAGCTTAAGTTCCATAACTTAATCATACCACAAACTCTAAGTCTATGTTTCATACCATTATATTACAATCACTATTTTTGAAAATGTTCTTGTATCCTTTAAATATATTAGGCCTAACTTCACGATCCTGCATTTTCCATCAATCAATTTCATCATACCTCATCCCATCATTCAAATACATAGCATCGCATTCCTATTTTCCAGAGTTTCCAATTTTCTATTTCAACACACCTCATTCCTAGATTCTCGTACTTGAGTTTACATCCTTCAATTTCATCATACCTCATTCCTAGATTCTCGTACTTGAGTTTACATCCTTCAATTTCATCATACCTCATTCCTAGATTCTCGTACTTGAGTTTACATCCTTCAATTTCATCATACCTCATTCCTAGATTCTCGTACTTGAGTTTACATCCTTCAATTTCATCATACCTCATTCCTAGATTCTCGTACTTGAGTTTACATCCTTCAATTTCATCATACCTCATTCCTAGATTCTCGTACTTGAGTTACATCCTTCAATTTGAATATACCCCATTCAGTTCCAAACATTTAACTACATCATATCTTATTACTATGTTCTAGAGTTTACATTTTCTATTCCATTATACATAATTCCTGGACCCTAGATGAGTTTCATAATCCAATTTCATCTTACCAGAATATTAGATTTTAGAGTTTCAATTCTTTAATTTAATCATACTTCATTCTTGAATTCTAGAATATGAATATGAATTCTTTCAATATTTCTATTTCATCTTACTTCATTCCCAGATTCTAGAGTTCCATCCGTCAACTTGATCATACCTTATCCAGTTTCCATCACAACTAATCATATCTTATTCTTAGAGTTTAGTTTTTTTCTGTTTCATCATACTTCATTTCTAGACCCTATAGAGGTTGAATTCCATCCTACCACATTCTTAGATTCTGGAGATCCTATTCATGAATTGCATCGTACCTCATTCTTAGCCTACAGAGTATCTATCCTTTCATCCACACCCATCCATGGTCCCTGGGCTTAGAAGAGTTGCTAATAGATGCGACGTGGCCCATAACCTCTTTGCATTATTCAACTGAAGACAGTGTCATCTGAAAAGCAAACAGGCAATAATATGATCGCCAAGGCCATCCCCCAGAGATCGCTAACTAGTTGGTGACAGTCCAAGAAGAACTCAACTCGCAAAACCTCCACCAATTGGAAACTATTTGGTTATAAGAATAGTAGTTCTTATAAAAAATGAGAATGTTCTCTTCATCTGAGGGAATCATTTTCTTATTTTTGAATAGCAATTTCCTTTTCTCTGCATAATAGACCTATGGATAAAGATGCACTTTGAACCATCGAAATTGTCACATAGCTATTTTATTTTACCTACTTAGACGATTCTTTTACAAGCGTTTGGTAAACGAACATTTTCTCTATGTCTGTATAGGTACCACCACTTAACAATTAATGCATTGCACAAGGTAAGTATAGACCTCGACCACTACAAATTTAATGAGAATAATTTCATATAAGAAAGTGGATTGGTTTGAATTGTCTTTGTATACACAAATCTACTTAAATTCAGCTTGCAGCCTTCTTTGCTAATCTTTCACCCACACCTTATTAGATTTTTAAAATAATTTTAAAATTATACTTGCGACGTTGTCTATAGTGAGAATTTTAAGCTCAATAGACAGTTTTAAATAATTTTCAATCTTACAGGTATGCAAATGTAGACTATATAAAACATTCTGCGCGATTAAAAACTACAATTATAACTTTGAAATTAAAAATTATGAAAGTGAAATTAAATATGTTGTTGGAAAAATTATTAATAATCTTTGACAAACATTACAAATAAATGTAATCCCACTTGATATTCATATGATTTAATACACAACCATAACTTTATCGCACTAAAAACGTCATATCCAAATAAAGGCGTGGTGTGAAATTCCGATGGAATTTCTTAACACACGAAACCAATATTCACACAATTACCGCATTTTGTCGATAAATTCCATTCGCCTTTCAGTGCAGTTTCGTCTCCATCTTAAGACTAGGATCTCGTAGTGATTGTTCATTGGGGTATGAAATTAGATCGAGTCTCTTAATATAGCAGAGTACTTCCACTTTGATTTATTCCTACCGATATTTTAATACATCAAGCATGTCTTTTCCAGCACCTGTTTCATCTTCTGATTAATGTTGTTTTATGGCAAGGGTTTTATTTTGATTACTTCGCAGTTTTGATAATATTTGGCTAAAAAGACAATGATTGCGATTTCTATTTAGCGAAATCGTTATTCGCAGTTCCATGGATCTTTAAAAATCGGTTATTGACAATACAGAGATCTCAACATTTTCTAAATGTCTAAGGACCTACACGTGAACTAAGCTAGTACGATTTTAAGAGATATCACTCATATACAAGAGTTAAAGTTGTTTCAGTAACCCAAAATTCACATTCGCTCTCAAATCATAGACCTTTAAAAGCCCTCTCATTACAATACCTATGTAGGAATTTATTTTACAGATGATGATTAAAAAAAGAATTTACTGGTAGCTGTAACATTAGAAAATCATCAGAAAAAAAGCTAATAATGTGCGATTGCGTGCAGCCAGATTACTAGTTCTTATCAAACAATCTATCAATCTTTGTGTCATTTTTAATTTAAATAGGGCACACAAATACTCGTTTTAAGTAAATAGTTAACAAAAAATTAAACTTTAACTATTAAAATTAGTTTTAACTGTTTAAAATGTTTATAGTACATAGTTAAAACTAATTGAAAACACTTTAAGTACTAAAAAGTCTTAATGCGACATTGACGCTAGTCAAATTTAGTATACTTTGTCGTTCAAAGTCAAGAGTAATGTTTATACCCAGAGACAGAAACGTTATGCATTTAGACAGGTTGATAAAGAATTCTCGCATTTTTATGATGCTTTGAATGTCTTGAAAAATTAGGTTAGGACTGTGACTGACGTGACAGCATAACATATGTTGGCAGTAGGACGGCCCTTATAGTTTTGGGAATACGATTAACGTAAAACAAATGATAATAATAATTCATAATAATTTAGAAAAAGATTTATAAAAAAATTAACTGAAGACATTAAACATTTTATAGTTTAAGATGTATCTTGAATAAAATAAAGGTTTAACACTTTCTTGTTGGCGCTAAATTTATAATATGACGAATAATGTCTTCCAACTCTTTTTGACACCAGACGGTAAATGGTAAAGATGTAAAAATGGCAATCGATTTCGACCAGCCATCCTTAGACACATAAGTGGTCAACTGTTTGTGTAGCATACTAATTATAATTATCACTACGGAAAGTAAATAAAAGTACGTCTAATAACACTTGAAAAATACATTTTACACTTATACTGGTAACTAATAAGATAGCAAGTAAATATAGGATGGTGAGTGGTGATCGATTTCGATTGGACACTCCAACAAACACATGGCACTTTTTTAAACGCAACATTATTATTACAAGTACTAGAGGCACTGTTTTAACGACAAAACACTCTAATATGTTAGCATCCTTGTTTTCTTTACTTCATTGCCCATCAGATGATTCATTGTTTTGTAGTTATCTATGAGGTTTAGTGTTATTGGGAACTTATTGGAAATAAGACTCATCATTGTGTTTTCTCAAGTTCAAATAGAGACTGTATTTAAAGTCTACGTCGTTTTCTTAACTACGGAACCACTTTCCTACAATTTGCACATGTATATAATAGTTGATCTATTAGGTACTGAAATCACACCTGGAAACTTATTTTCAAACCTTTCTTGGCATAAAACCAATGATTTAATTTTAAATTAATCTTCTATCTCTTCGAGTTTGGGAAAATGCCATGTTAAATCTTATTTAGAATTAATTCCCAATAAAATGAAACCTCATAGATAACTATGCAACAATGCATATCAGCTGATCGGAAATTAAGTAAAGAAAATAGGGATTCAAACATATAAGCTGGTTTTTCATTAAAGTGTATATATACCATGTGTTAATATTCATATTGTATTTACTTTCTGTAAATTTAAAAACTGACGATGCTGGTTAGGTTATTTAATTAATTCGTGTAATTACTGTTAGTATTTAAATTGATCTCTGCCCCAAAACTAGCACGGTTTCCTATGTTATTCTGATCAGGATAAGATCAGGGAAAGAATTCCACATCCTTATAGCAAATATATGAAAGATTCATTAAGTGACTGTTGTTGGACAAATGGGATTGGACAGAAGAAACCCCCTTTACTATTGACTCGGGTGATGTTTTTTAGAAACGCAAGTGGAGAAAAATTAAATGGGCAGAAAGGTTTCAAATCCTTTTCCGCGCAATTACCTATTTGATTAAAGACCTATTCAATACTTGTCTTGTAAAATAATATTGTATCCATAAAAACAAACAAACAATAAAGTCGGTTTTCCCAGATCAAGGACTTTTTTAGATTAAATGATATCTCATTTACTATCTAGAGTAAGATAATTACTGTATTTCCAAGTAAATAAATTCTTATGAATCGTAAATCTCATTAAAAGTAAATAATTTACTCAATCAGTTTAGTCGTTCAAGTTGAACCCGACTTATAAAAATTAATGACGCAAAGACCGTGTTCTTAACATTGTTATAAACTTTTCGATTTCATAATTAGAATCTTGCCTTGTCGTCTTTAACATAAAGTTACTTTAAACTTTTTATAAGATTGCTATTAGGGAAAAAAGAAGTTTTGTAAAAGTTTCTACATTTCGTAAAATACCTATTTTTAAAGGTTTTACCTGTGCATAATTGTGTCTTTAATTTCTTCTGTAATTAGATAAAAAATTTCAAGCCTTTGTACTTGTTTAAAAAATCATTAACATTCTGAATTAGTTTTATTAAAACGACTTACTGCTAACTCTTGAATGAGGAATACGACATGGTACCTAAATTTTAGTTAGAATCATGCATTTTCGACTTCAACATAAATATAAATCTGCTTAAATTTGTTATGAGATTGGTAACAGGAAAGTGAAAATTTTGATAGAGGTATTACTTTTTGTATACTTGATATTTTTTACCTTTTTACAATTTCTTCTTTGAATAGTAAATTTATTGAATTTTTTTAAGAATTTATATTTATTTTTGATGAATGTGCGTAATAATAGACCTATACTATAAAATGTATGTATGTTATGAAGTACTGAACGTTCTGAAGAAGTTGTACTACAAACTAATTTAATAATACGATATAAAGTTTTTAAAAGAGGGGTGTAATTGTTGGGATTTTCTAGGATGAAAATCTTTTGGAAGAGAAAATAAATTATGGATGAAAAACGAGTCCAGGACATGTTTCGGTATACTTTGAAATAGTTGAAGCAAACAAAGGAACATAGCAACGTTTTTAATTACTACAGATACAAGTTTTTGTTCTTTTGAAAGCAGTGTTTATTTCAGTTCCTTCTACCAGAAACTGAACTGACTGAGACTGTTTTGAAGTAAAACACCAATCCCTGACGATGCTAATAACTTTTTTCTCGTCTAAACATGTATTGACCATGTGATCTCACTAAAAGATAATATATGGTATGAAATAGAAACTGCGTAAGAAGCCACTGTAAATACATCCTACAAAATTATTCCTTAATTGGGTGTTCTCATACTTTAAACTAGCAGATATACTGGGTGAACCGTTAGTAGGTACAGAAACTTGGGGATAGGTGAAATGATTCAAAATAAAAATAAAATCTAGGATAACCTTTTACGTCTTGTTACCAAGACTAAAGGTGTTTTTCGTTTCGGTATAACAAAAACCATCTCTATTCAACATGCAAGCTTTATACTTGTTGCTATTTATAAACATTGCCTTTTCTTTGTTGACCGAATTCGAAATTGACTAAAACCTATAAACTCCTTTCACTACATTTTTTTCATACAATTACGTATCAAATCCAAATCTGCTTTTAATAAATCATTTAAAATTACATTCTCAAGCGTGATACTTCAGAATCTTTAAGTAGGGATCAACGATTTCCAGGACACTTTTAGTGGTGTGAAGAATCACTCGATAGATTTTCTTTCTGTGCAACAACATGATAATACTTCTACGACCAAATCAGAAGTTTTCCATGAATATATTTCGCTGAGGATCTAGGTGCTGTCATACAAAAACGGCGAAGCTACTATTTCTTGGAAAGATTGTTAGTGTGAGTGCTTTTGCCGGTGATGTGAACCTTTTTAGCTTTTGTACACGAATCACACTTTGAAGGTTTCACCAGAACTTCTTCTCTGCGAGAGCTGCTTGTGATATTTATTCAAGTTTAAAAGGCTTACCTTAGATGCTTAACATTCAGTTTTATCAAGCCTGCTATAAGTAGTTTTTCTCGCAATGTAATTATATTTCTCCACTAATAGGGCTATTCTAAAAGGATTCTTGTTTGCTTTAAGAATTTTCGTGCATGGATATTCTTTTATTGGACATGATTCTGACTTTTATGTACCAATAAATATGGAAGTTTAAGTAGCGAATTTCGGTTGTAGTCAAGTTGGAATAGTTTTGACATATTTGTCATTACATAATCCATCAAATTTATTAATTTAGTTCGTAGGCTTACTTTAAAAAATGAGTAAATATCCAAATAATAGCTACTAATACTAACGGTCTTTGTAAAGAAGAACAAATAGTATTAATACGTATTTATTTTCAAACAAATAAGTACTAATTGATTAATAACTTAAAACATAATCCGTGTGAATCGAAATACCACCATCAGTTACCACAAGCTCTTAATAATGTCCGTTTAGAGTTTCAGTACTGATGAAGGGTCTTAGCCGCACTTGATACTACAGAAGATACCAGGAATGAGCAGAGCAAACGCGCTGTTGATGGGACAAAGCAGGACTTTATTGATTTTCAAACGTTGGAATGCAGCGTTCTGCTCTATACAATCGAGATTAGCTAGTTAGGTTGTAATTGCAATTCCAAAGCATTACCTATTTCTATTACGATTTGATTGGGTTTGAAATAATTTCCCCTTTGATATTGATTGTGCTAGTGCTACTGCAATATCGTCCCTATGTAACAATAGACCAGTTGGGCAAATGAAACGCATTGTTAAATTATATGTCCGTGTGCAAATTGTGGAATTTAATTGTGTTCAACTCTGGTTTCTGAGCAAAAACAAATAATGCCAGAAATTAAAAATATGCGGTTTACTATAAGATAATGATTGGGCGAATAAAACTTCCAATTTACTATTAATTAAATTTCTTGGTTTTATATCTACTCCATAAAGAATTATTTACTTACCTCAATCAGATTCCAATTATCAACAAGTTGTCTTTTCAAATTAGATTTTCATTAACTGTTTTGTCTCTTGTTTACAACTTCCGCCAACTTCTTAACAACAAATATTTGTAGCCTACTTATTTTTCTGCTTAGAGATTTCATCGCCATAGCTCCTGAACTAGGGTGACGTACTTCAACGGAAAAATAAAAAACATCTCATAAATAGAAGAAGGGTTTGATCACTCCAAAGGTAATATGTGTCCATAAAACTAACATTGGAAATCATAGACTGGAATAATTTTGTAAATAATTAATTAATGTATACATCCTTAATTGGCATTTAGTTGTAACAGATTTTATGTCATGTATGAAAAAATGTCACTCCAGAATAGAAGACAACTTTAAGTAAATTTACGATTTTCATAGTGCAAAAATTAAGTTTTCCGGCAATTTTTTATTCACAATTCTAAACTAATGTTAATGGTGTAATTGCTAATAATGTATATTATTTAAACTGCGATAGTCAGAGTTTATAATGGCTTATTAAGTTTCCGTAACAAATAAGACTGCAATAACAGAAGTCATCATAAATTATAAGTTTGCTCATTTATAAGTTCCGCTCATGAATAACGGAACCTTAACGTCGCAGTTTTGCTTCGAATTATACTAATGTTGTTTTAAGTTTTAAATTAGTCTACCGATTATATTTAGTTTTAAATCGAAACTCGTGCAGCTTCAAAAAAAAACCTTTACCAAGTTTTATCAATTTTTAACTATTAGATAATTTTTTGTTAGTTTATTTACAAGTTTTATTGTGCACTAAGCGTGTAACGCTTGCTAATACATGATAGCATTCATATGAAATTAAAACTATCTGTGACTAACTGGTCTATTTTAATTTAACCTGTCATATTACAAATCCAAATTCTCATGTCTTGTCTAAAATAATACTGAATTTGAATATTTGTGAATTTGAGCCAACCCAGGTAAAGGTCGTAAAAGGCAATCGTTCACTATATGACTCATAGTCAAAGTTTCTACTAAAGTTACGTAGCTGTTTTGGCACCTATCTCCATTTAAATTGACCAAAGTCACACTCATACACTCAACTGTACTTCAAATATATGTACTCTTTATAATAATACCCCAGCCACAGCAAACCTGTAGACTAAGCGAATTTCGTTTGCCTGATTTGATTTACACTAATATATTTCCTTAATGTCAGATTCGCTGTTTGGATGAATTTACGTTTATTGAGTAATTATGTTTGCTAAGAAAAGGTAATAACGTGAGTTTTTATGAAAATGTCAATATGTTAGTTTTAAATAAAAAAATTCCAAACTTGATGAAAATATATCCATATACGATAAACTACTACTGTTGACTTATTCTCCGTAAGAATAACATGAGAATTTAACATTTAAAGCTTTTGAACTTTTCTTCGTGACCATTTAATTTGCAAAATGTAAATTGTTTGTTTTTAAGCTCGACAAAACGATTTAAAAATAAATTTGCTTAGTTTTATGGGAAAATCCCCATAAAACCCCGTAAAACCCCGTTCCCATGGTCCGATATGTGTTCGCCAAGCTTTCAAATAAACGTAGGCTTACGTCCCTAAAAAAAACTATAATTACCAGATAATTTTACTCGAGCTATCATGCTAACGGACAGATAATAAATAAATATACATATTTGAAAATATGACATTTTTGGACTCCAAGGACCGCAAAACGAAAAATTAAATCGCCCCGGGGGCTATATCCTGATCATGAGGCTAAAACAAACTCCAAAGAGTATAACAAACTCGATACGGAGCTAATCATATGGGAATTCTCTAAAACTTATTAAAATGCGAAATTCACATCCACTTCGAGAAATAGTAATTAATTATCTTCTTGTTTAACAAATTATTAATCGACTGGATAGTCGGGAACCGTGTTCGATGTTCATAGAGATTCGCTAACTTAGTTACTGGGATGTGCGTACGTCGATGCTTCGTCGATAGCAGCCAAACTCGATTTAGTCTGTAGTGCTGATTACAAAATCGGCTTTACCATCATCGCTACTGGAGTGGTTATAATGGTAATATAACTAGAGCTTCGCGACATATAACTAACTAAATTGGGATAGACTATGTTTGAAATTAAATATTTAAGTTTTCTTTTAGTTAAAATATTAAAATTTTAAAAGAGATAGAAACTAAAGATATCTTAGATAAGGTATAGGGTAGGTCCATTGCCTCTGATATTACCTATATGGTGGTAAACTCAAATTGGCCCTAGTTGTGGAAAAATGTAGTTAGTTAAACATATGAAATTCGTTTATACTTGTAACTCCTTCCAACTGTGTGATCTACTGTAAGTGAAGAATAATTTATTTTTCGTTAAAAATCTCTATAGCTAAATCCATAAAAGAATGTTCCAAATCGGTTTCTTCTTCAAACAGCTTTACAATACTATAGAATAAAAAAATTGATTATTTGAAGTTGTCTTGGATCATCACACATTACCATGCTATTTTCATGATTCTGTAAATATAATTTTTGCTGTGTAAATTAAAACTTTTTATATTGTTATATTAATAAGACTTTGATATTCTACATGATTGTATACAGCTAAAAAGTAATCATTTGAAGTAAAATCATGTTCATATTTTATATATCTTGCCAAAGTGAGGTGATCAGAAACGAAACAAACGGAAACGTGTTTCATGAACTTTTGGGGTACATAAAGGTAAGTAAAATCGTTGCAAAGCCTCTTAGGTTGCAAGACTGAATAAAGTTTTGGTCCTCAGTGACACATGATTCACAGCAACAGTTGGCAAAGCCAAGTTCACAGGGTAAAAGGCCAGACGTTTCACGCTCAGTGTGCTAGGGGACTTCAAAGTGAGGGCTGAAGTGTGGCTTGACAATATATCCTCAGACAGCTTAGTCGTGATACAAATCATGGTATTTAAAAGATAATAATCATAATTTTTTTGAATAATATTACAGTATAATAGTACATTTCATCACTATTCTCTACAGGGCCTAAAGTGACTTATTTCGACCCGAGCTCAAGTTTTACGATCGAGGCAAAGCCGAGGTCAGAAAATGAGCGAGGGTTGAAAAGAAAGTTTTAGCCCGTGTGATGTATTTTTCGTCATATTGCATCATTATTTGAACAAACTATTTTACAAAACTAAAATACTGTCCATTTAAAGAGGACCTTTCAAAACTTCTTCTTACTTGCTTTCAATTTAATTTACTAATAAAACAAGCTGTGATTCAATTGTTTCGTCTATTAAGATTGTGTTGGTGTACATTCATACCATCGGTATGTCGAACTGTTTACAATAAGGCAAGAATCAACAAAAATCTATTAAACCATTAATTCATGCAATTGTTTACAATCGTAATTCACAACATAGTTGAAACAGCTCATTTTTACTACCTAGCACAAAAACTCTTTTTATTCCCTAGAAACTAAACATGCTACTTTAATGCATACATTAAAAACGGCTGTTTTTGCTTCAGTGTGACGTAAATTTGTTACAGTAAATAACATTGGTGGGTATTTTATTCGTTTATTAGTTTTTGAACATGTTGATATAACAAATGTTAAACAATCCTTGTTTATTTGGAGCACAAAAATACATAATAACTTAGAATCTTACAACGAAAAGGAAAACAAGTTTAAACCTCAAGTAAAGGATGATTCTCATCCCGTAATCTCTCGGAAGCCCTATCTTACAGGCGATCAATGTAAATGTAAATGCCAGCTCTATTAAACCAAATTTAATATTGAAATTTACTTGTTAGTATTCATACGCCGTCGTTGCTTTAACATCAGTCAAGATACGCAAGATTATGAGGGTAGAGTACATTTTAAACATAACACCTTAGCTAGTGGAAATCGATTACAATTAAAAACGAAGGATAAACTATGAATTTATTAAAGTCCAGATGAGATCGGACGGACGTTTTGTTTTATACAGATATTTGATTGACTTAGGATACGTATTGGTAGATTTTTATTGCTTTAGAGTTGTTCGAAATACATTTTCTGTAACTACTTGACTATGTTTTGAGTTAACACCTTTATGATCCAACGTTAGGTGTAATGTTTATTTTTATATTGAGACATCTAACTGCTAAGTCCGCTCTCCGCGTTCCTCTCTCCGCTGGCCGACTACGCGCCTAGGAAAACCCAGCTTAACCTTCTGTCAAGTTTATGTTTTTTAGATTACCATTTTAGAGGTCGTAATAAATATTTTTGCACAGACATTTATATCCTTAATAATTTGTAAAGGTTATAAATTCACATAAATTATAATACTGGTGAAAGACACGTCGAATGAAAGTGAAAACTGCTCTAGCAGTGTGAATATTTTAGCTCCTTATGAGTTAGTCGAAGAAATATCTGCTTAGGGGAGGTTTTTGGTGCTTAATTGGCCCAACCCTTATGACGAGTGCCTCTCATGTATCTCCGTCTCTTTTGCATTTTTTGATTCCAGTTCTTGACCAACTTACTCTCGTTGAAACTTGAACCCATGTATTTTACTGTATAAAACTATCACCATTGTTTTACTAATTTTGTCTCATTACAGAAAATATTAAACTAATAGAACTAATGAAATGTTATTGGACTTCGTCTATATAAAAGCGCAGTATAAATTAAATACTATTTATTCGATAAAGTAACCGAAATTTGTTTGTGAACTAAACATACTAATTGCAAATAAAATTACAGCTGCCTCTCTGTTTTGAGAACCACAATAACTCATTAAAATGCAATGCTGCTCGCAAAGGAGGTTGAACTGGGTTAGAATATCGAGAAACCTACAAATCTACAATTATATGACATTTTTCATATACAGTATTTAAACGTATACATTCAACTAATATAATATAATACTTAGTTCTTGTTGGATGTCAAAGTAGCTTATATTCTACGTTTATTTGCGAACCAAATGACAAAATACGTTACATAACATTCACGGCCTTCATAACCGATACCAATCTGTTTATGCCTTGCATAACACAAATACAAACGTGAGGTTAGCGAAACAGCGTAACGTACGCTTCGAAAAATCCAGCTAACCTCATTATGCTTAATGAATACGTCAGTTGATCATTACTAATGCGCCTGCCTTGGTAAAAACGAGCTTCATCAGTCAGGTCGATCATCCAAGAGACGAAGAGAAACGCCGATTTTTCATTAATATCGGGAATATTATCGGGTTTGGGCGTGTAAATGTTTATAATTTCGACGAATAATTTAATTAATAAAAGAAATGTAAAATATTCCTATAGAGCTATGTTTCCGAGGTTAGATTTGGGGCTACACATTTTTATAATGGCATTCAAACGACGTAGGTTATCTTGTACTTGAACTTGAAAATAAATCAAACTAGTAAAACTATTCACACCTACATAGTCGGTGGTTTGAGTAATAATATATTTTTCCTAGGACGCTAGGCACGAGCCTGGGATTGTTTTTCACGTTACTTCAGGCTAGACCTAGGGGTTGCGGCATTATCACTTAGATACAATCCATTGTCGATTTGGCGGGATTTGAACCCGGGACCAAAGTAATAATAACACTAGTCGATTACAATTGGATGTTGAGGTCAAGGAGTAATCGATGAAGTGAATTGACAGTTCATAGCAATCCGTTACATACTGACTATAGAAACTGAATACGAAACCACGTGTTCAAAAAGTAACATAGATAATCGCCGAGAAGAGTTTCAAGTGATAATACACATAGATTACCCGGAGACTTGAAAACAGGTCGCCGTCTATAACTCGTCTACGGACAGCACTGGTATTCATAATTAGAGAACTGAAAATAAGTTTTTGTTATTATTAAAAATGGCTCTAAAAATGAAGAGTAAGAACACTAAAAAGTCAACACTGCAAGTAATGTGGGTTGTACTAGTTTGTTTAGAGTCGTAAGGACCATAGCAAACTAAATTTTAATCAAAATCGTTTGTGTCGTTTTTGTGAAAATTATATTTTTTGTTATTTTATGGGTTTTCATGGGGTCCCACCCCAAACCCCCCCTAAACCCTTAACCTAACCTTAAACCCCCCCCCTAACCTTTAAAAATCTAAATCCAAAATATCCTGGAGATGTCATGGATTAGTACTACCCACATACCAAATGTCATCAAAATAAATCGAACTACAGTCGTAGTCTGTCTCTGTACACATCTACAGCCACAGACATACAGAGGCATCACTTCGAAAATCACTTTTCTGTGAGGACCCACAACCCGAATATTTTGACAGAAACAATACTTTTCTCATATATAGTATAGGGAGAGAAAGTAAAATGTAAACTTTAGGTAAACTTAAATACATAAGGCAGTTAAATACAACAAATGTTTAAATCGGTCAATTCAAAACTGGAGACCAAAAGAAGAAAAATACTGGGAAACGGAAAACGATAAATTAACACTTCTGGAGTGTACGCGGGCACGCGATTTTAACCACACATTCCGAGAAATCTAGGTGTTTTCCAAAGTTTTAGTAAACATATACAATCCTATATTTTCAACGAAGTTTGTTCTGGGTGTATATGCATGGATGTGAACAGAGCTACAGACTACAGTACACGCTTTGATCCAATTTTGATTAAATATGTATATTATTGTTCTTTTAACTAAAGAAGATAGTACAATCCCCATTGCTGTAAAAGCAGTTCAAAGGTTATTGCAAATTTTATGATTTTACTGGTAAAATATCATAGTTACTCCTACCCATTACTGTATTAGGCATTTTGGACAAAAAGGGAGAAAGTATTTGTCAAATTTCTTATTTAGTTTTTTTTCGTATAGTATCCAAAGTAAATACCTTTCATTAAAATAATCTACTGTGACATTCACCAAACGATTAGTACACGGAAAACTGGAAATGCATAGAGTATTTAATCAGCTGTGGTAGCGTGTAGCAAACAGTCAGTGGTTGGTAGCAATGAGCACATTGAGCACAGCTGGTAGATAAGATAAACTACACAATAACGTCAGGAGAGCAAAGGTCAAGGTAAGATAGAGGCCTTTGACACAAGCGTTCCTATCAACGATTCCTTTGTACTGCGGTAACCTATTTAGTAATATCTGTAATAGTATATTACGTTACTCGTCCTGAAAATAAGTGTTTACCGGACGAGTGTGGTCGTTCCCGTGCGAGACGAAGTCGAGTACGGGATTACCATACGAGTCCGGTACACACATTTTGGACGAGTTACGTACGATAGTTTACGCAATACTACTAAATCCGTACAAATCCTTATATATTTCCACCAACTAAAGGACTAAAAATCACTAGTCATAACCTCTAAGAGAGGTTATGTTTTTGTTTATAACCACTCACTGCCACCTAAATACAGTATAATCAGCTGATTGGTGTCCGGCAAAACTCATTGCAGCACAGTAGTACGCAATGAAACCCCATTTGAATAAGCTGGCGGCAAACAGCTGTTTTCTGGACTAAATCCTTGCATGGGAAGTTTGTCAAAATAATGTAGTGTGGCGTAAAAATAGTTTTGAAGAGCATATTTTCTTGGCTAGGATCATTAAAGTGAACATATGTTTTATACCATTACTATATGTTTTTACCATTACCATATATTTTTACCATTTGGAACTGAGAAATCGTCTTGACGCTGTTTTACCTGCTTTAGCTATAGCTATTGTAATCATATTACAAAACACAAAGTTAGAGTTGAACTATTTATTAATTAGCAGGTTGTAGATTAAGCTAAAGTTGTGTCAGATAATAACTACCAGTTTATAAACTTATAAAAAATATTAAATAATAATTCCTCAGTTTATTTAAATTTTAATTTAACAAGTTAAATAAATTTAACCGCGATAAAACGAGCTTCTTTACTATAATACCTCGATAATACGAATTTTACCCCTGCCCATTGAAATACGTCTTATAGGTTCGACTGTAACAGAATCTGTAGATATAAAAAAATCAAATTACCATCCCTGTTTATTCATCCATTCACCCTAACTCAATCATTTCAACTGTTATGATGTGTTAAATTGCATTAATTTTAATTTAATTGCAAAATCGATAAATACTTAACTTTAATTTTTATAAGTTTACACTGCTAAATATTAAATAAGCTCTTAATTTTGAAATGAGGCAAACAATATAATTTATGTAATTTAAGTTCTTGAATCCGGGAGACATAAAACGAATAAATAGTTGTTTAATATGTACAAATTTAAGCCGACATAAGTTTGGATTGGTTTAAATTTGTTATATCATAATAACTTACTTTACCTAGGTTAAATATAATTACCTCATCTTAGAAGTGGTCAAATTTGAATTCTATTAAAAAATAAATAAAATACCTCAAGTTTACTGAGGGTATATTATTATCTGTTAAATTAATAACACGTGAATTAATGATTGATTACTATCGTGGGGAAAAGTTTCATTGAAAAACGTCTGTTAAAATATACTCATTTTGATTAAGCTATTGTGAACGAATTTTATTCATTTAGAATACAAAACCATTAGGTCTTTTATGACTGCATATTGATTTTCGGGGTAAAATATTTTTTCACCCACAATAGGTCCGTTATCACACCCCACCCCTTTGATGCTGTGAATGGAATTTATCATTATTCGTAAACAAACTGATAATTCAATTGCTTGCTGTGTTTTGCAGATGAGAATAAATATTTGATGGAAGGAATTTTTGCACAGTATTTGGTTGACTTTTCATTAAGTTTATAATTTATGTTGTAAGATGAATAGTTTGGCGTCCTGAAAATTTAAAACATTGTACTAATCCTAAATTGCTAAAACTATTCTTAAACTATTCCAACCGATTTGCAACTTTTGTAGTTTAAAGATGATTATCATAGATTATAGATGAATTACTTTTCAATTCATAAGCTTGAAATTCATTAGTAGGTATTTTTGCTTGAATATGACTATGGAAGGATTAATTGGCCATATTGTACTGTATTTGTAAGTCAAATTAAATAAGGATGATCTCCCTATAACAAAGAACCATTGGTTTGCATTCAGTATATTAGTTTTCTATTGAGGGTCCTTGAATAGTTTAACAAATAATAAATTGATTGTGAATTTTTCAGTGAAGAATTTTCATGGTATCAGTGATGAAAAATTGAGAGCCTTTTTACTTTATCAAAGTTATTGTCGACAAGGGGATTACAAAATTGCTGAAGAAATCTTAATTTACGCCACACTACATTATTTTGACGAACTTCCCACGCAAGGATTTAGTCCAGAAAACAGCTGTTTGTCACCAGCTTAATCAAATGGGGTTTCATTGCGTACTACCATTGACTATAAATCCTTAAGGATTCATAGTCAATGGTACTACCGTACTGTAATGAGTTTTACCGGACACCAATTAGCTGATTAGACTGTATTTGGGTGACAATGAGTGGTTATAAACAAAAACAGTCATGACTAGTCATTTTTAGTCCTTTAGTTTGTGGTAACATAAAAGGGTTTGCACAGATTTAGTAGTATGGCGTAAAATATCGTACGTAACTCGTCCAAAATGTGTTTAATCATTGACTATATAACTCTAGGGTTATATAGTCAATGGTTTACTGGACTCGTAGTGTCGTCCGGTAAACACTTATTTTCAGGACTAGTAATGTAATATACTATTAAAGAAAACATTTGTTTACTATGTAATCGAAAGTCTGCAGTTTAAAGACCAACATGATTCAATATATATATATATTAATCAATACTCTTAACAATTGCAGAGAACAAATTTAGAACATCCGTCTATTAATACATATTAAAATGAAAATATTGGTGCTGTAGTACAATCAATATTTAATATTTTATTTCATAGTCGATTAAATTGATCTGCAACTTATTAACCAACAGGACATTTAAACATATTTTAAGTATGCGCATCCTGTTTTGAATTTGCTTCGACTACTAAATAAGTCTAAAACAGCTGTTTTTTTTAAGTATGAAAAAAACAACAGGTGTACAAGTGTAGAAAGTACAAGTGTTAAAGAATTTTACCCCAGATCTTGGTTGAAGGGCTAAATATCTCCCAAGATTTTGTAGTTCCCAAAGTCCCGGTTCGCTGACAACCCTTGCCGTCTTACCCGATCTTTCCTAAACTTCCCAACTTTCGATCATTAATTCAAACTTTTAGTGATCTGTCAAATTTAGTTTCTATTGGTGACCTTTAAGTAATCTCCCATGATATCAAAGTTGCGTTTTAGTAGTGATCAATTACATTTTTCAATTGGGGAAGTAGGAGAAAGGGGAAGGTAATTGAGTGGATCGGTAATTATTAAAAATGATCTTAAAATATTTAATCGAAAACATTAGAAAATTAATTATATGCTCCTTATTTAGTGTTGAAAGGTTAGATCTGTATTTAAGTTATAGGCTACGTAGCTTGGTTGAACTTAAGATTGAGATTTAAGAATTACTATTTTATTACTAGTGTATTTGGTAAAGAACGTTATCATAATCCCAAAAGGTATTTTATGTTGTTGGATCCTAACGGGTTTAATATATGGCACTGACTTTCTTCTATAAAATATATGCCATTTTATGAATAAAGCAATAATATAAATAAGCTGATAGTGGTGTGATATAAATGGTTGATTAAATATTTATTCGAAATCCATCCTTAAAATAACACGTTCAATGCTCAATGAGATATAAGCCATAGAAAATAACTGTATTCTTAAGTTTAAGAACCAAATTTAGTTTAAATGAAAAGCCGTGTAGAATTAATTTAAATAAGTAATTTAAGGTCTCTAAATCTAAAAAAAAGTTCTGATAAAAGTGGTCGATAAATCTGGGTATTTAATGTTTTATCATTATTTTTGATTAGGTTTAAATACAAATTGTTATTAAGAGTCTCGGCAAACCCGAACCAAACAATCCATCCATACATTACTAAAAACATTAATAATTTTAAAATAATATTATTTTAATATTACTATTGTATTACCGTGTGGTATACATTTATTTTTTTTTTAGTTAAAATGATTCTTATCATTATTATAAGGGTAAATTTATTTTACTCATTAATCATTATATGTTGTAATTTAACGTTTGGAAATAATTTCAGAGCAAAATTATCTCAAAACACTCAAAATACAATATTAATTAGTTCATGTAGAGTTAATGGTAACATATACTATTCATGAGTATTGTTTAGATCAAGGTAAAGGGGGTATTGAATAGGGGTAGTACAGACTACAGAGCCCATCGTAATGAATGCTAGAGACAGACAGTTCGCAAATTATTTACACCTCAGCGAATTCATCTGTTCCCCTTTTCATCCCTTTTTCACTACCAAATCACCCCCCAGTCACCACCCTCTGTCAACAACTATTCTGGCCGGCAACATTTTACAACAGTGGAGGGTATTCTTGTCCAGTTAATTCCCTTAATATATTAGCGTTTTGACGATAAAGTCAATCAACGTTTTTAATTGCGCTGCCCGAGTTTACCTTTGTTTAAGGTTTCTCATGATTACGTACGTTGTCGTAATTAAATTTTCGAACGATAGTAAAATACTTTTTGGAGAAGCAATTCGTTTGAATAAAAGGGTAATAAAAGGGTAGAGTAAAGTGTCCAGTTGGAGATATTCCAATTACATGTGAAACATTTTAGTGTCTTTTGCAGCCTTTTGAATCAAGCGCAATCCTGGTTGATTAGAAATGTTAACCCCCTAATAGGGTTGGGCAGTAATGTACTTCATACCTTTTGGAAGGGGATTTGCAGAGCTCTTCTGTTTGTTAATCTTTTTTACTTAAGTTAATATTTCATACAGACACGGATCATGTTTTTCTTCCAACTGTTTTCTGTGTATAAAAAGTTAGGATTTTTTGGAAAAAGCATGATTACTACATAATATCTTTTAAACCTTGGTTACTTGACTACATCTGTATTTTCAGCTTCCGCTTTCATATTTTTATACAATTTTATAACAGGTAATTGTCAATTAAAATTTTACATGTACATATTTTCCTTGCCTTGGAAAATCACAAAAAAATATCAAAGAAAATTGCGATAGTAATTTTGTATTTAATATAATATATTTTTACTTCTTTTATACAAAGCTGGGCCCCTTTAATGCGCTGCCCCGGGAATGATCGATAAAAAATAAGAACATGAGTTGCCTGAGAAAAACTTTAGCTTAACTGGGTTCCGCCTTGTACGTGAGCCTCATGAGAAGTTGGGTGTCGCTATTCGAGAAAATATTCCGAACACTACAGTGCAATTGTATATTACATTACTATACGATATCATTGTCGTTTCTCCCCAGGTAATCTTGTAACCTTTTAGGTAGCACTCATAGGCGTAACTAACATGACCCTAAGGGGGAATTACATCGGGGGGTTTAGGGGGAAGGAACAACCCCCGGAAAGTTTTTGAATTTTTTAGTTATTATTTAGTTGTTGTAAATAATAACTTAGAAACTTAGTTGGTTGTTGTTGTCGCGTTTTTAGGCTATTTAGAGACATGTAAAAGAGTGTTTTTGTCATTGTAGAAAAAATTAAATGTAAAAAAATCACGTTTGAAGGTCAACATTGGTACCCCTTGGTCAAGGGGCTCAAACCCCTAAAATCCCCCCTGGATATGCCACTGGAGCACTCACGGGAGTTTGAACTGGGTAAAGGGGTATGGTTGGTTTCATTGATGTTTTCTTTTCAGGGGTTTGGACATGTGTTCCTACGCTTTTATGTAATAGAAAACCTTTGGTGTCAACTTAGTGGCATAGTGCAATACTGGCCTCGGAATTGCCGAGGTCAACTCCCGTAAAGCTGGGTTTTCCTAGACGCGGAGTCGGCCAGCGGAGAGCGGACAACGGAGAGCGGAATTGAAATTAACATGGCATTCCGCTCCGCTGCTAGGAAAACAGTAACATTAAATTACCTAAGACAAGCTGAGTCCGCTCTCCGTTGTCCGCTCTCCGCTGGCCGACTCCGCGTCTAGGAAAACCCAGCTTTAGTCATTAATGGATTTTTCACAATAACAAAGCACTGTGCCTCAGGATATATGAAGCTCAATGTTATATATCTGGTCAAAAGGGAAGCCCTCTCTGACCAAATATTATATTGCGTTACTAGTCCGGAAACACATTTTGGAAGAGTGGCGTATGATATTTTTAGCCATTCTACTCTAAACTAATAAAAAAATTAGTAAACCTAAAAATAAGAAAACTGAAAATAACCCCGTTATTTAATCGCACCAACTCATATACATAACAATCACAGTACTCATAAATGTTAAGAGATTCTATTACTTTTAAGAAAGGTTATGTTTTAGTTTTTAACCACTCATTGCCAATTATAATCAGCTGGTGTCCAGTAAAAACTCATTGCGGTAAAGTGGTACGTAGTGAAATCCCATTTGATTAATAAGGTGGCTAACAGCTGTTTTCCTGACTAAATCCTAAAAAAATTGCCATTGAAACAATGCAGTGTGGAAAAAACTATATTTACGTCAGATTGAGGCACATCTCCATTAAATAGCCTCTAAATTTAATTTTCTCTAGGAATTAAAAACTCAACGATTTTATGTAGAAACAAAAGTGCTTTACAGTCCAATGAGTTACAACGTTTCAAGCAGCGAGTGATATTGTATGAGTTGAGTTTTGAATGGACGTTTCATTTGAGAATAATGTTGTGCTTTTCAGAGTCTCCTGGCCAGCGGCACTTAATGTTTATGTTTACTTATGTAAGTGTCTAACATTGTCCGTTTCTACTTCATAACCTTCACGAACTTTTCTTACAAATTTTCCTATGCATTTCTACCTATGCACATTTTCGTCCGCACTCTCTCCTGTGCTTGTTTTGACGATTTATTCACTATTACAGCACTTAACGATTTTCATAATTTACACTTTCATGACCTCACTTCGACATACAAGCATAACATACACAAAACGAAGTACATTACTTCTGCATCTAAATGTATTGTAAATCAGGTAATTTTGCTAATTTGTGGAATTGATAAGTTAAATTATCTTGTAATTCAATACTTAAAATACGTGAATAACAATTTAAATCCAAAATTGTATTATTTCGCTTCAGGAAATGATAACGTCAGGGCAGTTTTTTTAAAATACCTTTCGGAATTCGTAAATATTCTCGATCTCACATTCAAATTGCATTGAAAATGTAATTTATATTGTATTACTTAACATAGTTATCATTAGCCTATATTTCTCATAATTTTTCTGTCTCAGAAATTTCAGACAGAATTATTCAAATTATGATTTCCTTAACAAATAATATTAAACCTTCATTTACAGTAGTGCCATCTTGGAATTGTAACAAAAATGATAAATATCAGCATAAAAAGAAAAAAAAATACAACACATAATTAATACGATTCAGTACAATGACATACACACAAGTTCCTTGAATTGTATACACATAACTCTACAAATCTTTTATGTAGTGGATTATAATGATCAGACCGTTTGAAGCTGTCCCTTTTACCTTGCTTTTCAAACATTAGAAAACACCGACCACCGACTAAGTTTGTAGTTCTATCCCGAAACACACCGTATTTATGTGTAATGAATGCAAAAGCTCTGCTCTAACAGAGGTTACGCATGGAAGCTCATCTTTTAAAGTGGTTTTATATCATTATCTTTATATCTTTATATAATCCTACGATATTATCGCAGTCATTCACAAGACTGCAAAAATCGCAGGTTCTGTATATCAATAATTCCAATTAATTGAGAGTAAAGGGCGTATTAATCACGTGCCTTTCATCCATAAGTAGAGTTTTTTGTTTAAAAAAAAAATATTTTCTACGTTATTTACGTACTGAAAAGATAGTTCTAGGGCTCATGTGGACTAACTGTTGGTCCATTCTAAGTTATAGTTTCGAGTTTTTTACCTCCGTATTACGTCGAATAACATAATTGGTTTAATGGTTGATGTGATCCTGTAGGCTAAGATTGGGGGACATAAAAAGTCCAAGGTCCTTTACATTGTGCACTCCTACTCGCTTCTTCGTAATCAAAATGCTACTTGTGCCGCAACTAGTTTCGTCATGATGTCATCTTCAGCCGTAAACAGATGTCATAATCGCCTTATCAGAGTGTCTTCCATTCACATACAGTAAATAGTCGAACACACACGAACATGGACATTCAAACGATTAAACGTTACATAAAACGATTAAGACAGTAACAACAGTAGGGGAATGATGCGTCACGACCGGATGGATGTAGAGTCAATACGAAAATGACTCCAAGACAAGTCGAAACTAGTTGCGACACAAAGCAAAATTTGAAATACGAAGAAGCAGGTATTCAAACCAATCTTGCTAAGTTATAGGAAATGTTCTTACACATCATAATTCTTCGTAAATTCAATTACTTCATTGATACATTAATATTTTGCAGCGTTTTTAAACCAACTGATGACTAAATATACATTTTAAATAGTGAAACGATATGACTTTTTGCTGTTGTTCATTCTTTACATGGGCTGATGCCCCCTAGTTCAACTCGATGTTCGTCACGCCAACAGGACCTTAAGAAAGGAGAATAAAGAAACGTAGTAACAAAAGGATTTCATCCTCAGTCCCCAATCTCCATTCGTTGAACATTTTCAACCAGGTTTTTCAACTCAAACATTTGACGTAGGTGACGAAAAAATCCTCTTCTAAATAAAGAATAAGTTGGACTATGTTACGAGTACAAATATATTAGTTAAAACTATTCTTATCACTATTATAAGGGTAAATTCATTTTACTCATTAATCATCATTTGTTGCAATTTAACGTTTAGAAATGATTTCAGAACTCTTTATTAAGTAACAGGTGAATAGATACCATGCCAGTTAATTTTAGATTTGATCTTACAAATACAAAATGTACAAACTACTCACAATACGGTAGAACTGTTTTTATAGCATATGACCAAATAGTTATCACATTTTTAGTAGATGCAGGTGTTGAACTTCCATATTTTTTATAGACGATCCTCATACAGATAAATCCTAATGTTACTAAAATGTCCTATTGAATTTTTACTCCTTTTAAAATTGAACTGCATTTCTTAATTACGATAAGGGACATATGATTAAACTGGAAAAATATATAATCCCTAAGAAGAGGTCAAAATGTATATGTTAATGTAATTAATATCGATATTTTTTTCAAACACTATTGTGATAATTCCACTTCTCTTAATGTTGTTACTGTTTGATCTAATGTGCCTAACTAATTTACAGTTGCACGAAATACTCCACTAAACTACGGAATTACGACTTTGTGCATTCATCATTTAATCATTGTTTTGCAAGTTTGTAAATTTAATATTCATGGTTTAATTTATTCCATACAAAGTTTACCTAATATATAACAACACAAATGACACAAAATATGACTGCAAAATATGACTGTGTTCCGGTTTTTGCGTTATTTAATTTAAATTTTATATTTTAAACACTCCTGATAAGTCTGTTTACTAAATTATTTCGTTAATAAACAGTAACCGTTTATGACTTTTCACGTTTTCCAAAAAAAATCCTTAACCCACCATGCACTACAGCTGTAACATCCTTTCATTTGTAATTTGAACTATGCATATTGTGATACGCTAACCAACGTTTCGAATGTGTTCAGCAAACCTTCTTCAAGGCAAACAACAATCACGACAGTTTCCCTATAATTTTACTCAAGTGTTAACGCGAGGAAACTTGTAGGAGTCTCCATAAAACGAAAGTCGAAAAAATCAAGATTGCTCGGTAATTTAATTTAGTTTCTCCAAAAGATACTTTTAAGACACAAACCTTTTCATATTTTTTTCAATCCACCATTGGCATCCTTATAATCACTATGTTATAGGGTCATAATGAACGCCAAACTGTGTTTTACACATACAAACTCAAAGTATAACTAATACTGAATCAAAATGTAAGTACTTGTGAGTAGGCTTATGTTTCAAGAGGGTTAGTTTGTTTGCCATTTCAGCTTCTTCGATGCTGTGCTTCCAATGACAACAAAATTAATTAAGCCTAGTAAATAACGAAGCTAACGCACCTTAGACCAAAACGCGTCCATAATATATTTTCTAATCAACAACTTAAGTAACATGTGAATCCGATCGAAGGATTTAGTGTCTGTGGTACAACCCGGACGGGACAGAAAAGAAAGGACTTCTCCAAATCGGCTTGAGCGCTTATGACTTATCTTTTTATCCTCTGGATTTATCTGAATCCAAAGATCTTAATCCAAATGTGTTTGTCAATCAATATACTATCAGCCCAGTTTGAAATTGTATATTCATTCCACACTGTGCACCCCAAGTTATCTACTCATACAGAACTTGTTAACGTTGTATGTTCTTCTTTATTGACGCCATTTTCATGACAATGTATAAATTTTTCCCAGGACGCTGGGATCTATCCCGGGACCGTTTTACATACATTTCAGACTAGTTTTAGAGGGTCGTTGTATCATCAAACGTATATAATCCATTTGTGGTTGGTATGATTTGAGCCCTGGGCCTCAAGGATCGAAGTCCCACACTCTACCACTGGACCACACTCTCTGGCCATAGTTAAGATCCTGAATATCTTAGACCGAGTAAATACCACTTCGAATACAGTTTTTGTTCAATGTACCACCAATTAAACAATTGATTTTTGATCATGTAAATGAACGGCGTCCAGTTTTGGTGAGTGGTGGCTCATTGATAGCCCAATGGACTATGCAAACAAGACACCGATGTTGTGGATTAGAGTCCCACCCTGTGCCGCCACCAACATTTATAACATTTGCAAATTCAAGGTTAAAAAAGAAGCCGCCAACCTCCTAAACATTTACTAATTTGGAATCAATAGTTTTGTTTTGTTTGGATTCACTATAATACTATCAAAGTACAGAATATTTATTCGTGTTTTATAACCACCAGCACTTTCCTACAGCTAAAAAGATTTTTTTTAAATCGTGTACAGTGTTTGTTGCTGAGTCATATTCATTTGTGAAGAAGGTAGATACAGGATGGATAGGATACATTTCAAGCCACGAATGTAGTGCCATAAAATTAAACACATTCCTTATAAATTAAAGCATATATTTCTGATGGGGGTGTGTAACGGACATTTTATGTTTTCAATTTGCTAAGTAATATTTAATGAACCTTTAAATATTTCAACTACGTGATCTCTTTGTAAAATATTGCTTGTTCTAAGGTATTATGATGATATGGTAAAGCATACGTTATACAATCCACCCTAAAATAACAGAAAATGTACTGTAGACATAATTGCTTTCATGAAACACGCCCAAACTTACTTCACATGTAATAACATGGTAAACCTCCTTTGCACGATTTAAAGTCAATTTCTTTTATACCACGATTGGGTATTTCATATTTGAAATAAAATATTGCATTACATATAATGTATGTGAGGAAGTACATTTTTAAATCCATACCGTATTTAAAATTGACATACCGGCTTTACCCTTACCCATTATCCTACGAATTTTAAGAACAATATTTACTCTAGACAGAATCGATTGGGTAGACAAGTGGAAAAAAATGCTTACTTCTTGAGGTTGCCAGCGTTTTACCGAGCTGATTGGCAAGGGAGATGGACTTTTCAACTGAATTGTAAATTTATACTTGAGAATGTTAAATCATTCAAGAACTTTTAGCTTCGTTATTATGTTTCGGAGAAGCGATTTCAGCCTTTCCCAACCGAGCAATAGAATAAAACTTTAAGTAGTCAATTAGTATGTAAACAAACAAATAATCCTACTAATTATTATTAATGTGAAGTAATGGATGTTTCTGTGTAACTCTGAAGTTCCATCACGTGAAAACTATTCATTGGACAGATTGAGTTGAAATTTTGCAGTGAGGTACTTGATAGTCTTGAGAAACCTATAGGCATATTGAAGTTGAGAAAGTCCTATAGGGCTATGCCCCACGGGGATTCAAAGATTCCTTGTTATTCTTATGAGTTTGGTACATATAAGGAATTTAAGGATATTGCCAGCTGTTTCAACTAAATAAGTTGGTTATATGATATTTAATAGCATTAAAAAGATACAAGGTTTACCAACAGGGTGTAGCACTATAATTTTTTGCATTTATGGCAACAGCTAATTTAAACTAAGCAGCAACAAAAAGCTGTGATACACAAAGAGAACTGTCAAAGTAGGATTGTTTACAGCTATGTTTATGTTTTTAATTTAATAAAAAATTTGGGATATTGTTTAAATTCTTGATAGTTTACTTTTTCTATTGTTTAGGTGCAGTGGTAGAACATCATGACTAATGGCAGATGCGTTATATAGCATACCGCTTAAAAAAGAACTAAATTTTCTCAAACCGTGTCCTACTCCATTTCAAACACAGAACACGAGTATAACTTCAATAAGCATTTTATACTTATACGCCGACCCCGTACTATGCGAGTAAATATAATTTTGATAATGGGTAAAATATGGACTTTTTAACGTGGGTTAACAATTAAAACTATTAGCACTTAATCAATAATTAAACTTGTATTTACTGTAACTATACAATATATCACTTAGAGAATGTAATTTCAATTTGTGGAATGGCATCAGCTGATATTGTCCGTTTGAAATTTATTTGCAAGTAATTTTCAAGTTGTATTTTGATATTTAACGTATACTCATGCTGAATAGTACAATGTTTCACCAGAAAACAAACGAAGACATTATTACGCTTGTGAAACCAGCTACCAAAGAGTGAATGAAACAGATACCCGATTTTGCAACAGTTGCAAGAAACAAAACCAGTACAGTGTACATCAGCAGTATCCCGACACCAACCATACAACCTGCAATGTGTGTTACAACAATGAGGGGAATTGTATGCAGAGCTGCATTTGCTTCACGACCAAAATGTGGCTCAGCTATGAATATATTCGCCATATTAAATGCGGGTTGACAATTTAAAATGTGAGAAGACAGATTATGAATACCCTTTGACTGAATATAGATAAGATGAGTTTTTTGATCTATTACTTTAAAAACAACTGATATATTACGGGTTTTCAATAAAATCTCATAAATAGGTAACTTGTTCATGGCATTGTATTTAAACCTGTTGCAAACTCGAAGGAATTAGACACAACGACCAAGATTGGAGTTTTTGTAGTAATATTCTGGTTTGATTGACGATGGGTGTTTAATAAAAATTGGATTGCAATTGACTATCATTTTAAGAATTTTGAGGCAATTGTTTACGTATGCAGCTCGATAAATTATTTTTTAATTGGATTGTTGTACCTATATTAGCTGTAGATTTGCCCTAAATGTTTGGTGTACCCATAGCACCACGGCGTTTCTGATAATGCACTGTATCAAGAGTTTCATCGCCAATTTGAATCATTTTATTTTATTTTTACACATAACACGTATAACCTCGTGTTATACGTCGTTAGTATCAGATCGTTGGTTAAAGCATGGAATATATAATTTATGAAAACTGTGATTTTCTTTCAACATAAGGAGCTGCTGAACAGTTGTTTCGTATAAACATTGCAATTGACTAAAATCAAATCTAAAACCATTTCAAACAACATTTTACTAAAAATCACATGTTTTACATAGAATGTTTCCCACATATGTGAAACTTTTGCGTGGGTAACGAGTTAATATTAGTCTGGACTTAATCATAGCCTGGAGTTAATATTTAACTTACCTACTTAATCATATAATACTTCTCAAAAGGGAGAAAACTGAAAAATCTCACTAGGAAGGCACAGCAGATTAATTCAATTTAATTACGAGATACAATTTAATCCATGGTAAATACGTTTTATAATTGACATATACGTTTAGGAAATTTATACTAAATGGAGAAAAGTTGGTAAACAATTTGTTATATATTTGTTATAATATGTGGCCTTTCCGTGTTAATATGTAGACTGAAGTCTGCATGATGAAGGGAACTCAACTTTCCCTTCAGCTCGTGTCATATTCCGGTGGGTGTAGAATAACCCTCAAAAGCTTGTGTATTGTTGGGCTGTCCAGCTGTCAGATTCGTTGTGTTATTGACTGAAATTACATTTAAATTTGTTCATGCTCCAAAATTAGATTTATTAGGTGTATTTTCATTAATATATTTTTTTACAATATCTATTAGGGCGTTTGTCAGGTGGAATATAAGATAAAATAAATATTAGGAACGTATTTTTATATTTTATAAATAAGCCTATTTTGAATTCAATAAAAGTGCCTGTATATTTGTCCTTTTTCCTGTACACCTACAACAAATATTGAAAAATATTTAACAGACCTGAAATGCCGATTTTCACATGTTATACTAACAAAATTATTTGACGAGGAATAATAGTTTGCCTCTAAATACTAACCAGTTTAGATTGTTCTGCTAGTGGTCCTAATACATCGCATCACGCTATTGTATGGTCGCTTCCCTGAGGCCAACTTTATCACCGGGACGTCGACAAGGTCATTTATCCTCGCTGTATTTGTATGTATTTTAGCGATTTTTCTCTTTGGGGAACATTTATTACCTCGGGGTTTTCTGGTACTCATATTTAGACCATGCAGGGTACAAATTCACCTTACATGTATTAGAATGAGACAGATTTAAGACAGACCATTTAACGCAATTCATATTTACAAAATTATTGTAAAATGGTGTTTGCCACAGATCATATTTGAAACTGTTTCAGTACTAGTTGGTGTTAAAAGAATGAGCTGTTCCGAAAATGGGGACTTATGGGGTCTTAGAATTATTTCAAATATCATCCCTATAATAATGTGATTTCCAAGAACAAATTACCTGTTAACATCAATATGTTGACATACAGGTTGTTTGTTTGTTCTTCGAAATCAGATTCTTATTCAATCAATTATTATGCGGATGATATTTGAAATCATTCTAAAAAATAATTTCTAATAAATAAAGACGTCATTTTGGTAAAGTTCATTAAATCACTTTGGATTCAGAACAAATATATCCAACTAAAATGACTCCTTTATTTACCTTCCTCTAACAAACCATCCAATTTCCAAAGTATTCAATATTATATTAGTTCTTTGTTGATATTTCAACTAGGCAACTTACGGTTTCAAGTTTTCTACGTCAGGGTTGTATGTCAGGCTTTTACATATCCAGTTGTATCAGATTTCAAAGAGATTATTTGTATAGGCTACATTAAACAACCCGGTTTGTTTGTTGCAATCGTCAAAACCCATTCCAGACATAATATATTCAATAATAATTTCATTGTTCTTTCAAATTTAAAAACATACAAAGACTAAACTTAGGTACGTGTTAGCCTAGAGCATTTCGAACTTCAGTGCAAAAGGGACGTATTCGATCCCCGTAATACGAGTTTGGACTGCTTTCCCTTAGAAACGGTAGGGTTAATTACATAAATAATTACTTAATTATTAACCATTAGAAAATTTAGAGTTACATAAACATAAGAGTTAATTTCACACAAAACACCACTGTCGTAGACACTACTAACAAAATATTAAGAAAAGAATATTATGTGTTTTAATGACATTAGAACAATACTCCTAGCAAAATATTTTATGGGTACATCTCTAGTATTATTTCTGTCCTAACATTACAGTAAACTATACACTCAGCAAGCCGCAAACTCGCTCTAAGCCGTATCAGCAAAACACTCCGATAATTGTTGAGCAAATGGCTACAGGGCGTTTTGTGGCAGTCCTTTGATTCTGCGGATTGTTTTCAACCTCAAGTGATATTTTCACCTGATATTATTTGGAACGGCAACTGTTAATATGGCTAATATGCTTACGCCTAAATCTTTGGAAATGTCCTTAATGGAATTTCATAGCGTGTTTATTCAATGGAAGAGTAAACTTATGTTTCCCTAAAGTCTGCATTGAGCTTTAGAGTAAACTTTTGCCGAACATCACTTGTTGGTGAACTTTAATGATTCATAAGTTATGCATTTAAGATTTGCATACGCCAACCACATCCTTTTGTGCAACGTATGACAGTATTACATATATTTTAACCGTTTTTGAGTATGTTTGTAATACAGAAGCCAAATATTTTCACCTAATCAATGGTTAAATTATCTAGCTTGTTTGAAAACTGAGCACAATTAATTAAAGCCTAAAAATAAAAATCTAAGTGAAAAACGCCGCCAACAAAGTAAAAAGCTTTAATATTTATGTTGAAGGCTTAAACACTGAGACCTTTAAACACTGAGACCTTTTAAGGTATGAGCGTTTGGAGAGGTTTGGGTAATCATTCAAAATGTGTGCTTAGGATTCTCATGTTTTACATTTTGATGACAAACATATCTAATAATTTCGACGAAATATTTTCATTGCTTTTTATTTTGATTTATTAATTCTCTGAATTTTTAATACCCCACCAAATTTAGTAATGGCTTTAACTTATGACGTAAATTTTATTAATATATTCATCATGCGATTGGTATCAATTTTTTATAAAAAAAATTTAAATTTTTGTTATAAAAGAAAACGCGGTAGTTATGTTTCCCTGCAACAACCCGCCAAATCAAGATCTTAGGGGATGTATTCTTCTCAGTTATGAGAATTCAAATTTTCTAAGGATTGATTTGGATGTGTCTGTTCTTGTAAAGGCTTGAGTTTGAATGTCGATGTTGGATATTTAAGGTTTAATGGTTAGTTTATAGTATGTTTGGTTCCTACGTTTGAATACTGTTGCTGAATTTTAGGTTTGATATAGGGTTAGGTAGTTTACCTACGACCGTTTTTTAAAGTACCCGTTTCATTTCAGTTCTTAGAATTGAAAAGATTCACATAACAGAATTGTTTACTTACTTACTTAAGTAAACAATTGTTATTGGAAAACAGCAATGTTATTTTACTTAACAACACAACGGACCAATGAGGGTCAAGGATTGAGAGAGAATAAGTAATATTGTAATGCTTCGAACGTCAACTAATCAGATGTTTAGACCAATTTAATTGCTAATGAGTGGAGCATTAGTGTTTGGTACAATGATTCGTTGCATCACTGAGAGGTTATAAAAACGAAAACATAACCTCTCTTAATAGAAGCTATGAGTAGTAATTGTAAGTAATTAAAAAACTGTCGCAGGTAAAGTAGTGTACGCAACTCGCGTAAATAGTTTTAACGACAATCGTAGAAGTTTTTAAGGCACTCGCCAAGGCTCGTACCTTTAACTTTCTACTCGTCTCGTTAACACTAACTTTAAGCGATCGTTGCGTAAACTACTATTAATCTTGCGGTTGCATTTGTTGATCGGATGTTTGAGGTTACAGTACTTATGGAAATGAAATAATTAAGTAATTACTTATTTATTTACAAATTGCTTTTGAGAGTTGCATTTTGAGTTGACGTGGGTAGATGTTGAAGTTTGAGGTTATTTATAAGGGTTGACTATTGGGACTACTTGTTAGGGTTGAAGGTTGAGGTTATTTATTCTATTTTATTTCGAGTTTGCGTTTAATACTGTTTAATTTTACTGTTTGGAAATATGAGATTAGTTTGTCCCATTTGTTGTATTTTCGAACTGTTTTTGGTAGCTGCTTTTTTAGTCAACATTGATGCGGTTAAATGTTTTTTTAAATGTTGTTATACGTGGAGTACAACTCAATAACGTTTTAATAAAAAAGTTTGCCAAGAGATTTTTTTAAAGTTGTGTTTATATTTTAAAGTCAGTTCAAGCTTAAATTTTCATTTAATTGAACCATGGGCCTCAAAATAAATATGACAGGTAATATACCATTTCAACTTTTAGTCGTTAATTTAACCACTGTTAATTATTTTGCTTGTTATTGCATTCATTTTCATTTTCATTTTCATTTCATTTTTATTTTCCACGGCAATGCCATTTACAAAATACAATCAGTTAAGATTATAATAGATTATATGAATACAAAATATTAAATTATAACAAAACAACATTTCATCAGCAATAACAACAATACAATCAATCAACAATAATAAACTATGACATAACAAAAACAAGGCAAAAAGAATGATAATAACAATAACAATGATAATGAAATGTGGTATGGTAGGATGTCTGAGTTAGATCTGTTGTGTTCTAATGTAAGTGGTGTAGTGCTGTAGTATAAGTAGTGTGAAGTCTGGTGTAAATCTGTATTTGGATGTGAAGTGTAATGTGGTGTGAAATAATTAAACGTGTAGGATTTTATGTTTAAGGGAGGCTAGACTGTCGCTGTAGAGGTCCACATGAGTTGAGAATTCGTTTCCTAGCCAGCAATGAAACAAACTTGTCATCTCACATGCAAAATATCAATTGACAAATATTTAATCGAAATGTTTAGGTGCAATACAAACAATTTTGTATAAATGTTAATAAACGATTTAGTAGCTAAAGGGCACACGAACTCGAGTGGAATTACATAATATACTAGTGGCGTGTATCGAATAAATTAGGCGGATTCACAGAAATAACGCAAATAATTTGTGGTAGATTTTCATTTGTCACATTCCATCACTTGCCATTGATCGTTGGGCTGTGTAACCCTCCGCAATAACTCGCTGACTATTGAAACTCCCCTCTGTTCCCCTCCCAGCACACAGTCGGGAAGTTAACTTTTTAATAACACCCTTTCTGCGGATATTTCACTTTCCCCAAACTCACATACACAATAATGCTACTTATTTCTATGTCGTCCAAGTAACTAGTTAATATAAACCAATTGACAGTTTTAGCAATACACTTCAACAGAAGTTAATTCGTATCACTAGACATCAATATTTATCACTAGACATCAATACGTAACACTAGACATCTATACGTAACACTAGACATCTATACGTAACACTAGGCATCAATAAGTAACACTAGACATCAATGAGTAACACGAGACATCATAACGTACCAATAGACAACAATACGTAAAGTAGAAATCAATACGTATCACTAGTCTTCAATATGCAACACTAGACATCAATACGTATCACTTGACATCAATATGTATCACTTGACATCAATATGTATCACTTGACATCACACGTATCACTTGACATCAATACATAACACTAGTCATCAATATGCAACACTAGACATCAATACGTATCACTTGACATCAATATGTATCACTTGACATCACACGTATCACTTGACATCAATACATAACACTAGTCATCAATATGCAACACTAGACATCAATACGTATCACTTGACATTAAATTGTATCACTTGACATCAATACGTATCACTTGACATCAATACGTATTACGAGACATCAATACGTAACACTAGACATCAATACATATAAATAGACAACAATACGAAACACTAGACAGCAATAAGTAACACTAGACAGCAATAAGTAACACTAGACATAGTTATGTAACACTAGACATCAATACATAACACAAGCCATCCATACATAACTCTAAAGTCGGGACCACGTAAGTTTGCAGTTGGTGGCAGCCAATCACAAGACAAGGCTAGTGCGACGTTGCCACATCGCCCGTTGACAACACTAATTAAAATATACTAAGCAATATTTTCAAATCAGCTGGCATTTAAGCTGGTAAAAGTTGGTATTGGTGTGATTTGGCAACACCGCGCGGTTCTCGTTGGTTCATTCAAAACCATATGGTAAATAGGCTCCTCCCTCAACTGCAACCTTACGTGGTCCCGACATCAATATGTATCAATGGACATCTATACGTAACACTAGACATCATTACGTAACACTAGACATCAATACGTATCACTAGACAGCAATAAGTTACACTAGACAGCAATACATTAATACGTAGCCTACCGTTAGACGACTTTATCAACACGTGATTGATATTTGTTACACTGATTTATATTCACTCTGGCAATATCGATATCTGACGATGAAACTGTGGTGTCATTGTTGATGTTAGCCTCCGGATTACGTTGAATATAAAAATTGGTGTAAATACCTGCTTCTTGTAATCCAAATTGTTGCTGTTATGACGCAACTAGTTTCGACTTATCACGAAGTCATCTTCGGGCGTCCAGGGGATGTCAATTCACTTCATCAGAAGGTCGTCAATACACCAATACGTTCATACACGAACATGGTCACGGTTACGAACAAAAACACAGATACGAACATTGAAACGAAAAAAGTACGATTTAACGAGTAAAAGCTAAAAATGGTAACACCGGTGAGGATTACCGGTTAGAGTCTAGACGCTACATCCATCCGTCCGTGACGCATAATCCTCACCGGTGTTACCATTTTTAGCTTTTACTCGTTAAATCGTACTTTTTTCGTTTCAATGTTCGTATCTGTGTTTTTGTTCGTAACCGTGACCATGTTCGTGTATGAACGTATGTGTGTATTGACGACCTTTTGATGAAGTGAATTGACATCCCCTGGACGCCCGAAGATGACTTCGTGATAAGTCGAAACTAGTTGCGTCATAACAGCAACAATTTGGATTACAAGAAGCAGGTATTTACACCAATTTTTTTTTAAACTGTGGTGCTTTTAGCGAATTTCCCATAAAGGGAATAAGCTATTACCGTAGATTTAATGGTAAGACCTTGACCCGGGACCGATTTATTTTTTGTTTTGAGGTTCCCAGAGGCCAATATATACATATATATATATATATGGGTCCGTTAGCACGATAACTCGAGCAAAAATGATCCGATTTTGATGGAATTCGGTATAAACGTGTAAACCTACATTTATTCAAACGAGTTCGCGAACCAGCATGATCCGACCATGGGAAGGGGGGTTTATGGGGGGTTTTATGGGGTAAACATGGAGTTTTTCCATTTTTGACAAAAAAAAAACAAAAAATTTGCAATTTCTTACTAAACCATTTTGTAGAGCTTAAAAAAATTAGTATAATGAAGTGCTGTTGTATGCCTAACGGTTACGAAGAAAATAAAAAAAAGTGTAATTTAAAATTCCCATGTTATTCTTATGGAAAAAATGAAAACTGTTGTAGTTTACTTGTTTATGGATATATTGTTGATAAAATTTGGCAAATTCATTTATTTCATCCTATATTATTGACGTATGGTCAAAAAACACTTTTTACCGTCCTCGTAGCAGCAAACCTAAGCACTTGTTAAATCTAATGTTATTTAAAATGGGAATAAATATGTCTTAATTTATAGAAGTATTTTAGTAAACATGTAATCAGACAAGTTGAAATTCGCTTAGTCTGCAGGTTTGCTGCGGCGGGGGTATTTTGTTATACAGTATATTGATGGCTATTAGAACATAGTGATAACAAAATATTGCTATCCCCTTGATAAACGCGGCAATCAATTTTCATCACTTTAATATTGATCAACACATTTTTAACCTTGTAGTTAAGAAATACATAGGTCTTTGTGAAATTAATTGTTTGCCTCTAATTATTACAATTCTTAGATTCACTCAATATATCCTTTAATTAAACTGAGGTAGACCTCCGATAAGCGTTTAATATAAATAAAAATCGTTCTCACCATTTGAATGGTTAGTAGAAGAAACCTGGTCCTAAAATTAAGCTCAAAGAATAAAGCCCTAAATTTACGCCTGGATTAACCCAATTGTTATAGGGAAGTTGGCAGAAGGAAAAGAGTATTTAGAAAATGAAGAAGATTGAAATACGACTTGGAATAATTGTTCTATTCATATTAAATACAAACATTCATTTTTTTCAGTATGATGTAGTTCTATATTTTAAATAGGTATATAATGTTTTACTAAACATCTTAACTAGTTATTAGGAAGATAAATGCGTAAAACAACAATATTATAAGAAATTTATTTAGAGTGACAATGTAAATTGACACTCTTGTTTGTGCTTTCCACGAAAAGATTTAAGATAATTATATCAAATTATAACTCTTCCTGTAGCGCCACAATATTAAGATCCACCCTCGCTTGAAAATTAGTCATCCTCAAACCCCACTTTTTAACTTTTTATGAATATCAAATAAGTTCATGCTTTAACAGCTTTACTTCTTATAATAATATTTTTTCAATAACCCGAATAGTGGTGTGTTTATCCTAAAGAATCTTAAGAATTTTATACTGAAGTTATATACAGGGTGAGTTTTAAATTAGTCCCTCCCCCCTACTTTTTTCTACATTTCTTAAGATATCATCTCTGGACCACGTCAAATCATTGTAGAGTAGTAAGTACTTCATATATTTATATTATGACACATTTTTACATCAATAGACATTATTTTTAGATAATTTTTAGATAATTTTTTAGATAGTTATTTTTGGCCGCCATCTTGGTTCCGCCATATCGGATACAAAGTTTTTTTTCAAATGTAAAGGTAGGATTGTGACCCATTATTTCAAACTAGAATTTTACGCCGATTACAATGCCGCAATTAGTTTTTTTAAAAATATAATCCGTTCTAAAGTTATGAGGACTACAATACAACCTTTATTTTACCTTTATTTTTAGCCCATTTTAACATTGTGCATTTACAAACTAATGCCATAATCTCAAAATAGTATTAGATAAAGATAAATATACACCCCCATTCATTGTCGACCTATTTTCACTTGGTTATGATGGATGTAATTTTTTCGGCCGCCATCTTGGATCCGCTATTTTGAAATGTGACAAATTAATTTAAATATGAAGGTGGTGTTGTGACCCATCATTTTGAGCTACTTTTCTATGCTGAACTCAATGCCGCAATCCGTTTTTCATTTGCATCTTTGGTTTTTGAAATATTGAAATTTTAAATAAGAGAATTTTAATATTTCATCAAGAAAGCTTGATAACCAAAAACGGACCAAATAGGTTACAACTCTACCTTTACATTTGAAAAAAACACTTTGTATCCAATATGGCGGATCCAAGATGGCGGCCAAAAATGTATACCCAGTCAAAATGAAGTACTTACTATTCTACAATGATCTGATGTGGTCCGAAGTTAATATCTTAAGTAATGTAGAAAAAAGTAGGGGAGGACTCATTTAAAACTCACCCTGTATGTATCTTATCAATATACACGTGCTGCTTATTTTATCATTTAGCATCAGAGGTAGGTTTTAGCTTGCAGTTGCCTACTGTTTAAACACAGCTGTAGCATTGTAGCAAACAAAGATTATCAGAGCTAAACTAAAACAATAGTGTAATATTTTAGCAACCACTCTCTACGGCTTAGTAACTAACATACCGTGATACTGTACTTTCATCTTGAAAACCTTAAAGATTTAATTGAAGAAGCTTAAAGCAAGTGAGAAGGAAATTTAATTAATTGATAACCACAGGCTTGAAGGCTTTCACTAATATTAGGTCAGTTGAAATGAACTAAACGTTTGAACATAATGGATAGGTTCTGAGTATTGGCCACATGATCCAGCCTTAACTAACCAAAATGAACAGTCGTGAGGTCCAAGTGATATTACAAACCACGCTCATTTCAATTATCTGCAATTCTAAATTCAAAGCAGCAGCTATTATCTCGAAATAGTTCACAGTACCGCACCTTCTTTATCGAAAGTAAGAATACATCACTGGGGTTGTTTCCAGAATTTTGAAATTATCTACGAATGGTATAATTATCGGCTCTGAGGAGGATGATGTTCGTACCTTGTTCGAACGTGGACACTGTCGAACATCGGGGAGCGAGCTGGTCTAGTGGTTGGTTACAGCATGGTTGGGGCAGGACTTGGGTCTCTGAAGTCCCGGGCTCAAATCCCACCAAATCACCAATGGATTATATCTCAGTTATAATACAGCAACCCTTAGGTCTAGTCTGAAGTAATGTGAAAAATAATCCCAGGCTAGAGCCAAGACAAGACGCTAGTCGAACATAGTCGACAGCTTGTCTGTGCTGTAGAACCTGTGCTGTCATAGCAGATACCGTTGTGGATGTGTTGCTTCGAGGCGAGCATGGGTGAAGGGTGGTTCCCTCCACGTTCAGTCTGTATGACGGAACGTGTCTCTAACTCTTCATCTACCTGGGACTTGCCAGGGCATTAAACCATTGGCCAGTCCCCAGGGAAGGGTCAGGAGATAGGTTTCACCATACAGAGTATAGTGTTCCGTTCAAAGAAGAGGGGTAGTCTGAGGATGACACCTAGATTTCCCTTAGTACGTATCGTGATCCTTAGAGTGGAAGACACGTGGACTGTGTACGAAGTCATCCAATAATACGTTCAGCCAGGTTCCCCGAAGCCCTTAGAGGCGTTAGTGGACGTCCCATATTGCTCCCGTCTGACTTGGTGAATTATGGATTTACTCTACGTATAAACGCTTAAAAAAATGAATATAATATTCTGTTTATTTTCAAACTTATGTGAAATAAAAATTAGTACTTCTTGAGATAAATTAAAGACGCCATTTTACTGATACATTACGTCCCAGCTATTTTCTAAAATTATCCCTAGGGTGTGTCCTAGGCCACAGAACACAGGCCATTACAGGGTAGAGACCTGTAATAGTGCAAATCATGCGATGAACAAAGAACATGCAACTTTAGGCTAGGGTAGTGTATTGCACTGTGCTAGTGTAACGGTAATAGTAGTAATCATGGCATCCAGGAAATAGAATTACTTTCGCATCGTGTCTTTGCAAGGCAGGGGGTAATGGACCCTTTATATGCACAGAATTTAACAGCGAGCCTTCACTTTAATGTCCTCTATATAGCTTGCTTCGTAGAGTGCAGGACCGACTTTCCTAGTGATAAAATGTACACTTTACACTGACGAGACTTTTATAAAGGTTTATCAGATCAATAATTATCTGAAAATCTATTTAAGCCATGTTACCTCTGAGAAGTAGTTATTACCGCCATTTTCATGGTGAGACCTAGGGTTCGGAGTTGGTATTTTTACGTGTCAGTGTCCCTAAGAGCCAAAAATGATCGTAAACATTTTCCGGTGTAAATTTTGATTTAACTTATGAACACCTAGTTGTATGTGTTGTTTTTTTCTTTATCGAGGTATGGGATAGCAAACTAACCCCATCCAACTATGGAAAGTTAGGTTTGGGAGGTCCATCATAACTGTTTCTGGCTTTTTCGCCAAATCAATATTTATGGATGTAATTTAAAAGATTATTCGAATGTGAAATAAAATATGTTTAGCTAACTGTTTTGCTGAAACGGATTTTTTATTTGTCTACCATAAACATATTAATGTCATATCTATATAACAACAACTGCATGACAACTGTAAATATTATTAAAAATTACTTCCGTTTTGTTAGATCAGTACAGTAATATCGAATATTTTCCTACTACATTTATCTGGGTTGAGTCATCGGTTACGGTCTGTTTGATAAAGTCGTTATGTTCTGTTACAAAAGTAACGTAGTTACTAATCTTTTATGTCTTGTCGGAACGGTTGGAACAGAATTATATTCTAGATAAAGGCATGTAGTTGTAGCGTGTTTTCGACAATGAGGGAACAAGTGTACAATCTAAACATTAATAACAATTTAATATCACGAATTTATCATAGTTGAAAATGAATGACAATCAAGTTTGATACGAAATGTGTATGAGAATAAGGGGTATTCCCGATATATCTAAAAACAGGAAAACAGGTTTTTTGTTAACAAAAGGACTCAAAACGAACCATTTCAATTTGGATTGGCGCAAAGCTTTTAAAATGTAAATACTGTATTGTTACATGGGTTCCGCGAGGTAGGAATTGCAGAGAACAATAGTGATATGCAAAATGTCCACAGTTTTAGCCATCGTACAATCTAAAACCAACAAAGGAATCTTAAAGTCGCTGAATGACCATTACGATAATGTACATTGTTGGGCTTAGCTTCGATGAAAAGGACAAAGCAAGATATAAAGATAGAAAGTGAAAGAATTTCCTATAGCATTCTTTAATACAGTATATTACAGGGAGAATCGTGGCATAGTAGAGAAAAATAAACACCAGCACCACCAAAATAAATAATATACTATAATATCTAGTAGCAACTTCGTTTAGATCGTAGAATAATAGTTACAAAATGTTTGCAATGCATTTTATAAATTTTACCATAGCACACAATAGTCAGAGAACTGAATATCACATCCATTACAATAATATCGTCCGTCGTATGTTTAGCGATGACAAAGAAAGTGTATGATAATGGACACGGAACGGAATGACAGTGCCATCACAATAATAGCTGTCAACGTTCAACTTGGCCTCTGCGTACCATCGCCCAACGTAAATAAGTCTTTTGTTTCTATACAACTTCAAAGTAGTACCATCCATGTAATGACATATTTAGATGTCATACTGTAATCATATTTGAGTCTGTTCCAATCTATAATGGAAATATGAGTAAAGGTCTTGAATTTGGTTTTATAAATTATTGAATTGCGACTAGTCGCCGAATTGAAATTCTACGTTTCAAATATTTGTTTAAGGGGTAAGTAGCTTTTTACTCGAAATTTTGGAAATGTTAAAAGATTTAAACCCCAAACTTTTGCTTTAATAACCAATACAATATCGTTGCAATCTTACAATACCCCTGTGTCAACAAACCTGCGTACTAAGTTAATTTCCGTTTCTCTGATAGGATTTTCAGTTGGATAAGTCCTCAAATGTGTCAGATTTATTCTATACGTAAAATATTTTAGATTTAACAGATACTTGTTCCCTGTAAAGTGTAAAGTGGGGTTTTAGAGAAACATCAAATATTAAGCTGTTATGTTAAATGTAAATTATAGCTTAGTTGAAAAATATAAATTTGCCAAATTTGATCATAATGTATCTACTCGTATAAACAAGCAAACAGCTCTCACAAGAATAACATAGGTATTCATTTTTTGCTGTATACGCGACCACAAAACTTATAATATACTAAATTCTTCATTTTTAACTTACAAAATGATTATGAAAGCTTGTAAAATGTTATGTCTTGAGGGCGAAAACAAGAATAACCGACTTCTACCCTCATAAAACCCATCAAGTTCCTGTTCCCATAGTCCGATCATGCTGGTTTGTGAACTCGTTCGAATAAACGTACGTTTTCACGTTTGTGCCAAATTTCATCAAAATCGGAGGGATTTTACTCGAGTTATCGTGCTAACTGATGGGCCCATATATAAATACAATAATGCATATAAATGAATTAGAGTCATTGAATGAGTTTCAATGATTTTTTAAATGGAAGGTGTCCTTTTTATTCTGGGGACATCAAAATGAAAATACTAAATCGGTCCTGGGTCAAGGTCTTACCCTTACGCTAATAGGTTATTCCCTCTATGGGAAATTCGCGAAAAACAATCGAATGGAAAACAGATCATCCAACTAACCCAATGATAAAGCGAGAAAGCTCTCAAAGCAGAACTCGGGCGTACCAATCAATTCACGCCAACAAATTGAAACGAATTTAGAACGGGGCAAGTGATGTTTTTCATTTTTCACTCATGATGAGTTTTAAAAACTAGTGGAATAAACTTATAATGGTAACGATCGATGATTTGTGTTTCGTCGTGGACCTTTGCAATGATCGTGTAGATTTCGCTTCAAAATAAATAGCAGTTATTTAGCAGAAATGTTTTTATAGTTCATAATATGGAAAATCGCATCAACTTAAGTTTCCAGATTGTGTTTCCCTTCCCTACAACGAGATGCGTCCTCTTTGGAGTTATATTCTCGGTAATTTGCAATTAATTTGCCGTCAACCTGAGATTTTTTCAATTAACGAATTGAATTATTTATTTATAATTGGTTTGGACATTTTCCGTTTAGGGAAACATTTAGAAAAATGATTGACCTTTACTAATGATCAAGTGCTAGGACATAGTTCTATAACTATGTCCTATTCTCCGCTTTATAGTAATGGAAAACGATGAAATTTGTTCAGCACCATCTAGTCGATGAACCTGTATAGTATGCTATTTTTTTAGTTGCATAAAAAAATGGTAGTTGGGTTCCAATGGTAAGCTCATGGACAAAACTTGGTGCATGGACATCTTGTGGTAAAACTTGTAGCATATTGTACCATTCTCTTGTCCCACTCAAAATAATAAATTGAATAGCTCACATCTAAGGCTTCTGAAATTTTATTTGATTTAATACATTTTTCTATCAATTTATCATTAAATGTGATAGCAACAAAATAGATTAAATCGGTTGGAAACCCCTCGAAGAGTTTCGATCAAACTTTCAAAATTTGTTTGTGGCTATGGCTATAATTTTGATGATGTGATTTGAATATTAAGCAAAAATGTATATTTTTTAATTGTGAAAATTAAATGATTGTTCTGATCCAACTTATATACAAAGGAATTGGTGATTATAGACTTATTCTGACAAAAACGTGTACAACCCTCTATCTCAAAATATAGAACGTAATTCCGACCAACCCTTACTTTACTTAACATTTTTCAATGCTTATGTATTTCGGGCCAAATTGCCCCCGTGATTTTCAGACCAGGTGTGTTAGATTGGTCTAATTTTCGCCGTTTCCGATGTTGTCGCTTAGCGTGGCTAGGTGGAGTTCCGCGCGGTGGCGCGGCATCAGGTTAAGGGCTGACGCGATGTACATTGAGTAATGTATATAGTCACGCCATCACCTTTCCCACTCCGTACAATCAAAGACTGGATTTGATCTTTAGGTATCAAACGAAATCTGTGTGTGAACTAAATATCTAAATGCAGTTTAAATATTGAAACTTTTGACTGTTGATAGAACTGTTAATTTTTTTATATTTTGATTTTTAGTTGTAAAATGGGGCAAACCTCACTAGCTTCTGTCTTATTCTACCCCATTTTACAACTCAAAATCGTAATATTTCAGCTATTTCTTATTCTATCTTTTTGAACTTGGTATCGTTTGATGGGAAATAAATGCTAAATAAAAGTGTTCTTGGCATTTTTTCAGAAAATTAACCGTTTTTGAGTAATTTAAGTTTAATAATTAAAATGGCTGCCATTTTGTAATTTTAAGTTGAATCAAGATGATTTTTTTTCTAACATGGGGCTCTTCTACCTTAACCTACATACCAAGTTTTATAAAGATCAGTTTAAAAAATAGAATAATAAAAACGTTTATGTAAAAAATACAAAATGGCTGATATCTGCTTAACAAAGCGATTTTGGAAAACAATGTTATTCTTGATTTTCTCTTTATTTTGACCCATAGAACCATTTCCCGGAGTTTGGCTGTTTACTTACGGGACACCATGTATATCTCATCTGTAGTCAGTGATTGAAATGTATAAGAATAATGTTGAGTTAATTCACCAATATATCGCACCTCTCTCTCAATTAAAGAGTTATAGAAATAAATCAGTTATTGAGAGAGTTACAATATATTGGTGAGTTGATGACACATAATTCTTATCCATTTCAATCACTGGCTACAGACGAGATTGTATCAAATAGCCCCACCGCAGTAGACCTGTAGACTTAGGGAATTTCCATTCGCCTTGTTGGAGTATCAATGATATATTTCCTCAAAATTGTCTGACTTGTTACCTATTTAAGTAACATTAAGTTTAGTGAGTACGTATTTGAAAAATAGGTTGTTCGATGGAGATTTTCAATTTTTATGTCTTGCTCTACTTACATTTTGCAAATTATCGTATGCTAAATATATTCTGTTTTAATTATTAGACCACTAAAAAGTAATATCATATATATTTTTTTATCCATAAACACATTTTTACAGTTCTAATTTCAACTTGACCAAAAAAATAATAACAAACTCAATCCATTATTTTGTTACCTATATCACATCATATCGAATGACACCTGTAGCAATTCAATCCCGACGCCAATTTCATAATTGGAAAGTGTCACATAGAAAAAAACAATGACGTCACTGTTTAAAATGGAACTGAGCGTTGCAATTCGTCGTTATGTTTTGTTGGAAAAGTAAATTTGAACCTAGTTTGTTTGTGCAATTAAAATCGGACAACGCGTTGAAATTTGTTTATAACGATGATGTGCAGAAAGTTTTTAACAGCGTTAAATCCAAACAACTTTATCAGGCTTTGCTGTAGCTTGTTGTATTGTTTTTGTAAACAATGAGTTAATTAATGAGTAAAATTTCCTGAATTTAGTTATTTCCAATAGAGAAAACAAAGTTACTTTGCAAGTTTAGTTTATAAACAAAGTATCAAAGGAAACTTAAAATGTTGTGGTTATTGAAGCCAGTAGTTATTACTGTACTTATCTTAATATAATAACCCAAGAATTTTCGTGTATGCAAATTAAGTAATATAGGCATTAATACAGAAACAACACATATAACGATGCATGTACGCGTAGTTACCGTTACGTTAAAAGAACAATAGACAATAAAAGTTGTAAAATCCAGTGTAATAGTTAAAAATAATATTTTAAAATGCTAGATAACAAATGAAAAGTTGTTTTATTAGGGGAGCATTATTGAAATAAATTGGAAACAAGCAGTTGTATAGTAAATTTCTACCTCATAGGCTTAAAATCGGTTAGGCATGTGCGGTGTTCAGAGTTCAAGTCTGGCCTTTATCCATTGTGTTTATAAAGGTATTAATAATGCAGTAAAGAGCTTAAGTAATATTATAGATTAAACGCACGCCCTTAAAGATTTATGGATTTGTTATCCTTGGGTCAGCTTAACACCACAAAGGTCAGTTCTATAGGTTTATGTAAAGGGTGTTTCAATGTTAACGATTTGTCTCTCCAGCCGACTTTATATCTATTTTAGAGAATTTCCAATATAAGCAACAGTTTTCTTAGTTTTTTGCCACCTTGGATTTAAACTACGTATGAGTTTACAAATTGTCATACTTGGAAGAATGATTGTGATACTTGAAAAGGGTCAGTTCATTTTTTATTTCTCATAAACATTCCTTATAAAATAGTTGTTTAAAAATCAACTTCATCTATTTAAAAAATACACTTATTACTTAGAAATAAATATGGCAAATGGTTATTATGATATATTTTAACCCAGTCAATTTAACTAAACACGTTTTATTTGTAAAACAAAGTATCTTCTTTAAAGCAGCATTACTCGCTAAATATACTTAACGATAAAACAAAATTTTCCTTTTTCAAAGTTTTTTTACACCCAAGAGGGCAGTGAAAAATAAAGTAGTCCAAAACAGGGCGAACACTTGAATCGTAGAATGTCAAAACGGTGTTCGTCCGACGCCCACCGTCTTATACACCTTCAAAAATAATCTCCAGTCAAATATTTTGATATCAAACCACTTGTGACACAAGAGGCCTTATCTGGAGTGCTAATATTTGTGTTTTTCAACAATCAACTTGTTGTTATTTTGATAACATTTCTATTGGATTAGGACGAGGTTCTTCAGTTGTAAAATATTCTTCTATAGATAATGTTTGACGCACAAACTAATCCATCGAGGAATGTGGATTAAACTGGTTGATTGACTTATGACACAACATGCTCATTTTTTAATTTATACTTTATTTATGATTTTGATCGCGTAGAAAATTATTTTATTACAATTCAACATTAATTATTTCAACATTTAACAATACAACATATATTATTCTAGATGGATCTAGTAGTTAAAAATCAGAGATTTGGCCGTTCCTTTGCGAAAAAACAATTGCGTAGAACACAGATGAAAACAGCATAATCAATATGAATGAAATTGAGTATATGTATATGTACATTGCTTGGATCAACGTAATGTTTGTTTTTTCTCCTTTTACATAGGAGATATTTTCGTTTTCTCTATGTTTGTCCGTCTTTCGGTCTCGGTAACATACAAGTATACTTATGTTCGCGTTTCACAAGGAAACTGGAACGAATACCGGACAATTGCGGACACGTCTTAAAAGCGGACAATTGCGGGCACTAGGGATTAATGATACCTGACAAGGGTTTGACAGGTCTCTACAGACAGGTATTTAAGACTGATTTCCATCACACTTTACACACTAACCTAACCTTACGGTGTGTAAAGTGTGATGGAAATCAGTCTTATAATCATATATCATGTATGTATCTGTTCTGAAGGTGGAAATCAGACTCTTTCCAGAACATGTGTCCGCAGTTGCCCGGCAGTGAAATATTTGTAGAGACCTGTCAAACCCTTGTCAGGTAGCATTTACTAGGGATCACTAGGTACCCTAGTGTCCGCAATTGTCCGCTTTTAAGACGTGTCCCAATTGTCCGTGTCCGCAACTGTCCGGACACCACTGGAACATCATTGGAGAAAATCTTTTCGTCGTTCTCTAAATCTTTGAACAGGGTTGAGGCTTCAGAGCTTGTAACTGGTTTTAGTTTCTGGGATTAACATGAAACGTGTTTACAAACCTCCTTTGAGATTTTGAACAGCATTTGTTCATATTCGTGGAAGAAGGCTTTACTGATAATGCCACAAACACATTTGCCGAGGTGTATACATGCATAGGTAGGTCAACATTTACCCTAGGGCTCCTTCAACTGTTCGAATCTGAGAAGGGTTCATTTTATCCCACACACGCTGGATAGAATAAAGTTATAGTTTAGTCTTCGGGTTTACCAACGGACAAGTAAATAATCTATACTATGATATGAGTGAGGTTTGCGCACAATGATCTCAAAAAATGGCTCCTACGATTCCCTACAAATAGCTAGAAATATCTTAGTTTTAGGATAAAAACAATATCCATGCTAGGCTCTGTAGAGGGGAAAAATCGTTTTTCGTCTTAAAATGAAATGTCAATATTTTTAACATTAGTCTTATGGACTTTCAAGTAGCTATGACAGTTTTACGAAAATGTAAACAAATGAATTGTAACATATGCTTTAACAAATAATTTACTGTACAGTAGCAAATTACCGGTACAAAAGAAAAGGACATTATCATTATATATCCTATTGAGCATTTATTATACAGTGTGTTAATTAAGTTTTAAAACAAGTCTGTATTTTTTAAATCGAAATAGATAAAAATATTCCGTTTGTGGTGTTGATAGTTAACAAAGGTTCCATAATTTTTCACATCAAAGATATTTTTAACCCCCCTGACAGGGTAGGAAGTATGGGGTGACGTATTATTTCAAATAGCAACTCCTATTGAGTGACAGCAATCAGAAGTGTTCGAAATTTGTTTGCATTTCTTATTTCTCTTTTGTTTGAATTTACAATATTTTTATTATTTTTACAACTTTTAAACACTACTAATTGTAACTGCCTCGATCAGATTTAATCAAATTAAATTTGGTATTTTTTCATATAAGTGATTTATTTAATTATTCTTAAATACTATCATTGGTTATCGAAATCGAATATATTTATATTTGTGTAGTTATTGATAGAAATAGCTGTTTTTGTAGCATCTTTGTAGCATTTTATAATTTTCCTCACGCCCCCTTGCAAAGGATGATTATTTTTATTTTTTGTTTGTATTCTAATTGTATCAATTTACACTTACACAATTTATACAATAATGTTTAAATTTTCTAATACGCACTGCAATAAAACTACATCTTCAATACGTATTTATAAGTCTGAATTTTGTAGAAAATTTAACACCTATCGTTTATATTCAACAAAAACATATCTCTAACTAATAGCTCTTAATAAAAGTGATTAAAACAGTTTACAGAAAACGTGCACTTCTTGAACTGTAATAGATGGTCAATTTATTATTTAAACGGTTGCAATATTTGAATAAAACTACGAATTTTATTTATCAGATCTTTGTCTACTTGTGGTCATATCTTTCAAAACAATATAGTTTATCATAACGTCACGAACATTCTTATATTTACAAAAGATCAATTGAATCTCATTGATTTTAGAAATCTATGATCTTGAGTATCTCATGTTACAACGAAAGGAAGCACTGCGATTGAAATACAGAATAGGGAAAGGTAACAAATGAATTTCTAAATATCAGAATCATTTTTAAATGTGGAACGTCAATGACTATCAACACGAAGAGATAATTTTACCTGTCTTTTTCCAGAGAATTTGTTTCATTGAAATGTTTAGAAAGGTAGGGTTTAACTTTTAATGGCCATCACAAATAATGTCCTGTGTAAAGAGTTAGCAGTAAATTAGTCAACTATGTTAAATCACAAATTTGAAAAATCAAATCCTTACAATACAACATTGCACATAAACATATTTTTTTCACTTTCACTCTTATTTTTCATGTTAATAAATTATGATATTGAAAGTGTATGTTGACAAATTGAATTTACTTCTGAATAATACTTTTTGGAATATTTCTGTTTTCTACCTCCCTCTGAATGTGAGATGCGATGCGTTGCTTACATTCAAGATATTCTGACAGTCTTCTTTACAAAACTTTGATACTGTTGGAGTCTTTCTTTGACTGAAGTTTTGACACAATGACAGCTGATGAATTTCATATTTGTCTGCACAGCCCACCCCTTAAATCTTCCTTTGTGGTTTCATGCTTTTTTAACAGCAGGATTGTTTTTTAAATTATTTCAAAATGTCATCGATGAGTAAACTATATTTTATTTGTATTACAAAGATTTTAGAGGCAGTATTTAAAGAATCTTGCCTACTAATTGGCTGGTATATAAGTCCACTCTTTAAATCCTGTATGGTGTTAACATTGATTCAAATGCAAATTATATCAAATTAAAAAAGTCATGTCATTTTCTTTCACTAATACAAAATTTTGTTATAAAAATATTACAAAAGATGTGGTGCAAGTATAGAATTTCAATTGTTCAATTAATATGAGTGATTTTTAACTGTCATGAAATATCCAGAAAATAACTCCATCAATTAATATTTAATAAACACACATTTCACAAACTAATTTTTCGTCACAGTTTATAAAAATTATGTCCATTAAAAGTTTGCATATTTTATGTAAAGAGAAAGATATTTAATGAATGAAGAACACCGCGCTGCTATGATTCACCACAAAATAAAGAATTTTATAAAATTATACTCTTATTCAAAATCAATGCATTCCATTATTAAATACCCCATTGGTACCTCTTCAGATAACTTGAATAAAAACAAGAAACGAATATAATTTGTGGTATGTCTAGCATTCAAACTTATGCACATTATGCCTCCAATCGCGCATTATTTACAAAAAATACGTCATCAATCTCGTCATCAATCCATTAATCAAGCGTTAATAACCCAGTATTTCTTTTTAATTTTTACTAGACATGTCAAATGGTCTTCGTTTGTTTATGTTGTATGAAGTGTGCAGATATGTTGGTGGAACCGACATATCTCAATTCTCGGTAGTTTTGGTTGAATCAATAGTATCGTCCAGAATGTGCTATACTCTGATTATTAAATACTACTGTAGTATACTAACTCATTATACTAAATAAACTCTTTAGCACCTAGTGCATACTATTAGGTATAGCCTACTACCATTTTCTTATTTACTGGCATCTCTTTTAACTTTTTTAACACGTAACTCATTATTATGGAAAAAAAGTAAGTCAAATTACAAAAGGTATCAAAATGTTCTGCATATACAAAATATGATGAAATTATAGGTTTTAACTGTATGGAAATACAGAAAAAACATGGTAAACATGACCCTAGCTATCTGTGTAATAAGAGCGCAAAGTATGTAATTGCTGCTCGCAAAATCAGCTGATTTCACTGTTAGCAAATAACCTAACCTAAAAAGTAAACATTAACCTAAATGACATTTTATATGTAACTAAAACTGTAATCCGTGTTATGATAAGTTTAATGTGGTTGTAGGAAAATCTTGTGTGTATTAAAAGCACAAACAGTCATTGCTGCTCTCGAAATGTATGGCCACACTAGATAAAGCTTCGTGCGGCCATCTACAGTTCTTGAGCGGTAATGACGTACTTTGTGCTCTAAATACACAAATAACTATCTCAGTGTTCATAATATGATCTAATGTTGCTATCCACCAAGGATTTTATACCAAGAGGAAAAAAATAAATATGTAATTACATTTTCTGCGGTGTCGACGCGACTGAGGAACTCCGAATACTTGCAGACATGGGAGTTCTCGACCTATAAATCCTTATTTTATCAACGTTCTTCTTGTACCTGCTCACCCCTTGCTCAATACTCTTGCATAGCAAGAGCAGTGGCCTAATTCGAGGTAGAGTGGTAGAGTCCACCATTTTATATTTTTATAGCAATAGCTTTATTAGAACTTTGGCAAAGCTGGTCATGCATGAATGCCGTTTGGCACCGACTGTACATCGCTGGTTGTGGATGTGGTTGTTGGTTGTGGTTGAGCTGAAGTGATGTTTGATCAAGTTGTTGATTGTTGCTAGGTTCAGTGGTTCTGTGAGACAGTCGGGACCTCCCGGTTGTGGTGACCAGGGAATGATTGGAGAACCGATGAGGTGAGTCTATAGGCAGTGGCTCTGCTCAAGCTTGCTATGGGAATAACCACATCACTGGTATATGGCTGAAACTACCCTTAGTTAGTATTCAAATTGAAATAATCTACTAAAATTTTAACTAAAACTTTAGTGTACCTAAATGCTAAAACTTCTAACCAATACTTGTAAATGTTTAACTTTAGTTGTTGAATAAAACATTAACGTATTTTAAGGTTAGGGGTTTTTAATTTGTTTGGTTTTTTTAACCCTAAAATAAAAGTATTTCCTTGACTCTTGATTTAACTAATACCTAATTTAAATATTTAAAACTATGTAAAAAAAGATTTTCTAATATAATTACTATGATTTAAAATTAACGTGTAACACACCCTCCTAAACAATTTCCTTATGTATAAAATAAAACCTAAAATAATAGAAAAGTAAAAAAAATATTTTACAATTTTGATCCATCACAGTACAATTTTTGTCAACTCGACTATAATTCACTCAAATGTTTAGTAGTTGTAAACTTACTTATATTTCGTTAAGAAGTAATTAATTACTAAAATAAAAGATTTTTAAGCTAGATAAAGTTTAAAGAATATACTTAATAAATGTTTTAAATAGCTTTTATAAATTTAATTTGATTTAAAATGTAATAGCATACTTTTTTATAGTTAACAATCAAAAACACTAACCTTTTTTTAGTCCTTTTCATTTACTTTCTAGCAACAATGTATTATGTGGGGGGAAAGATTTTATTAGTAAAAAGCAAATGCCATTTGTCTATGGACTTTACTCTGCTATAATTGGTTATTTCTACTCGCTCGATCTTTTAATTATTTTTATATTCAGTAATTAGTTTTTCAGATTTTAGTTGTCTTCTGACTTTAGAACAGGTATGCTGTATTTTAACATACTATAACTTAACAAATTTAAAAATCATATTTCCTTTTTACAACCTTCATATTTCTCAATGTCGATCGTTATTTATTTGATAACTTAAATATCATATCCTTTTGTTTCAGCAATTTGTTACAGAGATTTTTAAAGTATGCATATACACACATACTTCTATCAGTATTTCGTCAAAATTCATCTACTTACAAGTATACATCAAAACTGTGTGCCTACATTATTACAATTTTATTGAAATGCTATAAATATCATAAAACTATTTCATCTCCAAATATATTAATTTTTATATTCCTCCTTTCTCATCAATCCACATATTTTTATTTCTTCCTCCTCTTTGTTAGTCCTTTTTTTAAATCATCTAATTAGTTTTTAATCATCATTTTGAATTTCGATATATTTAGCTTTTTGTTATTTGCATACAGCATCCTCTGATTGAGATTTAAATTAGGGGGAAGTTTACCAATTATAGTACTTTCAACCAAAATGCAATATTCAAAATCAACGTAATTTTGGAAAAGGGTTATTCAGTAGGTGTTCAGAGTTCAGAATCTTTAAGCCTCTTCAGATTTTAAAGGGGTTTTCGGATGTTGGATGGCCAATTGTGTTGTGGGTTAGAATGGTGTAGGCATGGAGTATGAAAGGTAGATGCATGTTTAGCTGCTCGATTTTCCTTTGCATCAAAACAGGTTGCATCAAAATATTTGTCTCCAGAGATCTGTAAGTCTACATTAGTGAGATGGATGTCTCAGTCCTAGATATTATTGTATCTCCTGAAATGGAAGTGTACCCTACTGTAGTACTTCCTATTATTGTCTTAGACAAAAAGGTCTCTGTCTGAAATGGATACCTCACGGACAAGGATAATTCAAAATACAAGATTGCTTTTGTATGAGTAATACAGAAGGAAATACTTTAAATAGAAGACTATGTTGAGCAAGTGAATGAAGTGATTTTATGTCGAAAGAGACATGATTGCTTATGTTATGTAAAACCAATTTTAAACAAAACAATGAAAATTTAATGATATTTATCACATTTTTTCCTGGTGTTGGTCTGTGGCTCAGTTCATCACTTGCAAAACTAAGGGTGTAAGTAAATATCATATACTTACACCTCTTCGTCTTGCAAGCATCAAGTTGTTAGGGCATCAGACTGTGAAACCAATACAGCGATGTCATGGATTCGCATCTCGATGCGGCCACTTAAACTTGATCAATACACTGTAGTTCATTCATGTATGAACCGGCTCACAAATTGCTTTGCTTTATACATTCTACAAACATGTCTATGAGGCCCATGTGGACCGGCAAATTCAAGGTTAAAATAGGCTGCAAACCTTTGTTTACAAAGAAAAAAGGTTAGAGAACGTATATTTTAGGTAAAATTCTTATTTGGGAAGAGGGGAATGTAATTTAAAAAGAAAGGGAGGGTAGATAAATGTCTCAATTGGAAGTTTTATTATAAAGGGATACAATTAATGCCTTTTTGAATCAAGACCAAAATCCTACCTTGATAAGATGTGCTTACTGCATAACCTGCCAGAGGAAACGTGAAACGTGTGTGCTATAGGAGGAATCCAATGTTTAAATTAATGTTAAACAAATCTATTTTCTCTATTACGTCTAAAATATCAACTTTCAAAAAGTTTTCTTCATACCTAATTGTTATATAATCCAAAACAACCAACCGTTATGCTCTTTTCATTTCCAATTATATGAAGCAAGGGCATTGCATATATCTGCACACATCAGGGGCAAAATAATTTAACTGTACTTTACAAAATAAGCAAAGATTGAAAAAAATCTGAATTGTGTCATTATTAATATCTTTTGTTCAACTGCACTAATAATTTAAAAACTAAATGTCATTATCTTGAATATCCCAATCAAAAGAATCAGCCGTTACCGTGGTTGATCAATGGGGATGAAGCCTCTTTTGAGTCCTCAAGAATCATCAGGCGAGTGACCAATTGCAGTTATTGTTTACAAGTGCTAACTGTTTCAGAAAGCTTGAATTTTAAATGTAAAAGTGACTGATTGCCATTTACAGTTTAGTAAAATAATCATCTGGGTTTGAAAGGAATCGTTAGATAAACTTTCTTTAAGGACTTAAAAAAAGCTTCACACTGTCAAAGCACTTGCAATAGCTTTTGAATTTTGAGGTAGAGTATAACAAATTTTAATTTTCTGACAATACTATTTATCTACAAGATGATAAAAAAATTATATTGTATGTTCCAAATGTTTGTGGATTAGAAGATAAATTGTGCGCCAAAATATATGTGTCATTTTTTAATGTTTACCATCAAAATAAAATAAATTGGTAGGAAAGGTTTCAACGGTTAATAGGTTGCATGGAAACTATCTTTAACTGGGAATCGCTGTTTAATCAATTTTATCCATAATTCAAGGAGAGAAAAATGAAGTAAGTAGTGTTGTTTAAATGTTTTCCAACTAGCATGATGAACTTAAGATCTAGGAATGAGTTTGCTTTTTATGCAGTGTTGTTTTTGTGTTTAAAATTATTCATAGAATTTGAATTCAGTGAATGTATTTGTTAGATCTTTTCCCAATACAAGCTTTTACATTAATTATTTTTACTGCATTTATACCAAAATATTTCACAGCACATTGCATAATCTATTAAAATCATAAAGGATTTTAGAATCTTTCAAACTGAACTCTTAATTGCTTTTGCACCCAAATATTTTTCACATTGTTTATGCCATAATTTATTTAATTGGTTTAACTGCTTTATATTCATTCAATTGGTAACTAAATAAATCTAAAGCAGGACATATTTATTAGACATTTTATGGATTGTCTTCACTAAAGATTGCTCTTATGTTCATTTATTTAAAGTAAAGTATTTTATTTTTAAATTTTCAGATCAAAGATTTAATAATATAAAATACACAATGTAAATAATTTAAGTTAGATTCTTCAAGGAATTCAGTTAATTTTGTGTAAATAGTTTGTTTACCTAAAGTGAATTTAACATCACTTTTTTATTTCTCTACAAAGTATTTGTATATAAGATATAATTTATTGATGTGATATTTTTTTTCCAGGCTTACCCACCCAAACATAGTCCAGCTTCTAGAAACATTCGAGGATAAACACAAAGTCTACTTAATTATGGAATTGTAAGTTGAAAATTTACTGAATGTGTAATTTTGTTAAATTATGTTATTAACCTTTAAGCCTCGAAGGCCGATGTACCAGCCATTAAAAATAACCTAACAAAATTTTCCCTTGAACAAAAACAGCTGAAAACTTTCCTAGGGATATCAGTGTCAGAGTGGTAGACTGTTAGATTTGATAAAACAAAACCGGGTTTGGACATTGTCTCATTGGCCTGGAGACCAGGTCATGTGTAAAACTCAAAGACTGGAAAATGGCCGATAATTATGATAATAATGACTATGATAACCAGAAGGATGATTTCTTTGTGAATTCTAGATCTGATCAGACATCTTGATCTTGCTACTTTCTACTTATCCTTACAGTGTGTGTGTGTGTGTGTGTGTGCGTGTGTGTGTGTGTATGTTGAGTCGGACCACTCATCTCAGAGAGAGATGAGCAGACACCAAGAGATTGTTGAGATTTAAGCAGACACCAATTCGAAAACCACTTGGGTTCATGGTGACTCCAAAAGGACATTTCCACCCAAAACTCTGACTCAACATTTGTTATGAAAAATAATATAGTGCAATAATAGGAATATAGATTATTAATTTTTCAAGGATTATATGTTTTTTCACACTATGGCACAAGAACATCTTTCTTAGCCCTGATCCAGCAAATGGATTTTTTAAATAATTACCAAAGACCAACAGTCTTTGAAACAATGCTGTATTATTCAAAGCAAGAGCTGTCAATCAAGTAGGCCTACCAATTAGCAGAAGGATAGAAAATGCATAAATCATACGACATGAGAATGCAATTGCAAACTAATGTCTTTGAGTTCATTAGTGCCATTCTTGACATTGCTTATTATATTAACAATTTACTCTTCAAGTGATGATTCACATTTATTCATGCTTCATTTGTAATTTCGGCTCTCAATTGTAATGTTACGTACTATGCCATCTGGGGTTGACACGTGTAGTATAACTTTGTTGAGAAACTGAACCAACTTGTGGGGCACATTGACATAGCTTTGCAACAGCAGTTATGTTAACAGCTGTTCAAATTCAATACATAATCAACAGTATTATATAATAAAAACAACAACTGCACAAAAAAACAACAACAATTATTATTGGTGATATCTGTGTGTTTGTTATAAGTGAAAGAAAAAAAACTACCGGGCCAATTTGATTGAAGTTTTGTAGATAGAACAAAAACCCAGCAACACATAGGTCTATTTATTTCTACCTATGTGTTAACCCAGAAACTACACCTCCGTAGACATCTAACATAATGAGCTTTTGGAATACATGTGTAGTACAACCTCACTAACTCGACAATTTTTGGACCAAGAGGTTGTCGAGTTTGGGGGTTTCGAGCTATCCAGAACATTTATATTTTTAATGGGTTTTAATAAATAAATACATATTAGACTAATGTTTACATATAAACGCACAAATGATTATTTTTACATATTGAGTTAACAATGTCGAATATTCAACAATTGAAACTAAATGTTCTGAAAAAGTTGCTTGAAAAGTCAAACACAGTAAGACAAAGCCAGCTAGACATGCGTCCTGTAGCTGTTGACTGTCGAGTTACCGGGTGTCGAGTTAGTGAGGTTTTACTGTGTCAACAAAATTAAAACAACTAAGTTTACTTTTCCACTTTAAATTTACTTTGTTTAAGATAAGGTGTGATTTTTTTACTGTTTCACAGCTATAACAGAATTAAACCATATAGGATTTCTTCATAGAACTACAGTGCATAGAAGCTGAGTTGGTGCAGTTGTTTCTATGGCCAATGGAAAATGTGTAACTGTCTCCAACAGTAGATTTAAAGAACCACTTTATTCTCTTATGCATCCTGAACCCACTGTGAAACAAAAATAAAACAACTAGTTATACATGTATATAAACACATTTTAAATATTGGGATATGGCCCAGTTTTAAGAACTGAATATACAAAATAAATTACCTTCTTTGCCTGATTTTTTGATTATGTTCAATACTATACAATATGCATATTATGTGATGGTAAAAAGGCCTCTTCAAGAACTGAAGCACACAAGTTAATTTATTTTTAAATATTTTTGTAATATTTGTCTGGAATTATAGTGTATTCTTGTGATTATTCACACAATTCAAAGAATATGTACATTTATAGCTATAGTGAACTGTCTCAGTGAACAAAATAATCAGAAACTCTTTATAAAACAGAACAAGTTTTAAAGAAAAAAACTGTGATTTTGTACTAAGGTAAATTAAACGCTTCTAATAGTAAACTATCCAAACCAATGAAAGTCAAGTTAACATCACAGTAATGGAAGCCATATTTTACACGTCCAAGACCCTATATCCTAAGATTCTATATATGGGCTGTTTCTATATAACTCTCTTAGTTTTCTCATCATTTTCTATTCAACCACCAGACTATATTTTTCAAATAGAATAAATTTTATTTTAATGTCACAAGTTTTGAAAGTTTGAATTGAACATTCACATTCCAGGAAAAAGTCCCTCACTCATAACAATCGGCCTGTAGTGCCTTTAATTGCTTGTATAGGTAAAGTTAAAAAAATATGTTTAAAAAATAAATTGCAACACACAATAAACAATCATAATTTCTTTATCAAACTACATATTTAGTTAAGTAAACTTATTCAAACAAATGCATTTTGGTTAAATAAAAATTCTACAATAGGAAATAATATTATACCAAACCCTAACCTTTTAAAATCCATAACGTTTTGGACACTTGTAAAACATAGCTTGAACAAACCTAGGTAATCATCTAATTTAATTTTTAATTAATTCCTTGTATTAATAATAAAACATCCATCAATCAAAACTTTTACAAATGAGTTTTAAATTAATTAATGGATATTTTATCTGTGAGATTTTTACTAAATAAATAGGGAAAGGGTAGATGAAAATCAATAGATCCAATTTTTAAATGTACTTTTTGTGTAATTCATATTACATTTTCAATAATTCCTGGAAACCTCCCACTCTCCGGGTCTAACTCTCCCATTCCCTTTCCTAAAGCACACCTGTGATATTTCCCATTGGCTGAAATGAGCAATTCTTACTGTAAATCTGAACTTTCCTGAAATCATTTTTGAAACTTATTACAAATGTGTTTTTGAAGAGCTTAAACTAAAAACTACCACATCAAAACATAATGTAGAATTTAATTTAAATACCAAGAAGTACCAAACAGTTTACATGACTTTGTACATGAGATATGGTTTTAGTTGTCATAGACTCCATGGGTGTTTGTAACCAGTAAGTCAATTCTTTAAGGCAAAAAGAAAATACCATTCAAATATGAGTGCATATTTTAAGCTGAACATAAATTTGAAGATAGAATGGAGTGAAATAACCGTTTTAACTGGTCACCGACTAAGTTAATATTTTTCTTTAGCTATTACCAATTACCATTCATTTAAAACACCATGATCAAGGACAGCTGCGTCCAATTTCTAACAATGTGTCACAAATTGTATGTAAAAAAGCTACTCAACCAGCTCTTATAATGAAAACTCTATAAGAATATGGCACCCAAAACTATTTGCAGGTATGAAGCTCAATAACATGGAAATTGCAGCTCAGTGAAAACATAACAAACATGGTTTAGATTAGTATAGAACATTTTCAAAGCAGCATAGTTCTTATGTACAAGGCTGTTTTAACACAAGAGGTTTTAGGTTTGTTGGGGACGCAAAGAAGAGAATAATTCTCCCACAAGTTAGGTGGAGAGGGGCACAATTATCTCACGCCCCATAGCACATCACATGAAAAATGCAGGCCTGCCTTAGAACAGCAGATAATTCAATTCAATTCAAATTAACTTTATTCATCAAGTAACACATTTCTATTATTCAAATAAAGTAACACATTCAATTAAACATTAGGAATATATACATGAATAGTGTCACATTTCTTAAACAATAAAGTTATAATAAAATATACATGCTTATTGTAGATAAGGGAAAATTTTTAAAAGAACAAAGAACCGACAGAAAAATATATAGTATAAATAAAGTTAAAACATAAAATTTGATTTAGTAAATTACAGTTCATTAATCATTAAATGATAAAAATGAATGAATAGCCCTGCTAATGAAAAATATCTTAAGTTTGTTCTTAAATTTTTTTGACAAAAAAATAGTAGTAGTATAGTCATTTCTGCCTGTATGTCCTTCGGAAGTTTGTTAAAGAATTTTGTAATCGCATATTGGGGTTTCTTTTCAAAATGGTGCAATTTATGAGGACTTAATTCTAAGCTGCCTCGATTTCTTGTAAGATAATCATGTTTCTTTCCAAACCAGCTCTATTTCATGAAATCTGTTTTTAACTGATACTGTACCACTGTTTCAGACACATACATACCGAAAACTGTACTTATATTTTCTGATTTAAACTTTTTCTTACCAGAAGTTCTAGGTGGGAGGTTGTAAATTATTCTTATAGCTTTTTTTGCATTCTAATATGTATTTTAAGTTGCCCTTATTGGTTGAGCCATAAAGGGAAAATCCCACTGAAATAACTGAATGTATGTATGAAAAGTAAACTACATTTAAAGTTTCTCTTTCGCAATACATAATCTAATTAAGGCATATAATCCGGAAGAAATTTTTGAAAGCAGTTTTTCATCATGACAGTTCCAATTTAGTCTTTTATCTATTACTAATCCTAAAAATTTAGTACTATCCTTAACTCAATGGTTTTAATATTAAATTCAACAATCGGTCGAGGTCGATTTCTGGTTGGTTGAGTTTGAAAATTTATAATTCTTGTTTTCTCCACATTGAGATTCAGATTTTGGGAGTTAAACAAATTATTTAAAACGCATATGTCTGATTTTGCTTTGCTTTCTAACCCTTCATTTGTTGGGGCTGCGATTTTCAAATTGGTATCATCAGCATACAAGCAGAGTTTACTTAAATTACTGAGTTGCGGAAAATCTCTTAAATAAATAGGTAATAAATAAAAGAGGGCCCAGAATGGATCCCTGCGAAACCCCATATTTTAAGTCAGTGGTGAAAGATTGATATGGAATTTTATAGTTTTCATGGTTATGATAAATGATTTCAACAACCTGTTTTCTGTGAGAGATATAAGATCTAAAAAGATTTAAAGCAATCCCCTCTATACCCAAGGTACTAAGCCTTGAAATTAATATATCATGTGATATTGAATCATATGCTTTTTGCAGATCTAAGAACAAACCCGCTACCTTAAATTTACCATCTAAACTATCAATGACCGATTCAATAAAATCAGTGGCAGCAGTTATATGTGACTTACCACTACGAAACCCATGTTAAATGTTGTTAAACAGGTTGTTATTTAAAAAAAATTACCAATTGATTATAAATTACTTCTTCATAATTCTTAGATATAGAGGGTAACAAAGCTATAGGTCGATAATTTTACACCATTTGCCTGTCCCCCTTTATAAAAAGTGGTTTTAATTTTGAATAAAAGGTACAAAACCTTAGTACCAAAATTTTTCCAACTCTTGACACTCATATTTGCTTCAGCAACTTAATTTAAAAAAATAACTCAAATAAATAATTTTTATAATTGATTTTATTAAGCAGAAAGATAAGTGTTATTTGCAGAGTAAGCTCGACATCAGAATCAAATTGATTTGAACAAACAATGTGTACAATAATTTCTGTCTGTTTCAGAGTCACTGGAGGAGAGTTGTTTGACAGAATTGTTGAAAAAGGATCTTACACTGAAAAGGATGCCTCGGACCTCATCAGACAAGTCTTAGAAGCAGTAGATTATATGCATGAGCAAGGCGTAGTTCATAGGGATTTAAAGGTTAGTAAAAAAATTGACTAGAGAGTTGCATATGTTTTTAATCTAATTAAGACATATAATCTGGAGGACATTTTTAATCAGCTGCTATTGGATTATGTGTTGTATTGGAGAGTTGCCAAGTTAGTATTTAGCATTTATTGAACATCGTTTATTACTGTACAGTAGCATTAACATTAGTTACTAAATGATATTACCTATTTCAAATCACCATCAGGTATCAGGATGTTTCCCTCAAACCGATGCAGACCACATTCACACAAGCTGAGGGGGTGGGAAAGCTGTATTTCTGCTGCGTTAGCAATTTACCTTTATTGATCATTCTATCGTCTAAGTATACATTTTATTTGCAGTTTTATAAAAGCTAAATATTTTTAATTGCCATATTGAAAATTTTTTTATAAAATAATTCACCACACAACACATACAAAAATTCCATATTTAAATTAAAAATAAATTGAAATACTATGGAATAAGCTATACCACATAGGATAACAATTTGTTAACCACCTTCCCAGTAAATATTAGAAATGATGAAAAGAGTAAGAATTTAATAAATTAACTAAAAGATTAATTAGTGGAAAAAGCTTTATACCCTATTCCCTGGAAGAGTACTTTTCCACATCCCTACTTAGTTTCTGTTATAATTAATTTCATTTTGTAAAAATTTTCATTCACTAGCTCTTAGATTTGTATGGTAAATATGATCTAAGACATACCTACAGTGTGTAAATATTATTTTAAGATAAATTAGTTATTTGACACCATTCAGTATACAATGCTGTACTTTATGAATGTGGAAATTCAATTTGATAACTTGAATGTAGGAATATGGTATGTGTGAAAAAGAGTATATTTACATTGCCTCTTTCCACACTACAAATTATAACGTTAGTACAAAACATGTCCTAAAATCTTATCAAATTCCATCTAGGTGATTCATTAAGTAAATTAATAGCACTAACATTCTCCGAGAAAATTAAAAAATTACAGTTCATAGTTTATTTAAAAAATAATATTCAGCCCAACTAACTCCCAGCTTTGCTAGAAGTGAATATTATCCAAATAGGATTTGAGAGTCGAGTCAAAAGTAAGATCGGAAGTGTAGCTAGGTGTGAGTGACAGGAAGTGGTGCCCTTTACATCTCATCCCTAGCTTCCACTCCCACTCACACCTTCCCCACCCCTCTCCCTTCTCGCCACAACACTTCATCCCGCTACACCCTGTTTACTGTAACAACAACTTGTAAGGCTCTCTTCGTCAATGAGTTTTCTTAGTTGTCATTGGTAGTCCAGTATCTTTCTCGCTTTAATAAACACGTTTTAGTGTTTTAGAATATCACATTTTAATCTTGTGAGCTTGAATAAAACTTAAACATTCCACTTACAAACTCAAAGTAGCATATATATCACTAGCAGTAGCATATATATCACTAGCAGTAGCATATATATCACTAGCAGTAGCATATATATCACTAGCAGTAGCATATTTATCACTGTGGAAAGATTTGAAACATTTTATTAATTTGGAATCTGTATCATTAATATAATACTAAACTTGCATATTTATGGATTTTGTCCTCTATTAACTAAAATACATTGTTGGCTCAGGTTTAATGTTTTTACACATATCTAAAAATAATTAAATACATTCCATCCTTTCTATAAAAAAACAAAAAAAAAAGCTGGACATTTTTCGCCACTTAATGAGAATTTTTCAAGTATGAACTTCAAGTACGTTCAAGTATTACTTTAAAAACTTACGTGGCCAGCTTGTAGTGTGAGACTCCAGCTAAAGCTAACTATTTACTACAAAACCTCCTCTACTCAGTTGGATACAGACCTGGAATTGTTTGTTACAATACTTCTGTTAAAAGGTTTTTTTTTACTGACATACACAGATTACAATACATGTAAATTACTCTCATAAACTTTAAATAATTTAGTTACAACATTTTAATTACTTTGTTAACAGAGATCACAATGGATTACATTTTAGGAGAATAATATTTGATATTATATAACATAGAATCAGTGTGAGTGTTTTTCTTTTTATTTTGCCATCTTCCGGTAGTGTCCTTTTCCACTTTTTCATACCTCTCAAAGACAACTAAGCTTACAAATCAAATGTCAAACACTGCAAATATACAAAATTATATATTTATATAATTAAATACAAAATTATATTCAACAACTTTATGGCCAACATGTGAATTGAGCAATGCTTACACAGTATCTAGTGTCTAATACAAGTTAAACTTAGGCTAACACAGTTAATTCAATTTTTTTTGGAGCGGAGAACATCCATGATTATTGTCAACAAATTCTGATACCAGTTTCGCATGAGTACCATCTTTATTAATTCATGAATTTTTCCAGCCTGAAAACCTTCTTTATTATAGTCCTGATGAAGATAGCAAAATAATGATTAGCGACTTTGGACTTTCTAAAATGGAAGACTCTGGAATAATGGCAACTGCTTGTGGAACTCCTGGCTATGTTGGTAAGTGAAGTTTTCCAAGTTTATTTCTTATATGAAGCCGAAATAGTAGTTAATCAACACAAATGGACCTCTGTCAGAAGACCTTGGAGTGAAATACTAATTTCTAGTGTCTCCAGATGAATGAAATCCCAGTCATCTTATAATAAACTACTGATCTTGGAAAGGTGTAATTATTTTTAAATGTCAATACTGAGAAGATTACTGAGTAACTAAACTAATAAGCTATTGGCTGGTTAAACTAAATGTTGAACCATATGATTTTAATTTTTTTTTCATGAGCTAATTTTCTCGTAAACATATGTTATAATAAAAGTTGGTTGATTTTTAATCAGTATATTTTAGTCTAAGTAGTTTTAAATTTTACTTCAGTTTTTCTTAGTTTACAATTCAATTGAGTATGTCTTTTGACAGTTTAATATCTTTCTTAGGTTGATGATTAAGCTACAAATCAATGTGTGTTTATTTATTATCCTAAAATCACAAATGTAATTTTAACTCTAGTTTCTAAGCTAGTTAGTAATACAGTGACAAGATTGACAATGTGTTAAGCATGTAGGAGATCACATTTCCCCACCACAGTCAAGTCCCCCCTGCATCACCCTTTGAAACATTGTAGAGGGGGCTTAAAATACTCGTCATAGGTTGCTAAGCATTTGAATAAATTGACTTGAAACCAGTGTAAGAAACATAGATTGGGTTCTGCTAAACAATTACACGAGAGGAGGCAATTATGTAAAGGATTGGGATTTATTGGAGACCTTCTTGGTATTATTTATTTAATTCTCGTTTCATTAGTGGTATGTCATCTCAAAAGCTAATGAAACATTTATATTGACCAATGACCATCCCTTAGCTATATTATGATTCTAAGAACACCACAATCCAAAGAGAAATCTGTCTTGCGTTATGTGTCTCCTCTCAGGTCAATGAGTTTTACTCAGAAAAGGTTGATTGCACTGTTGAGTCAAACTAAATCAATCGAATATCAATATTGTCTTTCAACATGACGCATCATTATTATTACACTACTCTTACTTGTTATTAAAAACTTGTCAATAAAAAAAAATATTTTACATTACTAGTATTTTATTAAATCAACACCTATTTCAAACTTTACAAAATTTCTCAATAGTCACTTTTCAGCAACGCATTTTCCCAGCATCTTTTAGCAGATTACTGTAAAAGCACTTTGCTAAGTTTCGAGATCGGGTATATTACTAGGTAACTACAGGAGTACTAGTAGGGGGGTTGTTTGGTGGCTTGTTGTTGCTGTTGTTTTTTCCAGTCCTATGATCCAGTTGTTAACCCACGATGATGGTATAAAACATCTTAACCTGTCAACCCAGCTGGAGGAGCGAGCTGGTCTAGTGGTTAAAGCGTGTGACTTCGCTCTCTGAGATCCCGGGTTCAAATCCAACCAAATCACCAATGGATTTGATCCAAGTGATAATGCCACAACCCCTTGGTCTAGCCTGAAGTAAAGTGAAAAAAATCTCAAGCTCGTTCCATAAAAAAATTGTCAACTCAGCCACAAGGAATATTTCTACTAAAGATTTTTTATATTGCCCTCTTTTCCATCTGAACTATACCTGGACTCAAAGATACTTCACATCATCTTTCATCACCTCAATTGTTATCAAACAATTACGTAGTTCTGTAAGCGCTTAGGTCTTTTCATTGCTTCCAACAATAGACCTGTCAGTGTCAATATCCTTTGTTTGGTCCAATAACTCTTTCAGGCTAACATAGTCTGAAGTATGGAATTCCATTGTTTAGCAGTTACCTTTTGTAATTATTATTTGAATCATATTAATTTCTACAAAAGCTAAGTTTTCATATTTTATTTTTATCTCCTGCTTCAAATCTGAGTTAGCTTTGGACGTATAATTTAATTTGATCGACAAAGAGTGATGGGAAAGACTAACAATGGTTTTTTGCCAATTCCAGGTATTGTGCTTTTTAATTTGTTGTAAAACGTGTAGCCAGTCCAATCATTGGCATCAATAAAGAGTGGCTCTCTTCTAAATTAAACAGTTATATGGTTTTATTCATCAACGTTAGGCTGATGTGAAAACCTTATGGTTGGAGTATAGTTTATTAATTTAATATTACTCTATTCAAAATCACAATTACTCTTTTCAGAATGGGTGTTTTTTTAGGGATTTAAATAAATTGTTTTCTAAACTTTAATAGAAAATAAATTAATTTGTAGAAGAATGAATATAGGCTACTATTGTTTGAAGTTCATTGTTTGTGATTCTTATTTCTTAGGTAAACAAACCTTTTATTTAAAATGTATGAAAAAATATACGGTAACTAAATTGTTACCAACACATCCAAAGAGTGGTGGATTATGGTACTTAAGTCCCAGAGATTTCAGTTGTTAAAATCCTCCTCTACTCATTTTAAACTTGAACATTTTTGACGCTGGTAGAGGCTTGCAGATGGAAATTTAAATTTTTATAACTTTTTCAGCGAAGATTTTGTTGTAATTTTAAACAAGGTTGTAACGATTTCTGAGTGTTATCTAACTAAACGTATTTCCTTATAGCTCGCTACACAATAGAATCCATTTCAGTATGCGTTTTGACATTTGACATTTTATCAGTTTCAAGATTCAAAACTTCTGTTTTTGGCCATCGCCAACTTGCATATATCTGTAAATGTTCCAGTCAGAACATACAATAGATTTTTACCAGTGAACCGTATTCTTGATTTTGAATATCCATCGAAACATTAACCCATCTGAGAATATGACGGGTAAACCTTTGACTTTGAGCCACATTTACGGTCTTGAGCATATGATGGATGTAGTTGTCGAACCACATTTTCCACTTTAAACATACAATGGATTTCTGTCAGACCGACTTTGCTGTTGCTATAGTTTTGGCTTATATTATTTCTGAGAATTGAATCCATAATACGAGTACATCCACTATCGCCTTTAGATCTAAAGTTTGTTAACTCGATTCTGAGAAGATTTGATTCTGGGCCTGGCTGTAATTTGGGATTGGGCTACTATTCAATTATGTGTTTGAGCAACATATGGTGAAATAATAAGACCAAGGTTTGGACTGCTCTTTTCAAACTATTTTTTAAATACCCAGCGTTAAAAACACAAAACTGCAATGCATAAAAATAGTTTCTTAACCATTATAGCTTGTACGTTTTTCTTTATTAGTTTATTATTCTTTAGAGTGAGAATGGTATTCCATCTTACTTTTTTTTACCAGGATTGTGATTTAAGGTTCTGAAAACAACTATTATCTCAATTCCAATAAACAATTCTGTAAAACACCATAGGTGGTTTAAAAGATACAAATACCAACTGATAGTTTTGGCCCATTTTATTTAGTTAATATACTGTATTATTGGTAACCATAAATTTCCTGTTATATTTCAGACTTTGTAGAAAACTGTGGATAATAGTAAGTTACTGTTTGTGGTTTTAAGTTACATTGTTTTGGATGGTAAATGAATAACAAGCGATTCACGTATTACAAGTGTAGTCAAACATTTTGTTATAAATTATTATATGATGTAAAGAAATTATAAGAAAACTTTTCTAACTGTTCTTTTCATAAGTTAGAAGTTTTTGTAACAAAACTAACTCAATTTTATGTTGTTTTATGTGAGCCAGTTAAGTTTTTATTACTAATAAACAGAACTATTACTATGTCATTGATTCTTTAAAATTGAATTCAACATTTGGGAAATAATGACTGCACTTTTTTAAGTACTTGAATCCACCCCAGCTGTTCTTTTAGTTTTTTATAAATTATTTTAGCTGTAGAATCAGCTGATTCTAGTCAGTATGAATTTATTCATCTTATCTTTACATTACATTACGAAGCATTCAAATTATTTTGAATCAATCTCTTAACTGTTATATAAACATGAAATTTTAAAAACAGATTGTTCAAAGTAATACGATGTACCACAATGTTAAAGGAAGAGTACAATAGCGCCAATCACTCGTTCAACCTAAAGTACTGACTAATGAGTGTACATAGTCTTCCATTATTCTCTGTTAAAAAATACTTCAAGTAAAACTCTATGCTCTCTGTGCTAAATTTGGTTGTTTCAAGAATTTGTTTTAGATAATGATTGTGTTTTTCTTTTACTAACATAAACTATAATGCTATGTGAATTGTATATTTTTATTGCTTTTTGCTACAGCAACTAATGTTTTAAAGTTGTGAATATTTACATGATTGTAATTGAACAATTATATTTATTTATTAGTGTAGTTTTAACAATAACCCAGTTAATAAAGATGGAGTAGTATAGTTTATAACTAATACACTGTGTAATATGAAGAAAATAATATTTCTTGTTAAAATCTTTATACTTTTTATGTATAAAACTATTCATCTATATTTAGCAATAATTTTGTTTCACTAGCAATATAACAAAAATAAATTATTCATACTAATTTTATAAGAGCAATGTTTTTGTCTTAACCCACCATCACATCTTGTTCTCGTCTACACAACAGATAGTTTTTACCTGTCTTTGACTTAGCCAATACATAACTTTCATTTATGTTATTAGTATATTGAAACCACCAATTTGTTTTGTTTTTAGCTCCAGAAGTATTAGCTCAGAAGCCGTATGGCAAAGCCGTGGATGTTTGGAGTATAGGAGTGATTTCCTACATTCTACTCTGTGGTTACCCTCCTTTCTACGATGAAAATGATGCCAACCTTTTTGCACAAATATTGAAAGGTTTGAGTTATTTTTAGGTGTTAAAAAACATATATTTATTTTAAATAGATAACATACAATTTTGAGACAACAGAAGGAATGGACACTCTCAGGACCTTAATCTCAAGATAGACAAACCAGTGTATTTTTTCACAGTTTGGAAGAACATATCTTCCCTAAAATCAATTTTTATGTTAAAGTTTGAATATTTTTTGGCTGTATTTTTGTTGACTGAAATGTGGAATTATCTTTAAAAACCTTAGATACCTTTTTGTCCCTACAATAATCTGTCTAGTACCTTACACAACATGTTGAATTTTAATTTAGTTTTCCACTGGTACAGAGGAAAATTTCTTATGAGACAACCGTGCTCTTTCAGCTATTGTATGTTGTGCCCAAAATATACTTGTGATGAACAAGCAAGAGCCCAAGCAGTGAACACTGTGTGGATATTCCTATCGCACAGGGCACAGGGTCTTTTTCCACTGTGAGCGTTGTAGAACGTGAGGGAGAGGGGGGCGATGTTGGACTTTGCCCTAGACACTAGTGACTAGCGCTAGACACCAATTAAATGTACCATAGAGTGTTTACTTTGTACCTTACTTGTATGTAGTTTTTTTTTAATTGGGAGCCATGGCCGCTACTGTGTCCTCCCCCCTGGCTGGGGCTCATGGATAAAGGGTGAAGCAGTGACTCCAAGGTTTAGCATTCAGAAAGACACACACATTTTGTAAACATCTTCTAAAAATTCATAAGTTTAAGCAAAACTAAATTTATGTGTTAATGGAAAGAATAGTTAATTTGATTTATTACTTTTTCTGTTGTCTATGGTATGTTATAAATTAAAGTTTATGCGGTATAATTATCTGTATTTATTTGCATAAAATAAATTACATAAAAAGCTATTGTATAACATATAAATGCTAATTACAGGAGAGTTTGAGTTTGATTCGCCTTATTGGGATGACATTAGTGACTCAGCAAAGGACTTTATCCGCCAGCTCATGTGTGTGGACGTGGACAAAAGATTCACCTGCCGTCAAGCCCTTGCTCATCCATGGTACGTTTATTGGAGACTCCTACATTACCTAATTAACTATACAAGAGACATCTATATTCACAAAACCAAATCTGTATGTCTCTATATCTTTACTACTTTACCAAACTGACCATCCTAAATAAATTCTATCTCAATAGAGAACAATTTTCGTCATCCGATTTCAGTAAAAATGTGGAGAACCACTCATTGGTGTTGATAAGCATATTTGATAGTTTTTAATCCTCATAGACAAACTTAACACAGCAGACTAATATTTGGAATGAAATAGTATTTCCGAAGAATTGTTGTTTTTGTTGGTACCATGCTAAACAGTAAACAGCATTAACTAACCTCACTTTTGATCAAATTTGGTTTATTTGACTATGTTGAATCTTACAACTATTGAGCTAGCTTAATTTTAGTAGTTCTGTTAAATGAATTTTAGTGTATATTTGTATTGATACATGCACTGTCGACTTTGACTAGCTTGAAATTAATGGAACTAACAAATTTTTCTTCAAGCTACAAGTCTACATAAACGTTTTAGAGGTCATTCATGATTAAATTAACTGAGGTACCAAGATGTTAAGATAAATAGAATGAAAATAATATTTACAGATTTAAAGAATAGTGTACTTTCTTCTTTACAGGCAGTATAAAACTTAACTTTCAACCATTACATGACTTATCTTTTTCCTCTCATTGTAACTCAAATACTATAAGCACAAACACCGTTTATGTGACAATATATGGTAACGCAGGAGATCTTTTATAACATATGGTTCATTATTACATTACAAATTTTATGCCAGGGATTCGACTTATAGAAGTCCATAGGAAAAACTTTGAGTGATAGACTTAAATTTAAATTTCCACTTGCTAAGATAAAGTGCAGGTTGAATATACCTCGCTTGAACTTTAATTTATGGACAAAAATTTGTTTCTATTCAATTTATAGGTCAACCGTAAAACCATTCTGAGTTTTATTATTTGTTTGAAATTTTTCTTGTTTTTTTTAAGGGAATTGAAAATATTTTAAGAAATCTAAGTTATCAAGTTCAAGTTAGCATGAGTTGGCTGAGTATAACTAAGCTAGGAAATTGCTTATAATAGGGCAACTATATATTCTCTCAAATAATTTATCTGTTTCTTATCACACTTTATTACCAGGATCTCTGGAAATGCAGCAAGCAACAAGAACATCCATGGAACTGTATCCGAACAGCTGAAGAAGAACTTTGCCAAGTCGCGATGGAAGGTTAGTGTTTTTTTTTCTGAATTTTTTGTTTACTTGACTTTTTGAAAGATTTACACTAGCCTGTTTGATGTAGCCACCAAAAATCACCTAATCTTCTATTACGGACTCAGTGGGATCAGATTAGTTACTAGAGTAGACCACGTTAAAATGGTTTAATGAGATTGGAACAATGTTAAACAAAAGCCACTGGTACAATTACAATTTCTTGACCATTTTTATACTGTTTACTCTAGGATATGCACTTTTTTAGCCTCTCGCTACGCTTCATATTCACCAAGACAAATACAATCCTACCCATTTGTTGTTATCCTAGTTTCAAGTGCTTGAATTATATTAGATTACCTTTATTGTTGTTGTCTGTGTTTTTGAGTAGGTAAGATGTTTTGTCACCCTATGCATTTCGCCGGTTTGTGTGGTATCTTCTCAGGGATCTCCTCACCTGAAGATGCCTCACAAACTGGTGAAATGCAAAGGGTGACACAAACATCTTACCTACTCAAAAACACAGACAACAATAATAAAGGTAATTTAATATAATCTTACACAGTGCTACTAATATTCACATAGTACTAATACTTTGAGATTTAACAATAGGTGTCTCATGTCTTTACAATACTTGTGTTGAGGCAGAATGTTGAAAATAGTTATTTGTGCAACTAGTGAGCAAAGTGAGCAATTGCCTCACTCAAGAGAAATCCTTACTCACAAGCCGTAGGCGAGTGAGGAATGGTTTCTCGAGTGAGGCGATTGCACTTTGCACTCGAGTTGCACATTATATTTTTCCTACAGTTACCATAAAACAAATAAATTGGTAAAAAAACGTGCCTTCACGTTGCAAATCTCACTGATGAGCGAATTGGCCACTTTGCTTTCTCAAATCAGTGAGAGAACATGTACATTGTTAGGTAACTGTAGGAAAAACTATATACCAAAGAGGATTGTTGAGACGTCGGTGATTGACTGTGGATTCATTAGTGGATCAGTATTACCTCTGTTGTTGGTTGGATCTAAGCTCTAGTAATTAATTTGATTAGTACTGCCTAACCTCACTAACCTACTCTAACGGCTGTTTATGTATTTTTTTAGATTATCTTTACTGTACTGGATGTAAATCATGAGCCAAATGTGATTGTGATAAATCGGTTATATTGATTATATATTTTAGTTATTATAAATATATCTACCTTGTAAGTCATCAGGTTTAAGTCACCTCAGTATTTGAAGGTAATGTTGCAGAGGAAACAAATGAGAAGCCAATTTATTTTCTTTTGTCCTACCCATTGTGTCTCATGAGGTAGTAAAATGATAACATTTTATTAGGTTTTAAAAACGCTTAAAAAAGGCACTTTGTCTTTGACCTGTATTTTTTATCCACAATGATAAAATTCTAAAGGGATGCTGAATTGTGAATTGCAAATTATTGTTTACATTTATAGAACATTAATTTTAAATAGTTCAGATCAAACTTTATTGTCACAAAAATATTCGTAGAAACAAAAAGCATAGCTGTAAAAACAGGAGGCATTCTAAAATATTTGTAATACAGTAAATATACATTCTACATTCTAAAATTAAAAATAAAATGGTTACTGACAGATTCTGTTTGGATGTCATTGTGTTGTCTATAGTTTAAACATCTACTGCTAAGTATATACACGTTATTTGTTATGTCTTTTTAAAATCAATATATGGTGAGTAGGTGGCACAGTGAGTAGAACTGCAACTGACTGTTGAACCAATGCAGAGATGTCGTGGGTTCGCATCTTTGTGTTGCCGCTAAAATTTACCAATACAATTTATTCCTTTTCTGTGCCGACTTACCGCATACTTTTCTAAACACGTTCCACACACAGGGCAGAGGCCAAATCAATGGGTAGATCCAAGGTTAGAAAACCCACTGGGTGAGGTTCATAATGTCCAAATTTCACAAACTCCAACGTCTAAAATATTAAATAAACAGTGCGTTTCATAACCTCCAAACTTCATAAACTCCAAAACTATAACTTTCAAATAAGCACAGTTTCACAATGTCCAAATTTCACAAACTCCAACGTTAATATATTAAATAAACAGTGCGTTTCATAACCTCCAAATTTCATAAACTCCAAAACTATAACTTTCAAATAATCACCGATTCACAATGTCCAAATTTCACAAACTCCAACGTTTAAATATCAAATAAACAGAGCGGTTCATAACCTCCAAGTTTCATAAGCTCCAACGGTACAGTCTCTGCCAGAAGTCGCTGCAGAGGTTGCCGTGCCATAACAAAAAAACTACTGATGTAATCATCATGAAATTTTAACAGCTATTAGAAAATATACTTATAAAATATATTTATATGTTTTAAAATTTTTCATCGGTAAAAAAAATCTCTTACGATATTTGTAGTGGCTTTTTAATTGAGAGACGGAACAGTTAAGAAACTCAGTGAATTAAAGCTATTAAAAATATAAAAATGTAAATTTGATTTGCACATTGTGTGCTAACACATATTTGAGTCACACAGCTGAGTGTTCTTCAATCATTAAAATGCACGTATAATCAGTAGTTGAGCGCTGGCGAACGGTGCCTGCTATCTGACTGTGGCAACCACTGTAGAGACTTCTGGCCCAGACTGTACCGTTGGAGGTTATGAAATTTGGACATTATGAACCGCACTGTTTATTTGATATCTTAACGTTGGAGTTTGTGAAACTTGGACATTGTGAAACAGTGATTACTTGAATGTTATAGATTTGGAGCTTATGAAATTTGGAGGTTATGAACCGCTCTGTTTATTTAAAATTTAAACGTTGGAGTTTGTGAAACTTGGACATTGTGAACTAGTGATTATTTGAATGTTATAGTTTTGGAGCTTATGACATTTGGACATTATGAAACGCGCTGTTCATTTAATATTTTAAGCGTTGGAGTTTGTGAAATTTGGAGTTTATGAAACGCTCCCAACCCACTAACCTCTTTAAAATTCTCAAAAATGCTTCATGGTCCAAACAGACCAAATAACAAGTTAACAATGTTTTTACCGTAACAATCAAGGCAGGAAGTACGATTGATTTTCAATTGAAATAAACTAATCAAAATCAAACATTGAGTAGGATGTGTGTGTTGTTATGATGTATGATGAGGGGCACAATATGATTCTGTTTGCAGCAACTAATGAATGCTATAACAATGGTTCACAAGATGCAGAGGCTAGCTCTGATTAGTTCTAGTAATATGGATGTTGAGGGTTCTCCTCACAAATGCACTACTATTGAAGAGGAAGCAGAGACCGAGTCCACATCAGAGGTCCAGCAAGGTATCTCCCGCATGGGTATTTCTTGAGTCGAACCAGGCATTTTATTTGTTTATTCCATCTGTATGTTGTCAGTCCTTCAACCTCTAGTTTTAAGTTTGGAGATTCCTTCCTTGCCTTGCATTATTTTCAACTAGTTGCTTTACAAAGGGGGTTTATTCGAGTATACAGTTAATGGTTGTTTGGTTTACTGTTTTTTTTTTAAGTTTGTGATCCTTAATAGCTTTATATTTTTAGTTTATTTTTTGCTTAAAAAATGTTTGCTTTAAATTTGAAAATGCTGTTTGATGTTCCAAATGCAATAAGAGGATGTAACGATTCACATTTGTTAATACATATACATATTAGACTACCGATAATGTAATGGATATAGGCCAGATCTCAGGATTATAGATAATTGTGGAATACTGGAGATAATTTAAAAAAACAAATTTTTGAAATGGTTAAGGTGAGAATACAAAAAGAAATTATATGGAAAAAATAACCATCTATTAAAAAGTCAATTTTCTAATTCATGGAAGAAGGATATAAAATCAGGTATACCTACAGTAAGAAAATAATCAATAGCAAACAGTGGTGGATATAATACCACTGACTGGGACAGGTGGTGACGCCCTGTAATCCAGCTACTAGGAGTTGTGGATATTTATAGGTATGCACTGTGGATGCGATACTCCCTGGTGTGGATTAACGTCCGCACGAGTGAGTACTACGACTATCTGCAGAACTATCCTGATAATTAGACCAATTTGTATATACCAAGGCGAAAATGTGGTTCGGATACCACTATAAATTGTAGGTCCCTTAGTTGCCATTAGCTGTATGGGCTATTAATTAACAGCTGTGTCTAAGGAATATGTCGGCCTTAGTCACTAACAAGACTACAAGATCCAGCCACTCATCCTACACTCATCTCCATTCATACTTGGCTTAAAATACCTGCTTTGTATGGTCGCCATTTCATCGTAAAGTATTAAAGTATTAAAGATTGTAATGGGGCAGAAACTTGTGAAAAATTTTCCCTCTCTCCTTTTTCAAGAATTCTATAGTAATCCTATATAGTGTTAGTTGGTTTTTATACAATGGTAAGCTGGTAAATTCATGACTTCACCACTAGTAACAGATTAGTTTTTATTTCACGAATAAGAGATCTGTGTTGGAATTCCCCCCCAAAAAAAACTTAAGGTACCTAATTAAAAAATACCGTAGCTAACCATTTTACACACACTGTCAAATTTATTAATGTGCAAAGGTAGTTATTACCAACCAATTACAACTGTATAACTACTTATTTGCACCATCAGGGGATTGAATATCACAGCAATATGTAATTACATTACTGTACTGTCTCCAGTGATAGAAATTAAAAAGCCAAGATATCCCGAAACAGCATTGAAAATAATGCCATATCTTGAGCTTTAACATCTCCAGTGAATCTGAAATAATACTAGTTTAATTTTTTATCTCATAATTGTCATTAAAAAACATACAATTGACTACTATACTCATTCACACCTTATTTTAATCTTGTACTTTTTCAAACAAGTCTAACTGTGATATACTTTAGTGTATATTATAATAGAATATTATATAAAATATTAGCAGAGTACCCGTCCTTCGTACGGGGTTGCCGTGAGCATAAAATTGCTCTGCGTTTGTAACAGGGGAGGACACGGTTTGAGAAAATTTGGTTCTTTAAATTGACGGTATGTCAATAATAGATATGGTAGTTTAACACATCTACCATAGCCATAATGTTCAATCACTATACCTAAACAATAGAAAAAATTAAATTATCAAACATTCTCACAATATCACAAATTATTTATTAAATTAAAAACATAAACGTAAATGTAAACAATCCTACTTTAAAAGTTCTATTCGTGTGTCTTCGCTTTTTGTTTCTGCTTAGTTTAGATTAGCTGTTGTCATAAATCCAAATAGAATTAACATGTTGAACCCTATGGGCGCTAACAGGGCTTTTATGCTCATATACTGGGCATTTTCGTATTAATTCAAAAAGTTTTAACTTTTTTAGTTTTAATCAATACATCACTTTGAAGAGGAAATCAAGAGCTTTAAGAAAATATAATATGTTAAAGGCCTACAGTAATAAAAAACAAACAAAAAAGAAAAAATAGCCAAGTCAGACAGAGTTTATATAAAATTGACCCTAATGTTGTTATTTATTTTTATGCATACATTAATAGGTCAAATTAACCCTTATTATCATTAAATTTAAACTTTTTATTTTTTTATACATAATTTACATATTGTATATTATTATATATTATATACATATGGTCGCCATTTCAGAATAAAGTATTAAAAGTATTAAAGCATAATATTTAATACAATAATAATACATAACATAATAATACTAGGCCTATGATAAAAAATATAAAAAATATTGATGCCCAATCTATACTCAGGCTTTGTTCAAAACGGCATTGGCGGTACCCCGACCTATTCTTGTTGGGCATAGGGTTTAATGTGTTAATATTGTTGCACCCTTTTGGTAAACCTTGTAACTTTTTAATACTATTAAATATCATAGATCCAACTTGTTTAGTTGAAAGATCTGGCAAAATTCTTCAGTTCCTTATAACCTCATAACATAACATGGAAACTTTGAACCGCCGTGAGGCATAGCCCTATAGGATTTTCACAACTTTAATAATTATGCCTATGTGTTTCTCAAGACTATCAAGCACCTCTCTGCAAAATTTCAGCTCAATCTGTCCAGTAGTTTTCACGTGATGGAACTTCAGAGTTACACACAAACATCCATACTTTCACTTTCACATTTATAATATTAGTAGGATAAATAACAAAGATAAAACTCATAAGTAGCAACCAACAGGAAGGAATCTCTATGGTGTTGTGCACATTTCCATTTACACACTGTGTATTTCCCTCCAATTTTCCCTGGTTACTGACACAACACGGTTCAGAATTCACAGGTAATTGTAGAGTTGACAAAACAGATATTTATCACTTTTTAGTATTGTTACATCTACTCTTCGCACTAGTTACTATTCTTCACTGGAAAGATTGTTGTAAAATACTATTGTAGTTTTGTTTCACCATTAAGGTATTTTATACACAATATTGGAACGTTGATAACCATAACATTTTACCCATTGAGTGTAATTGATTGTTTTGGTATGAAGAGAAATCTTTAAAATAACATTGAGGAATTGTTCACATATCCTAGAGATTAAAAGTTATATTTGGAAACACATACATTCTAAGTATCCTTGGTTGATACACTTTGAGGTTTCTGAGCAGTTCATTGATCATGACTTTGGAACTGTGTTATCAGTAGAGCCTTGAATTACCTTGAATTACTTGATTAAAATAATGCAATCATCACCCAAAGATGCTTAGGAGAGTGTATAACAGGCATAATTCTTCTTTCTCTTGGCAGTTTTCAAGATCTTTAAAGGATATCTCTGGTAGGTTCAAATCTAGATAGAAAAGTACAATGGCCTTTCTTCAGCTCTCAACATACTGTATAATATTTAAAGCCAATTATAAGATCATAATCATTGCTCATGGGAAGAGGAGGTAAATGAAAGGGTTTCAATAGTTACAGAGATAAGCCAATCTTAAAATTTAGCTGAAACATCGACAAACTTCTGAACAAGCTTCTAATCAAATTATGCTAACCTTAGACACAGTTCTTCTTGCTCTGAAGTGGATGGAAAGATTGTTAGCTGTAAAACTTGTAACTAAATCCTAAAACTTGTAACTAAATCCACCTCAGAGGTATGTAGAAACTCTGGAAAGGATTGAGTTTTTTTTTTTTTTTTTTTTTTTTTTTTTTAGCTGGATAAAGGATCAAATTTTATTATTCAAGATTAGATCATGACAGCACTCAAACAAAAGAGTCAAGCAACAGCCCTCGGGAATCCAAGAAAACACTCTTTATTGAAGTAAAAGCCAGGATTTTAAACACAGTAAAATTGTTTGATTAAATCTATTGAGGTGTTGAAGTAATTGATAATGCATTCAGCAGTTTTTAAAAATCGCTGCAGATTCATGGTTCAGTAAACAGACTGTAAATACCTCTTTAAACATTTTCAACAAAATTTTTTATAGATCCAAAAATCAAGTTTGTATTTTTAATACACAAATACAATCATCCAAAGGCGGTTGGTTACTCTAAACCACTGGCTCTCATCAGATCCTTGGAAATGTGCACACGATCCCTGATAATGATTTTTATCCGCAAGCTTTTTATGTGGTGCTCGTTTGGCAGCGGCTGATTGTATGCATTCCTACTCTGATCAGAATTTCGTTTTTTGGTATTTTTTGCTTTAGGGTTCAGGATTTTAGGCATTTGTGGTGAGCATTTGTGGTATTTTGTTACATAGTTATATGTTATGTTATCTTGCTTAACGATGGATGCTGGAAGATACAGAATGTACTTTGTTTTAAATGTTCATAGTCACACAGAATCAAGCTGTTTGAATGGGACTGCTTTTTAAATGGCAAATGTGATATACATTGCAACTGAATGTATTTTAGAATTAGTTTTCATTAATTTATTATTCGTTTTCTGTTACTTTGTGGTTTGTGCAGGAGCTGAACTGTATTTTGTCAAGTTTTGTATTTTTGTCTCTCACAGGCTTTTTGTCAGAAATTGACCTCTATGTTACTTAAATTTTTACCTACAGAGAAAAATTATATTTTTTGCAAATCATATCCATCTTTTTACTATAACTATTAACACTGCAATGGTCGCGCTTTTCTACTGTTTGTGTAAATTACAATTGAATAACATTTTTTTTTTGTCTAGGTGTACTTGTAGATCAAAATTTTCTAATGGGTGGAAGGTTATTAGTCCCATGTCAATGTAACATATAAGAAATTTAAGATAGGCAAATGGTAGTTTGATGGACATTTAAATCAAGAGTCTGCTAGCAAAACCATAAATACACAATTGGATTAATACTGTGTGGTTATTGTTGTTTTGTGCAACCATTGCTGTGTTAATATTAAAAAAAATTATTTAAAGTGCCCAAATAATATTTTTCAATGTGATTGGAGAGTGACTGCATGGAAGTTAACACTTAGAACCACTGTTGTTTTATTGAGCTGACTCAAGACATACGTATCAAAGAGTTTCTGATACTTTTAATTGCTCATAAATGTTCAGTTATTGAGCCCATTGTCTGTTAAGATTGTGCCATTTAGTTCCATGCAATTTTGGTCCAGTTTATTGTTTCATCTGCAAAATCAAGGCAGCTTTAGGTTTTAGTTGGTTGTTTTTTAATTTGTAATTGTCAATTTGTATAACCATAAGATGAGTAAATTAATTTATTCTTATGGATGATTAGTGATAGTACCAATTAAGAGGAGTTAATAACCCCAATTATTCACAGTTAGAGTTAGTAATGGGGATTCAGTAGTAAAATGACTTAAAAATGAAGTGTTTTCTTTTCTAAATACAGCAAAACGTGACATTATTTAACATACAGTCTGTATATTCAAATGCAATAGAGTCTCGGTTATCCAACCTTTAGAACCCTCCTTGTGAACAATGGAGTACCCTGAGGTGACGTGTTATTGCTCTGTGGCATGATAGTACATCATAGCAGGTTCGTTGAAGATATTTACTTGTATTGCCCGGACTGTACTAAAAAACGCTTCAGGTCTCTGCACTTTACTGTATTTTTTTGTTTTCACATGCTTCATATAACATACAGTTCTTCAACTACTCAATTTGTACTTTTTTGTTTTCACATGTAACATATAACATACAATCCTTCAACTACTCATACCTGCATACCTGCTACTTTCTCATGTTTTAGTCTCAGTGCAAAGGGTTACCTTTAGTTAAATGGAAGTGTATCGCCAAAATTTTACTTCTAAAGAGACTGAATGATTTTGTAGCTAGAAAGGCAATCAAAACTTGTTCATAATTTTAAATATAAAAAAAATTAAATGTACTTACCACGTAGTACCACAATGTCTAGGCAAGTAAAAAAAATTCTATTATTTTGATTATTTTCTTTGCTATGCAACCTTTCCGCTACTGTGACACTTTTGCTGCCGGTTTAGGTTGGATATTCAAGACTCTATCTCATAAACCTAATTTTAAGCTACGAACTAACATTCAATATGTCCTTGACCTTTCCTTGTAGGTTTTCAGGCCACAGGAGGACGTCACACATAATGAAAGCACATGACTTTTTATCTAACTGTTTGTACAGCAACTTCTCACTTCTACTTGTTAATGTATTTGTCAGCTGTTCATCTGGAAACAAAGTAATCATGTTTGGCAATCAATATTATTTAACTATTCTATGAATTTTTTAATTGTTGTTATTAACTAGCTTAACATTATTTGTAAAACATTTCCATTTGTGTATTATGCTGGAAGCCATGCTTTACAAATGCAAAGTATTGTATTCAGTGGATTAGTCAGTTTTGCACTTGGTGAATTATGTTGTCCATGTCCATCCTTATTATAAATAAAGACTATAAAACCTTTTTTATCATTTAACTATAATGCTAATTATTCTTGAAAAATTTTAAAATGAGCATAGCAAGAAATCATTTTTCTAAGAGGGTTGTCCAAATGCACTTATCATATTTAACAATTCTTAGAACAAATTTTGAAACTTAGAAACCCTCTTTATTGGTAAAAACAGAATTTGTGCTTGGAAAATGGGCTTTTAGCCTTAATGCCACTGGAATATTATTCCCTATTGTATATCATCAATGAAAAAGGTACATGAAAGTGTAGGGTGGAAGCCATTAGATAATGTTTTCAATAACTACTTTAGAAAAGGTGTAATGACTAACCAATGATTTAAAAAAAAGACTACGGATAGCATAGCTGTACAGTGCAGTCGCGAACAGCTCCAAATATTGCCTAACTTAGGGGATCGTTTGGGCCGATGGAGGTTTCATAGACCTTCTATTGAAGGGATTGTCTTTTCAACCACTTCACATTTTAGCATGCATTTCTTTCTATTATAAGTCATTGCCAAAAGAACATCTAGCCTCACAAATTGGCTGAACACAAAACAAATGCAGCAGGGTGTTAGTATGGAACTTTATCACTCTCTAGTGAGTGCAGGGTGTTAGTGAGGAACTTTATCACTCTCCAGTGAATTCAGGGTGTTAGTGGGGATTCATAGCACTCTCCCAGGGTGTTAGTGGGGATTCATTGCACTCTCCAGTAAGTGCAGGGTGTTAGTGGGGAACTTAATCACTCTCTAGTGAGTGCATGATGTTAGTGGGGATTCATAGCACTCTCCAGTGAGTACAGGGTGTTAGTGGGGATTAATAGCACTCTCCAGTGAGTGCAGGGTGTTAGTGGGGAACTTAATCACTCTCTAGTGAGTGCATGATGTTAGTGGGGATTCATAGCACTCTCCAGTGAGTGCAGGGTGTTAGTGGGGAACTTTATCACTCTCCAGTGAGTTCAGGGTGTTAGTGGGGATTCATAGCACTCTCCAGTGAGTGCAGGGTGTTAATGGGGATTCATAGCTTTTTCCAGTGAGTGCAGGGCTAAAGAGCAGGTAAAGAGCTAGAGTATTAAACTGAGATTGCAATATGTGTCTAAAGTAATTTAATTTCTGACTTTATCCATTCCTTGAGTGTAGATATAATATTTCTGTTTGTTTGCAGCAAGCCTATCATGCGACCACCGTGATACGCAAGATGCAGCAAATGGCGCTCAGCAGTGGCGCTGCCGGCAGTAACCCCTAGGTCTCCAGACTCTCCTACAATTTTGTTATTTATTTTTAGTTCTGTATTAGACTGTAAGTTATTTTTAAAGCATTTTAGAGGACGAGGTCTTGTTGATGACGACTTTTCTTGACAACTTGTGACTTAAACGTCACATTTAGTTTCACAAGAAATATTGACTATGAGATAAAATGTTGAATAAATAATTACTTTTGTTAGTTCATTGACCCCTCTAATGTTGACGAGGAAAACAAGTTTGTATGTTTTGAATTATTCTCTCCTAATTTTGACATCTACTTCTGAGGTGGTTTCAAAAATATAAGATGTTTACAAAATAATAAATGAGCTTGTAAATAAATAGTGCATAGCTCTTTAACAATCTTTTTTTAAATTGTATTCTTAAAAAAATAAATTCAATTTTAGTTCAAATATGGTAACCCATTAATTATTAACAAATTAATATCCTTTTTGTTAAAAGTTAGTTGTTTTTTTTAACTCATGAGTTTTCAAATTTTTCATATTGTATATGTATTACCACATATACAATACCTGCATGCTGATACTGTTTCAGTTACTATCATTGACACTAGGTTGGTTACATGCCAACTGTAATTACCGTAGTTACTTAGTAATTACCTTTTTCAAGAGCAATTTTTTGCTCTGCCTCATATCCCACACTGTCTTATAGTGTGTGAACTTTTTTGTTGTTTAAGACCAATATTTTTATTATTTACAATTTTACTCAGAATATTAACAAAAAAGTATGTTCTTTTTATAAAACGAATGAAACTATCAAATTTGTCAAATGACGACAGAACTTACGATGGCGGTGCTATAAATAAATTGATTACCTGTTTTTTTTTTTACTATTGCATATTAATAAAATATTTTCCTTTGTATCTAAAATAATCAAGTACAGTATGCAGATTACAGTGTGTTATAGTCAAAGACATTTGAACGCTTCAGTTTCTACTCTAAAGCTACATACTTTTGCTAAATCCTCCAAGATTTTGTATTTTTAATTGTTTCCAAGCTCACTAACAAGAGAGATTATCACCCTACAATCTGTTGAAGTCTCCTTGGACTAATCGAGTCTTCAAACAAGCAAATAAATTTAATCCACTAGTACTAGCCTGTATTTTTTTCATATTTCTGACAAGCATATTGAAATTAGTAATAAAAATTACATAATGTAATTTCATATTCAAATCCCATTTAAAATTTCTTTTCATCTTTGGGATGGAAACTAAATCTTACTACGATACGTGAATAGGGGAATGGAGATGGCAATAGAGCCAAGAGCCTTGATTTATCCATACAATAAGTGAGCTTATGATTTGTTTTATCAGCTGATCCATGAGTCACCAAAGCTTAATGATTTTTATTGGTTTTTGTCTGTTCACCTCTCATTTATCGTCTTTTGTGGACTAGAGTTATGATGTTGATTTATAAACTTGACATTTTGCATGAATTTACTCACATAATAGTTAAAGTAACAGAAAATATATTGGAATTATCAAAGAAAATTGTTTATATATTTCATTGGAAAACTGAATGTCCGTGTTAATATTTCTAAGTCGTCATCTAGAAATACAATTCCTCAAAATTTTTATTGTACTATATGTAATCATGTAACCACAAAATATATAATAGATCATTTTAAAACTATTCCTACAAATTATCGGAGTAGTGATGGTTCTCAAAATTGTTTACAGTGTACAAGTAAAATTATTATAGTGTATTAGTCATTATATTCTGTCCATATTCACCGTCAACATAATCTGTAGTAAATAATTCCAAATAAAGCTAATACTTATTTTTTTGTACATACCGAAATAACTTATAATGATCCAAACATGATGTACATGTATTGATTTTAAATCAAAGTATATTAAAGGTTTGAAATGTAATTAATCCAAATATTAATACACACGTACGTACAGGTACGTGTGTATGCATACATATTTTTATATCGCAATAGCTTTAAAAATTTAGCACATTATTGAAGCTTTTAAAGTCTATTTAGAAAGTTGTGTAAGGGTAGTAATTGAATGATCGTTACAGACTACCCAGAGACTTCAGTGTGTTAACTGAAAGATAATAAACAATATTTGAACAGAGCTATGACATTTTATTTTTTATAAATTTTAATGCCGATTCCTTTGTCTTGTTTTTTGCTATCATAGCAACAAGACAAATTTATATGGTGTTCTACTTTGATTTTGAAATAAAACTTTTGGTCCATAGTGTTTTCAGAGATCTTGTACGATTTATTTGGGTTATAAAACGTTGCCTATCATCTACATTTATGTTTGGCCAAATGCAAAGACTTTAACAGTTTTACAAACCTTGACACTCATGATAGTTAGTATGCCACAACTCATTGATAAAGATTGGCCGTCCCGGAGTGTTATACTGTTTGTTCAAAACAACTTGGTATCTCACTTTAAAGTGGCTGAGGATATTGATGATGTATATAATTTATCCTTTTTTGTAACATGTGATAAGCAAATTTGTGAGGTTTCAATACATATTTTTTTACATTTTTGAATTATTTCTTAAGTCCAAACATTTGTGAATTAAGCAAAAGACTGTGTATTAATTGCATTTGTAAATATCTGTTTGGGTCTATATCTATGTTGTAATTGTAATTTGTCTATGGATCTTTTTTAATTGTGATTTTCATGATGTTGAAATGTTTAGTGTTCAAGTCCAAAAAGAAATTAAACATACCTCCTGTATTACCAAAAACTTAATACTCTTTCAAAACACATCACTTTTATTAACTTAAAGTATATATATTTAGCATCAAAACTGTACATCAAAACGGCCTATGGCAACTAATAAATTAAAAATTAATTTCATGTGATGATTAAAAATGAAAATAATTTAATGGGTGTTACACATCAATGTCCAACGGTAATTAAACAAAAATAAGCTCCAAAGTAGATTGAATCAAATGTATTCAGATGGAATCCTTACTAAAATAAATCAAGACTTAACTAAATCTGTTAGATATTATTTTAAATACAAATTTCTCAAGTAATGATTGTATTGATTGTCGTTTAAATTAATATTGCAATTGACCACAGCCAAGGTAAGTCTATCAAATGTTCTAATTTTTTTTACAAATTTACAAGGCCTAGCCAGTGTTTACAACTGAAAGTCCCATTACAGTGAAATTCTTAAAGTTTTGATTCTACCCATGATCCTATCTTCAATTTCATACTGCCTCCAGTTATAATACAAAAAACGAATTCACTTCAGTAGGAATCAAAGAAAAAAAATATAAATATACATCGTAATTACTGTGAACTATTAAGTGTTTTGTTTAAACTTTGTTGTGGACAATGTTGCTTATAAATGTTATAACCAACTGTAATCCTCTCGTATCTTGCTACTAGGACACTTAGCAATCTTTAAGTTGATTAATGTGTTTGAGCGAAAACAAATTCTTTAGAAAAGCCGTTCATATCTCATAGTTTGTAATCGTATCGAAGTATCTCTCTAGGTACTACACGATCGGTTTCTTGCGTTAGGACATATAAATGCTCATATTTATCTAACACTTATAGCTTGTCTTGTATTTATCTGCAAATTGTAATTCATAACGGTTCGATTAGTCAATTTGTACATAGCTTGATCAATGTAATGGTGATGTGATGGACTAGAAACACGCATCAGTCTATGTACATAGTAGTGGTGCCCGCTTGTTATCTCATGTACATATGTACAAATATTCGTGTACATATTTCTATCAATGTTACATCGTCTGATACTAAACTCTGTTGTTGAGTCTGTTCTATATCCCGTTACGAGATTTACAATTTTATCTACTGTTGTATCTATGAAAAATGTAGTGTTTTAAAATCTCTCGATATATTTATACCCTGTACTCCGTACGTATTTAAAATATTATATACTAGACTCGCTCGAGTATGTCACTTGAGTATTCGGTTCTTTCTTTTTGGACACTGGAATTTGTTGAACGGTGGTAACTATGGGTTGACCATTCCTCTTCTTCATCGGTATTGTTTACGTATCTGTGTAAATTATGTGTTTTGGACGTTTTGCTACATTGTTGTTAAGTGTGGTACTCTGTGATACCATCTGGTTATCTTATCTTTTGTATGCTGATTGTGTAACCTCTGCCATACTTTTCTTCCTGATAATGTTTAACCTATTTTTATACACCTCTTCAATAGTAGCTATGTCTTATCAAATTTGCTATTGTATGGTTGACAGTTTTAAGGAGGTTGAAAATCAGAGTATTCTTGGTCAAAAAATTGTTTGGTTTTGGAAAAGTGTGTGTTATTGAGTAACTGAATAACAAATTCATGATTATTACACAAATATGTTGTTTCATTTTTCCTCAAAGTCCATTGTTTAGTGCAATATAAAATGCAAGTTAGTATATTACGTTGCTAGTCTGGAAAATAAGTGTGTACCGTACTAGTATGGTTGTTCCCACGACCAAGGTAAACACATTTTGGACGAGTGACATACAATATTTTTGGCTATACTATAAAATAACCTAACAATAAAAAACTGTACAAATCTGTTATATATTCCCACTGACTAAAGGGCTTAACAATCACTACTCATAACGTCTAAGATAGGTTATGTTTTTGTTTGTACTCATAACCACTGATTATGATGCAATGACTTATTGTACCTGAACCACGCATTGCACCACTCTTTTTATAATCAGCTGGTGTCCGGTAAAAATTCATTACAGTACAGTAATACGTAATGAATCCCCATTTTATTTAGCAGGCGGCAAACAGCTATTTTCCGGACTTAATTCATCTGTGGAAAATCCATTGAAACAGTTTAGTGTGGTGAAAACAAAATAATTTACCTATGACCGTTTTTTTTTTTTACTAGCCTTTTCAATTCAGTTTTTAGAACCAAAAATATTTACTTTACCACACTGTTAACTTACTTCACAGCACTAGTGTAGTAACAAACCAATGGTAGTTCAAGGATCGAGAGAAAAAAAGTAAAATTGTAATGCATTGAATGTAGCTATTGCCAAACAAATGTGGTTGGGCGAATTTTACATAAAATTTGACATAGATAAATTTGACTAAATGTGAAGGTTACGCTTCTCAATAAGTGTTACTTTGTAAATGAATGCAAGAAACGATATTATATTTGGAATGATGGATTATTCAATTCAGCAACTCGATTTATCATTTTATTGTCAATTTATAAAACTAAAATATATAATATAACTAATAATATAAGATGGACGGCATACAGGCAGCTGGTGTATTAAACAGCAACATTTACAATATCAATACAAAAAATACAAAACAACACTACAACATTGTTTACAAAATAAAATGTAAAACACAATTTGTTCACATTGAGATAACATCACATAACATTTACAGTCCAAGTTATATTCAACCAGAGATTCATATTTTTACAGTAAAATGAAGTGTAAAGATGTTGATTACACAACATATTTTGCTAAGTTGAAATTCTATTATAAGTAATAAATACATATGTCAATTTCATACTGCCTCCAGTTATAATACAAAAAACGAATTCACTTCACAGTTTAATATAATCTTATATATATTAATATATTAATATTGTATATATTATATATTATATATATTAGGAAATCAATCAAGGAATAAAAATTTAAAAGTGAAAACTGAGTCAATTCCAGGTTGAAAGTAAAATAAAACGTGGTAAAAGTAAAATGAGTTGGCAATATTGTAAAGTGTACTTAACTCATACAAAATAATCACTTGTCTTTAATAGAATAGAATAGAGTAACAAACTAATATATTTGAATATTTTCATTTTGTGATACTCACAAAGATTTTTGCATGATACAACTTTTAGGTTACCTGTACACCCTGTACCGTTATTATGACAATTTTCTTGCTGATCTTATATCATGAGCTTTGACTGCATTATTCATTTTATTTGGAATTGACTTGTTTCCTAAAAATAATGATAAAAAACACGAGAAATATAAATCTGTTAAAAAATTATTAAAGCCAAAGCAGTACAAATAACATATATAAAAATAATTTAGAATTGTGATAAGATGTTACAACTTACAACAAGGATTATTGGTTAATAAAAAGGACGGAAAGTCTGTGCAATGCACTTTTGTAACACCCTGTAAATAATTTTAAGTACGTTTGGATTGGCATGATGCGATGAAAACAGTTTGAAAAAGAATATCTGGTTCAGGCACTTTGGATATTTGCTATGGTATACATAATTATGTAAATTATATTATGCTATCTATATATTATGTTAAACTCTCAACTACTGCTATTTCTTTATAAAAATATTTATATTGGTCTCCTATGTAAACAAATGCTTTTATACTACATTAAAAGCTAGAATATAAATATATACTGTGCAAACACCATTAAGTGCAGGAATGAACATCTGAATCATTCACAAATTTATAAATCTGTCCTTTTTAATAGTTACAAGCATTGATAAAATTAGAAACATTTGACAAACATATTTTTGCTTAGAATTTAGCAAATTGAGTTTGAAAAAGAGAATATGGAAGACCAGAACCTGAAAGAGTTCCGTTTTTAC